>NC_044982.1:95239121-95554715 GCF_008728515.1 Papio anubis
TGGAAGGGATGTGGTGGGAGGTGGGATAGGGATGGGGTAGGAGGCAGGGCTGGGGCTGGGCATGCTCGGAGAGAGTTTAGAGGATGCAGCCGTTGAGTGCTAAAAAGTCACAGGATATAAAGGCAAACAGGTAGGTTCTGTGGATAAGGAAAGTGTAGGGCTGCTCTGTTGGACAGCAGTGACCCTCTCTGCACCCAGCCAGTGTTCTTTTTTGAGTTGTAGTCTCGCTCTGTCACCCAGGCTGGAGTGCAATGGCACGATATTGGCTCACTGCAACCTCCGCCTCTCGGGTTCAAGTGATTCTCCTGCCTCAGTCTCTTGAGTAGCTGGGATTACAGGCATCCACCACCACGCATGGCTAATTTTTGTATTTTTAGTAGAGACGGGGTTTCAACATGTTGGCCAGGCTGCTCTCGAACTCCTGACCTCGTGATTCACCCGCCTCGGCCTCCCAAAGTGCTGGGATTACAGGTGTGAGCCACTGCGACCGACTGCCAGTTTTCTTTTAATGTGGCAAAGAAACTAATGAAAGTGAGTACTTCTCTCCCTCCCCCTGAGCCAGCCCAGCTCCTGGGAGGAGCACAGGGGTGACAGGTGCCGCAGGACAGAAGGGCAGGGCTATCAGCTCTGACCACTCCCAGCTCCTGAGCTCTCTGCACGATCCCTGTGCTTGTACCTCCCCACTCCTCCCTGCCCATCTCTCCAACTCCTACCTTGGGCCCCTGCAGCAGCCCTTTGCCCCTCACACGTTGTTCACCTCTCCCCAGGTGACCTTCCAAACTCTCTTCAGTCCTGACCTCTCCCTCCCGACCCTCTGAAATGTCATCTCTGACTCTGAGTCACTGCTGTGAGTCCTCCTCCTGTTTCCACAGCTTAGTTCAAATCCAAATTTCATATTACCTGGACTACAGTGGTCTCTTACTAGCTTCTCCTTCTGGTTCATTCTTCAAGTCCATGCAAGGGCGTTGAAACTGTCCATATGCATTGTGTATTTCCCTTATTGTTCTGTGAGGTCTTCTAGAGAGAGACCCCGTGTGGTTCATATTTGCAATCCAAGCATCTAGCACTGTAAGCTCTCAATGATGCCTGTGAGATGAATACTTTGTCCTGTGCTCTCAGCCTGTCCTGCACACAGCTGCAAATTCTTTTTTTTAACACACTGCTAGAAAATCCAATGGCTACCCATTACAGAGAGTTTAGAGCTTAAATTCCATAGCCTTCCATTTGTAGACACTCACAAACTATTCCTGGTGAACCCTTGCAGTCCTATCTTCTACAACTTTCCAAAAGTAATTTTTTATACCAGCAAATTCTGTCCCACCCCTGCCCCATCATACCTCTACTTTTCTCTTTTTTTCTTTTCTTTTCTTTTTTTCTGAGATGGAGTCCTGTTCTGTCGCCCAGGCAGGAATGCAGTGGCTTGATCTCGGCTCACTACAACCTCCGCCTCCCGGGTTCAAGCCATTCTCCTGCCTCAGTCCCCTGAGTAGCTGGGACTACAAGCACACATCACCACGCCCAGCTAATTTTTGTATTTTTAGTAGAGGTGGGGTTTCAGCATGTTGGCCAGGCTGGTCTTGAACTCCCAACCTCAGGTGATCCTCCCACCTCAGCCTTCCAAAGTGCTGGGATTACAGGCGTGAGCCACTGCGCCTGGCCCATACCTCTGCTTTCTTGCCTTCATTCACTACGTCTTCTCCTCTTTTCTTCCTAATTCAATTTGTACCTCATTCCCAAGTCTTTATAGATTTCCGTAGCCTTAAGTCATTGCTCCCCTTCCTGAACTCTGTTGCCACTGAGGTCTAAAACACTCACACATCTTTCACCAGTTGCCTTTTCCCTTAAAGCATCCTCTATGGGACTCAGGCTTTTCTCTGTCATTAGACTGTAAACACTTGTGAGGACCAGGCCCCTGGTCCACATGATCTTTGCATTTCCAGTGTGCTCTGCAGAAGGCTGAATAAAGCTGTTATTCTATTATTACCTCCCAGAACTTACAAATCAGAGTCATTCAAAATGCACCCTTTCTTTCTTGCATGAGTCAGATTCCGATCATTATTCAACAAGCTTTTGTGAGTCTTCTGAGCTTGCCATGTCTCCAGGGCACACACCTCCTCTGACTAGCAAACTTTGCTGGTGTATGGCATTGCAACAGCAGGGTCAGTCAGGGACTCCAATTCCATTACAGTGCTTGATATCTATAATGGGAACCACTTGTTGTTTTTGAGCAAATTTTTAAAAGTAGCCTTTTTGTCATCCAAAGAAGTTGCTGAGTCAGCAATTGGTTCACTTTCCATTTATGTCATTTCACTTCATATTAAAATTCATTTTATACTTTGATATGCGATGTCCCAGATAGTAAGTGGTCTCTGCTAGAATATGCTGCCTGATGGATGGTACACTGACTTTCTCAGCTTAATTAAATATCTACCTCAAGGGATTAGAGCCAAGCAGCCGCTGAAGCTTGAAATCCTACCCACCTGCTTCTGCATACTTTATGCACCTGAATGGCCAGACTGAAATGCCTCAAAGAAAGAAGGCTGTTGTTGTAAAAAGAGGTTGCATTACCTGCCCATCCAGTGGAATGGATTTTCATCATGCTGGAAATCTTAAGCTGGGTGAGACCTTAGGATCCTTGCAAGGGGAGAAAGGTGAATGGGAAGTTCCACTGACTTTGCAAACTAATCTCTTCCCTGAACACTGATACTAGGGCAAACCCTCTGCTTCTTAACTATTTTAAAAATAAATCCAGGAATTATGAAAGAGAATGGAATTTCAATCTCAGCCTCTTTTAACTCTTTGGACACCTGCACAATTCCTCCCAGACAATAACCTTGTGTTTCAGAGTCTCACACTAGTATCAGTTGTTCTTAAGTCCAAGATTTCCAGATGCATATAAAGTGCTAATGCTAGTAAATCAGTCCTGCTATTGCCCACATTTCTCTAGCAGTGAGAAGAAGACAGCAGAGAGAGGAAATAGCTGAACATCCAGGGGTCCATGACACTATGGTCTTCTAAACTGTACACTGGAAGCCTCTCTCTTATAGCCTGCTTTACCTTGGCAGTGGTTCATCCTTGCAATGTGATCCTAATCTTAAAAAAAAAAAAAAAAAAAAAAAAAAAAAAAAAAAACACCAACCCTGCACATAAAACCTTCAAAGCTGGTCATCTCTCAGTTGAAGAAGAACATGACACTTCTGGGAGTGCATTTTCAAACGTATACATTGTTCTTTTCTCTGTGCCCTATACCACTTGGTGTATTGTGTAATCATGGCTTAATCGCTCTGAGTTCACATCTTGAGCTCAGGGATTATAAAAAAGCATGGTTAAACCCACTGTACCCTTGGTTTAGTCTAGTGTTTGATACATAGTAGGTCTTCAATACCTATTTTTTTAATGCACTAATGCATTGATTTTTTTGTTTTTTTGAGACAAAGTCTCGTTCTGTCTCCCAGGCTGCAGTGCAGTGGCATTATCTTGGCTCACTGCAACCTCCACCTCCCAGGTTCAAGCGATTCTCCTGCCTCAGCCTCCCGAGTAGCTAGGATTATAGGTGCCCGCCACCATGCCCAGCTAATTTGTGTGTTTTCAGTAGAGATGGGGTTTCACCGTGTTGGCCAGAGTGGTCTCAATCTCCTGACCTCAGGTGATCTACCCGCCTCGGCCTCCCAAAGTGCTGGGATTACAGGTGTGAGCCACCATGCCCATCCATAGATTGATTTTTATAACTGAATTAGGAGATAATTAGGAGTGAGACTTCAGGTTATTTGTAATACTTGCTCTTTTGTAATACTGAAGCATGCTGGATATTAGCTCTGAGGAACATGTCAAAGCATTTAAAAGGTTTTCTCAAATTTCTCTAATGATAAGAATCATTTAGGATTTGAAGTATAAATTAGATTAGACCATGTAAAATTGTTGTTGGCAATTTCATATGGTTGAGACTATACAATTGAAGAGTTCCATTTTTATCTTTCTAGGACTCTCCCTCCCTAGAGACTTTGAGATAGTGGATCTGGTTTGAGGCCCAGAAATGGATTTTCATTAATAAGATATTTTGGGAAACATCAAATTAGAACATATGTAAGAGTTATTTTTTATGATTAATACAGCTGGATTTCTAAGGAATACAATGTTTAGGTCAATATTTTATTACCAGAGTATAAGAAGAGCCAACATCTTTCCCAAGAGTGGTTGAATGCTGCCAGGACATGGTGAATGCCAGCGTGATGACTGGTTGAGTGAATCTGGGTACCTCATGTGGACTCTCTGAGCCTCAGTTCCCTTCCTGCAGAATTGGGACCAGAGAACCCACCTCCAAGGACAGTAAGGATACAGGATACGGACTATAGGCTCAGGGCCTAACATGCAGTGGATGTCCACGAGTGGCTCCAGAAGAGGCCTTGGGATCTGGGCTGCTCATTCTAAATGAGTCCCTGTGACTGACCCAAGACGACTCACAGACCCTTGCTGGGAGCCTACAGTAAGTGCCTTCCTACCCCAGAGTTGTATCTACTGCACCCATCCAGGTCTACTCCCCCTGTTATGCCCTGCCCACCCTTCCCCTGGGCTGCCTCTCAGTAACCACCCCATTTTAACTCTGTCCTTTAGCTCCCACTGTTCATGTGCCCCCACTTCTACCCTCAAACTGTCTTTCTGCTGATAGGTTAAGATTCTGTTTTGCGTGCTTTTCTGTTTTAATCTTGGCATCCATCCAAGGGCATGGCTTTTGTATTTTCTTCTCTGGCTTTCTGTACCACAATCTTGGGTGATAGAGGGCCCCCTATTTGGATTCACTGGCCTTGCTTGCTAAGTCTGTGATATGGCTTGGATGTTTGTACCCTCCCAATCTCATGTTGAAATCTGACCTCCAATGTTGGAAGTGGGCCTGGTGGGAGGTGTTTAGGTCAGGGGGGCCGATCCTTATCAATGTCTTGCTGGTGTCCTTGCTGTAATGAGTGAGTTCTCATTCTTTGAGTTCCCATGAGAGCTGGCTGTTTAAAAGGTCCTAGTATTTCCTCCTCTTTCTCCCTTTCTTGCCATGTAACAGCTGTTCCCCCTTCACCTTCTGCATGAGTAAAAGCTTCCTGAGGCCTCACCAGAGGGCAAGCAGATACTGGCACCATGCTTGTATAGCCTGCAGAACCTTGAGCCAAATAAACCTCTCTTCTTTATATATTACCCAGCTTCACGTATTCCTATTTTTTTTAAATTTTTATTTATTTTATTTTTTTTTAGATGGAGTCTTGCTCTATCTCCCAGGCTGGAGTGCAATGGCGCAATCTGGGGTCACTGCAATCTCTGCCTCCTGGGTTCAAGCAACTCTCCTGCCTCAGCCTCCCAAGTAGCTGGGACTACAGTCACCTGTCAACACGTCCAGCTAATTTTTGTATTTTTTTTAGTAGAGACAAGGTTTCGCCATGTTAGCCAGGCTGGTCTCAAACTCTTGACCTCAGGTGATCCACCTGCCTTGGCCTCCCAAAGTGCTGGGATTATAGGCATGAGCCACCATGCCTGGCCTCGGGTATTCTAGGAACACAAAATGGACTGACACCATCTGCCTATTGCCTTATTCTCCTTCTCCTGGTTCACAAAGGGGCATCTTCCATGGGCTATGATTTTGCAAACAGATGATCCTGTGGTAACTGAGCCTGTCAGTGGGATGTCAACCCCAAGAAGCTCTTTGAGCTTAAATGGGAGAGAAGAGAGAGAGGCAAACCTCCAGGCTATGACATAGCGAAGGTGAAACTTGAAAGAAAAAGCTTTTAGTAGGATATCCTCCTTGAGAGCTACTAGGACTTACTCACTTAAGATAACCCCTCCCAAGAACAGGAAGATATAGTTAGAGCCATTTCCCACCCTGGTTCCTGTGTACGTGGCTCCTTTCCAAAGATCCACATGCATGGACATGGGGAGATGATAAGAGCAGTACAGTGCTACTTTTAAGATTTATACTGCCTCAATACTTAGGCTGGCACCTCCCATGTACCAGCTGCATGACCTTGGGCAAGTAAATTCACTACTCTGATCCACTCTGGACTTCAATAATTAGTGACTCCCCCATCCATCTGAAAGATGGGAATAATGGCCATCCTCATCTTGCAACATTATTGTAGGTATTAAATAATGTCATAGACATAAGCTACTTAGAACAATGCCTGACATACAGGAAGCACTCAATAAATATTAATGTATTATTACTCAAATCTCTATAATCACCAATTAATCTTTTCATATATCAAAATTATAAAGGTGAGAAAAAAGTGAATCTGCATGAAATCTCGGGATTCTTGTGGGTGACACTCTGGAGGGTCAGATATGGGACCTTGGTTAGACCTAGTAGACTAGACTAATTCTCCTGGTCTTGATTTCCCCTCCAGTAAAGGGCATAATAATAAACCATTGTGAAGAGTTTTAAAATAAAATTGGAAAAACCTAGCCCCACGAAGGTAACCAAACCCTGTTAATCCTCTCTCTGCTTTTTCCTGAAGCTGGCATGTTACCTGTATCACCTCTCCCTCTCTCTCTCTGGTGCCCTTGAGACCTTCTTGCTGCAATAGTCAGTGATTGTCCCTCTGTATCCTTGCTTCTCCTGCACTGCTGGCCTACATCCAGTCATGCTCTTTGTCCTCATGAGGTCTGCCACCACTTCCACTTGAGGCAGCATGGCCTTCATCGCAGCTGGGGCTCTGAAGCTGCTGTTGCTTGGTTAGCAATAGTCTTTCTCCCCACCATTGCATTCTAATCACTTTCTCCACCAAGGTGACCACGTACTTGGTGCTTCCTATACAAATCCCCAAATCCATCTTTATTAAGTGTGTTTTCCCAATATCTTACCATCTGTCCTCTCCAGGGGCTCATGCCTTAGAGCTGGGAAGTAGACCCTCCTGGGTGGTGGCTCTCAGCATAGCAGTACCACACATCTGCAACCATGCCTTCAACTTCCATAGTATAATTTTCCCCTGGGTGTCCAGGTGAGGTCAAAAGCAGCCTGTCCTTATTTATTCATTCAAGCTTCTCAATTGAAGGGCCAGTCTCTAGTTCTCACATGCACATTTATTTTCCTTTCCAGACGGCTGCTTGCAACAGCCTGGCCGTGACAGCTTTCTTAGGGTGACATCCAAAGAGCTTGCTACCTTAAGATGGGGCAATCAAATTTAATATCAAGATCTGTATTTACAACATATCAAAGCTATGTAATCATGGTACTATTTCTAAATGAAAATTGTTTTCTCTCAAATTACAAATTGTCCCCACATCTTACCAGGTATGCAAGTCTGTGACAGTGAAATCTCTATCCCACATCCACTTTTACTGATGGCTCAATAGTAATTTTGGCAAAGGCCATGAAGTTTGGGCTCCAATGAACCAGGGTCCAAATTGTAGATATTTGGGGGAGTTTCTTGATGTTTCTGAGCCTCTGTTTTCTCTTACTGGGGAAATAATACCTGGTTCCTGGGATTCTGTTGAGGATGATTAAGGGAAACAATGGTTTCAAAGGGCTTTGTGCCATGCCTGGCACATGCTAGGTGTTGAGTAAGTGGTACTTAATTTTTCCTTTCTTCTCCAACAGTGAATTAGATGGTGTTCATATAATGCCAAAGGAGCTTGCTACTTTAGTTTGTCAACACTCCAATAATTTACTACCAATCAGTAACAAAAGGAAAAGTCATGGCTGGGGCTTAATATAGCTTATTCAGAATACAGTCATTTAAGTGTTGCCTGGTTGTGGTTATTGCATTAAGAGCAATAATTAGTGACTCCCACATTTGGTAGAAATAGAAAGTGAAGAGGTAGCTAAATAAAGCCTTGCATTAAGTGCGTTTATTCATTGAAGAAACGAGTGTTTTCTAAATCAGTGCGCATGTGTGCTTATTCACCCTCCTTAATTTTATCACATCTGTCTTTCTCAATTGCTCAGCTGCAACGTATTCTCAAATATTTTATGGTACTTAATTTCAAGAAAATTGTTTCACCATGGTAGCAAGATAACAAATGTAATGAAAAATGTATTAAATATAATTCGCCACCACATAGAAATTTATAAGTGCCATCAATATTTATACAACATTTAAGAGGAAAATCAAAGTTATCTGAGACTGAGGCAGAGAGCATATACACAGAGAGTCCCCTCCTGATAATGAGATTTTCACTGCTTAGATTGGAGGAAAATATTCAGGGAGGTTTCTGTTATATAGCATTTTCTCTATTCTGTTTGAAAATTGCTCTCTAATATAAATGCATCCCAGTGTTCTCATCAGGTCATTACTGTTATTTACCCTCTTAAAACGAGGTTGCCTTTGGCCAAACTATTATAGCATAACGAATGTGATGTATCAAAGAAGGGGGTAGGGAGGAGTTGGACTGAAGATTAAAGCATCCTATATAGTTATTCAGTTGTAATCACACAGGAGAGATCATTTGGTAAAAAATGGAGTTCAACTTTTGTTGAGTCATGAGTTAGTAGGGTCTTTTTCCATGGTAGCTATTAAGATTCAGTCATGTTGTCATGAAACGGTATCTTTAAAATAATTGACTAAGGGGGGAGATGTGTTATTTTGATAGTATTGTATTAAACCACCATTGACATGCTATGCTCACATGAAATGTCACAACCTCATGCCTTGACCTGTTTTGTGCTTGCCTCTATGACACTTGTTCACTTTCACTTGAGAGACAAGAAGCATATGTTCCCTTCAATATCTAAATCACAAAGTACACACTGAAACTCAAGTTTTTTCTTTATCAATTGATTTTAATTTGTTATTTGGAATTAAGGAAACCAAATAATGAAGTCACAACACATTGCCCAGTGGTGGTCAATCCCTCTACTTTGAAAGGCGGGAGTGGTCACAGCATTAATTGTGCAGCAACTGTGCTTGGCATTTTCTATATGTCACTTCATTTCATCCTTGCAACAGCTGTTTGAGATAAGTATTGCTGCACCATTTTACAGCTGAAAAAGCTGAAGTTTATCACTGCCATACAACTTGTCAATGTCACACCAGAAGTGGCAGAACTGGGGTACAGAGTTCAATTAGAGACTCCTTGGTCTGTCTTCTCCATCATGTCACCTCTCAGAATTATTGTAATTGGCTTCATGTCAACAAAAGTTCCCCCAAACAGTTGGTGGTTTGTTTTCCCCAGTGGCATTGCAGGAGATCTACCACAGAAATAGGTTTTAAAAGCAGAAACACATATAGCAAATAGATGGTATAAGCAATGTTTCTATTTTGGAGAATGAAAATTACAAGAGGCTTAATCTGCCATTCAAATCTGTAATTCTTTGTTTCACTGGTCTTACTTCAAGTCTTTTTCCTCAACATAGGGAAATTCAGATTGTGCTATGAGCTCGGAAGCCACAGGTTTCCTAAAACAGTATCGTCTCAGAGAAGAGAAATGATATTGAATACTGCTGGCTGACATTAATCTCAGAACATGTACCTCAATTTCAATAGTTGCCAAAACAAGAAAGAAGAAATATGAAGAGGAGGCAGACTTTAGGGGAGAATGTCATCTCCAGTGTTGCCAAAAGCTGCGTTAGCAAGCAATGTTTATAAACAAGCTCAATTATGCTTTTTACTGCCTCTTCACAGCTGGGTCATCCTGCTGAGTACCATTCTCATCGCCAGATGTATTGAATCCTCAGTGCAATGTGCAGCTCACAGTGTATCTGACACACACATGTATTGAGTTTCAAGGGTCACCAGTCTCCCAGGTCAGCATTTTTCTCACTTTAAGTAAATCAAGCATGACAAACCGGTATGCAATCTGCTTTTCTCTCTCCCAAATATGCTGTTCAATCAATACAAATTCCCAAAGGGTTACAAAAATGGTGAGCGTTTTCACTGTTGGGATGGTATCTCCCAGCCTGAGGCCTCAGGATGGTTGAACAACACTGAACGGACACCCTGGAAATAACATATCACCCCAAGATGACACTCACCACCCTTAAAGTGCTACAAGACCAGAGAGGGCATGGTGGAGAGGCCCACAAGTTTTAAACCATTTCCCCACCTAGCTTTTCACAGACCCTTGAAAATATTTCTCAACGAACAGGCTGTAATATGACATTTTTCAAAGTAGAAAGCACAGCAGAATATTGACTTAAAATTTTGTGATGCAAATAAAACTGTATGACATCTAAATGAGAATCTCCTGATTATGGGAATATACTCATGATTGCCTCAGTCAATGTAAGTAGCATATATGTTTACCTATTAGCAACTGGCTTATTAAAACAGTCAGAAATTGTGTGCATTATACCTGCAACTAGTCCCAGGATCTGTCTTTTTAGCAGAATTGCAAATTATCACATGGTCACTTTTGCAAAGAAAACTCATATCATTACATGTCATTGCTATGTACTGAATCTCTGTGTCCCTCCTCAAAATTTGTATGTTGAAGCTGTAACTTCCAATATAATATTTGGAGATGAGGCTTTGGCAGGTAATTATGGTAAGATTAAGTCATCAGGGTGGGATCTTCACAATGGAATTAGTGCCCTTATAAGGAGAAGAAGAGAGAGATCTCTCTCCATGTGCAAACACCTAAGAAAAGCCATGTGAAGATCTAGAATGAAACCTGCAAGCCAGTAAGAGGGCCCTCACCAAGAAATCAATTGGCTGGCACCTTGATCTCAGACTTCGCAGCCTCTAGAACTGAGAAATAAATCTCTGTTGTTTAAGCCTCTCAGTCTATGCTATTTTGTTATGGCAGTCCAAACACACTAAGACAGTTATAATTATCACTTCTAATCAAATGTAGCTAATAATGTTACCCAAAAATAAATTTAAAAATTTAGGAGCAATCGGGTAAATTGCTGTGCAAAGTTGTGGTCTGGGTTGGGCCAACTTTAGAATGCTCTGTTCTTACCTAATCAGAACAGAACCTCTGAAGACGACTGTCACCGTCTTCATCCCCAGTTATATTTCTGTTGCAGAGCAAAAACAAATGTGTGGATATAAATGTGTGTCCTGTGATTGCATGTTATGAAATGAAATGAAATTGAGAACACATGGGTAGACAAGTGCACTTCTGGGAACTGTAGGACAAAAAGATTAAGTTCAGGATAAGAATGCATAGCCATTGCAGTTATTATGCATGGAAAACATCTTCCCTTTTTCTTCCAAAGCATGTGTGTGAACAGGGTTGTCCTTAGCACTCTTTTGGTTGCAAGAAACTACAATGCATCCACAACTCCTTAAACCCCTGACTCAGGGGGTAGAAGTAGAGCTTCCTAGGCTGGGTCTGGGTATTCTCTCCGTGTCATTGGATAGCTGTTTCCCACCAGCCCACAGTTCTATTTTCCCTATGTTGGTTTTATTCTCAAGAGTCTTCTTCCTCAATTGGGAGAGAAGGACATCAAAAGCCCCTGGTCTATAATCCAGCCAGCAGGGAGCCAGAGATTAGGGGCTGATGGTCATTGGGAAGGCTGGAACACATTCTCCCTTGACCGAGCCTGAGTAACCATGGGCCAAACCTTAGACCTGAAACTACCCATAAGCCTGTCGTTTGAGGACAGCTATCCCCAAATCACAACCTGAAACCAGAAGAAAGGTGTTTTTTCCAAAGAGAAGTGGTGCTGTTCCCATGTGTGGGAGGAAAAGCGGCTGCAACAGCAGATGGCCTGTTGCTCACTCAGCCTCATTCCATTTAGGCTGCTTTCTTCCGTTGCCTGGTGTGCATCGTCTCTGAGTTACGTGGGTTCTTCTAATATCAAATCTGTTGGGTAAAAACATGTGATGTGCTACAAACTCCACTCCAAATACATTAGGTTAGGCCATAATAAAAACTCTGAAATATTTATTGAAAACTGCTCCATTAAATGTTTTAAATTTACACTTTTCTCATCAAAATATACAGCTTCCTACATAAGTATGTATCTCTGTGTACATACATGTGCATGTGTGCACACATATGCATTATGGTGTTGACTATAAACCAACTTACCTCTCTCTCCACCAACTCTCCTGTTCTTCCTTTCCAGCCTGGCATTGTTCCAAAACTAGGAATACAGCATTGAACTAGAGATATCTGTTCCTTGCTTCATGAAACTTGCTTTATGGAGATTAGAGGTGAGAGAGAAAATAAACAAGTAAATATGACCTAGCACTGGATGACGTTCCTCAATCAGCTGAGAGATGGGTCTGCCCCTATGGAGTTGGCATCTGGGCTTTTAAAGGATCAGGGCCGCACCCAGAAGCTGAGTTTCCTGCTTTACAGCTCCAGGGAGGCTCAATTGCTTGGAGAGCTGGCGTGAGCTCTCCAGGCCTCTTCCCTTTCATCTTTTGCAGCTCCTGCTTTGAAGGAAGCTTCTCCCATGAAGGAAGAAGAGCCTGGAGAGGCTCCATGGACCCTTCCTCACCCTGCCCCACTGCGGTCTTATTGTTTAAAAATTTAAAATTTTATACAAATAGAAACATATGATGCACCTGGAGTTGTTTGCTGAATTCAAATCCTCTTTCATATTTGTGCATTACGTTACATATATCCTATAATACCTCAAAGTATGATTTTCGATGCTTTTCTGTCTCAAGTCATTGTGTCATTACATTTTAATCTCCAGGAGAGATTTAGACTCTCCAAGGAAAAAAGAGCACATAAAATGAGATAAGCCTCAGAACCTTGTGAGGGTTGCTATGTATGATTACCCCACAATACCAAAGTCTTCAGAGTAATGCAGCTAAGCCTTTATCAATTGCTTTTTCAGGTTTTTGCAGTTGGAGCATAATCTCCCTGGAATGCTCTGAATCTTATCCTTCACATGACCTTGTAAGAAACCAGAGTATGCACAGATTCAATATGGGAAGTGCTCGGCAACCTGTTTCAAAGCTCTGGGTAAAAGTTTGCAGGGATTAAAAGGAGTGGGTGACTGCAATTAAATTACCCTTGGAACCTGGTGTTACTTATGTTCCTTAAGGGATCAAGACATCTCAGCTATTTCATAAAAGAAATTATATTTGGCATCTAACAAGAGATAAAACCTGAGCAAGGAGACTCGCTCTCTGTCCCAACCTTTAGACGTGGAGCCCAGTCTTTCAGATTATGTTCATCTAGGGCCATATTGCATGGATTTTTACCCCAGTTGTGAGATCTTGATGCAGTTACTATCTCAATTCCTCAGTTTCTACATTGTAAAATGGGATCGATAGCAGCATTCACCTGGGAGCACTGTCAGGAGAAAAGAGGAGTCACATAGTGAGCCTGCGCTGGGTCCACAGTAAGTCCACAGTAAGTTCAAGCCTTCAAAATTGTGATGAAAACATTTCCACTGCTCACAGGAATCATGTGCAGGGTTTGGGGTGAGGGAACAAGGAGGTTTTATGGGGAGAATAAGCTGGAAGTTGGATGCGATTAAAAATCTAAAAGTAATAATGTGGTGGTGAAAGAATTCTGGACCAGGAGTCAAGAGGTCTGGATTTAGTTCTGGCTCTGTGTCCAGTGAATTGTGTGACTTGGGCTGAACAAATGTTTTCTGGGCACCTACCAATTGCCAGGTACTAGGATTCAGAGACCAATAAAACACTGTCCATGTTCAACAGACATTCACAGACTTACAGAAGAGAAAATTAAGTGAACACAGATATAAAACCCTGTGTGAACTATACCACAAAGCAATTACAGAAAGGGGAATTCCTGTAATTTATATTCTCTGGGAGGGTCAAGGAAGGCTTCCCAGAGGCAGGATTGAAGCAAGACTAGGAGTTAATAATGTGAGAACACAGTTGAGGAAGGGGAGTCAGACAGACTTGGGTTAAAAACTCAAACCAGCCTCTTGGAGTTGAGTAAAACTGGGTAAGTTATTTACCTTGCTTGAGCCTCAGTTTTCTCCTTTGTGAACCACCTGTTTTGCTGGATTCTGAGAAGGATTAGAAATAATACATAAAAAGCATCCAGCCAGGATCATTCATGTAAGTTAAGTATTATGCACATGGTAAAACCCACTTATATGTCCCTTTGCCCTCAAAAACCCTTTTCAGCCCTCACACTCTAAGCCTCTATGCATCAGACCCAAAGGAATGTTATGTTGTCACCTCCGGGTGCAGTTTTAAAGACTGCTATGAACTTTACTGGAACTGAAAGTTTAATGTGGAAAGTTTCACGAATGGTTGTTGGTTCAGGTAGAGAGCCTGAGTGAATAGAAACATGACTATATTTCTAAATTTCACCAGCTTTTCTGCTGGGCAAGGCAAAGGTTAGTCATTTATTCTGCCTTTTACTTCTCTTTCATTTCTTGTGGGAAGCTGTTCAACTAACAAATTATCATTCATCCTATTCTCTCCATTTTGATGGGCAAGACATACCACCCAACGTTCTAAAACCAAAGGGAAAACTCTCTCTAGAGAAAATTTCATGCCTCTCACCCTACCCAAACCAAGAGAGACTTCTTTCCCTGGATTGAGAAGCCCAAATTCGAAACTGCAGTCTTATTCACAAACTTACCAGTTTGAGAACTCAACTGGATTGCAGAAATGAGCCCACATTGTACCATCAACTGTAAAAGAAGAAGGAAACTCGGAGATCTTTTAGCCCTTATTGTCCCTGCAAATGAGGAAACCCAGACTGTGACAGGTGCAGCAACTCACCGAGGTCCCGAGGCTAGCTTAGGAACAAAGTCAGGAAGAGAATTTTAATTCCAGACTCATAGACCAGTGCTCTTTTTCCCCTGCAAAGTCAGTCTTTCCAAATAGCCACCATGTTCATGTGCCTAGAAAACCCAAATGTAATCAAACACAGCCCTCAGATCGCATGTTTGGGAAACTTGATCAATACAATACTAACACAGCTGGAGAAAAAAAAGATGAAGATTAAAAACAAATGCACAGGAGCTTAAGTCACGTGTTACAATCTAGCAGGATGCTCTCTACTTTTGATACCTTTCCATGGAGTCTGTGGAGATGATGGTATTTATGATTAGAAAAAATATTAACTCTGAGAAAAGCTAAAGCATTTCAGGCTATTTTAAGAAGATAAATAGTTATTTTCCTTCATTTCAATGTGAACGTTAGAAAGGACATTAGGTAAAAACTAACAAAAAATAATCTCAAGTATAAATTGTGTGACTTGGGCCGAACCAATATTTTCTGGGCACCTACTAATTGCCAGGTGTTTGTTCAGCCCAAGTCACACAATTGATCTCTGATCAATAAAACACTGTTCCTGTTCTACAGACATTCACAGACTTATAGAAGAGAAAATTCTGTGAACACAGATATAAAGCCCTGTGTGCAATTACTCTGCGTAGGAGATGTACCTACTTTTACCCGTTATTTATTTATTTATACTATCATTTATTTATATTAGTATAAGGTATGAATTTTCTTATATTCTGGGCTATATTTCAATACCACTTTATTTTGTTGCTCAAACCATTCCAGATTTTGCCATGGAGAGCTCATTCAGTTGACTTAAATGTCTTTTTTACGTACCCCCAAAATTATGTTTCTTCTCCTCCTCCTCCTCCTCGTCCTGGTCCTTTCTCCTTGTTCTTGCTTCTTCCTTCTCCTTCCTTCTTCCTTCTCCTCTTTCTTCCTCCTCCTTCTTCCTCCTCCTCCCTCTTTCTTCTTTCTTTCTGTCCCTACTAGATGTTCCAGACTCATCTTGTATTAATATATTTCCTGTACATGAATAGTACATGAATTTGCTATTTCCGGAAGAATCACTGGTCCTTTCATTGGAGAATAGTATTATAAACCAAGATCTGAGCATTTGGTGTATAAGTGGCACATATATGCATATACATATATACATATACATATTTCTATAACAACTGTATCTCTATTAAGCTAAACATGAGTTCATACTGAATGCTCCAATTCTTATTCTAACACAGTTCATTCTAGCCTGCTTCCTTTGCTTATTGGTAAACTGTAGGAGCTAGGTTTAGCTCCTACCACCTAGAACCCATTTACTGAAATGTTCAATTCTAGGATACATTTATATACTGGTATCAAAATTGTTAACATCTATCCCTATGGAAAACAATTTATCAACTAGAGTACAGTGCTTATGCACAGTTTCATTTGCCTTTACTCTTACATGTTTCACTCATTTTCAAAGTTATTTAGGTCAGCACCTATTCTCCAACTACCCCCAGGGATATTGTTTCTCCAACTTCACTAATGTTTATCTCAGTGAGGTTGTTGATTACACTTGTAATACCGTTAGATTCTTTTGTCACTTTCTGCATTTAATCCTAGGATCCCTGAGCCTTCTAAATAATTTATTTTATGCTGCACATATAAAGTTTCACTTCTTGTACTATAAATTTCTGTGGATTTTGACAAAAGTATTGGTGGTTTTATCACTCTATAAAATCTCTTGTGCTTCACCTATTCAACACTAGACCATGCACTGCTGAACTGAGAAAACCACTGATCTTGTAACTGCAGGGACTTGGATGGAGCTGGAAGACATTATCCTCAGCAAACTGAAATTTTGCCTTTTCCAGATTGCCAAATAATTGAAATCACGGAACATGCAGTCTTTTCAAATTGGCTTCTTTTACTTAGCAATATGCATTTACGTTTCCTCCATGTGGCGTTTTGGGGAAAGATAGCTTATTTTTTTAAATTACTGAATGCTATTACATTCTATGGGTATTTCAGTTTGTTCATTCATCTATTAAAGATATTTTGGTTGTTTCCAGTTTGGGGCACATGCATGTTTCTATACATATTTATATACAGGTTTCTTTGTGAGCATATGTTTTCTAGTCAGGTAAATACCAACGAGTGAGACATTAGATAGTATATTACAATAATGATTTGCTTTATGAGAAAATGCCAAACTGTCTTTCAAAATGGCTATGCCATTTTGCATTCCTAGCAGCAATGAGTACTTCCTTTTGCCTTGTGTCCTCTACCATATTTGGCTTTATCAGTTTTTTGGATGTTTGCCATTCTATTAATAATAGATATATAGTAATAAGTTACTATTGTTTTAACTTGCAATTCCCTGATAATGATTTGTGGTATTAATTTATAGATTAATTTCATTTTCTGAGAATTTGGTCTCATTTCTACTTTTAAAATACTTTAATTGTGTGCTTTATGCCTAGATTGGGTCTACTGGGTGAAGGTTCCATGAAAGCTTGAGAAGAATGTGTATTTTGTTGTTAGATGGAACAGTCTATACATGTCAATTTGATAAAGTTGTATGATAGCACTGTTCAGGTTAACTATATCCTTACTGTTTTTCTGACTGCTTAAGCTATCAGTTACTGAAAAAGGAGTTATGAAATCTCCAGCTATAATAACAAATTTTTCTGTTACACCTCACCAATCTGTCAGTTTTTGCTTTACATATTTAGATTCTCTGTTGTTAGATGCATACATGTTTAGAACTATTTCCCATAGTTCTTGGAAAGTTAGTCCCTTTATCATTATGCAATACCCCTCTTTATTTCTGCTAATTTTTCTGGTTCAGAAGTTTGCTTTCTCTTAAATTAATATAGCTACTCTGGCTTTTTCTTTAAACTTAGCATTAGCATGATATCTATATACATATATATATACACATACACACACACACTTTTTTTTTTTTTTTTGAGACGGAGTCTCACTCTGTCGCCCAGGCTGGAGTGTAGTGGCATGATCTCTGCTCACTGCAAACTCTGCCTCCTGGGTTCACGCCATTCTCCTGCCTCAGCCTCCAGAGTAGCTGGGACTAGAGGTGCCTGCCACCACGTCTGGCTAATTTTTTTGTATTTTCAGTAGAGACAGGGTTTCACCACGTTAGCCAGGATGGTCTCGATCTCCTGACCTCGTGATCTGCCTGCCATGGCTTCCCAAAGTGCTGGGATTACAGGAGTGAGCCACCGTGCCTGGCCAGCATGGTATATCTTTAGCATGATGTATCTTTCTACACCCCTTTACTTTTTTTTAAATCTTCAACTTTTAAGTTCAAGAGTACATGGGCAGGATGTGCAGGTTTGTTACACAGGTAAATGTGTGCCATAGTGGTTTGCTGCTCAGATTATCCCATCACCTATGTATTAAGCCCAGCATCTATAAACTATTCTTCCTAATGCTCTGCCTCCCTGGCCCCATGACAGGCCCCAGTATGTGTTGTTCCCCGCATCCCCCGCTTCCCCCTCATTTGTCCAGGTGTTCTCGTCATTGAGCTCCCACTTATAAGTGAGAACATGTAGTTTTTGGTTTTCTGTTCCGCATTAGTTTGCTGAGGATAGTGGCATCCGAAAGCTCCATCCATGTCCCTGCAAAGGACATGATCTCATTCTGTTTTATGGCTTCATAGTATTCCTGGGGTACATGTACCACATTCTTTATCCAGTCTATCACTGATGGACATTTGGGTTGATTCCAAGTCTTTGCTATTGTGAATAGTGCTGTAATGAACATATGCATGCATCTTTATAATAAAATGATTTATATTCCTTTGGGTATATACCCAGTAATGGGATTGCTGGGTCAAATGGTATTTCCGCCACTAGATCTTTGAGGAATTGCCACACTGTCTTCCACAATGGGTTGAACTGCCACCAACGGTGTAAAAGCCTTCCTTTTTCTCTGCAACCTCACCAGCATCTGCTGTTTTTTGACTTCTTAATAACTGCCATTCTGACTGGCATAAGATGGTATCTCATTGTGATTTTGATTTGCATTTTTTAAATGATCAGTGATGTTGAGCTTTTTTTCATGTTTGTTGTCCACAAGTATGTCTTCTTTTGAGAAGTGTCTGTTCACATCCTTTGCCCACTTTTTAATGGGGTTGTTTTGTTCCTGTCAATTTAAGTTCCCTGTAGACTCTCAATATTGGACCTTTGTCAGATGGTTAGATTGCAAAAAAGGTCTCTTATTCTGTAGGTTATCTGTTCATTCTTCTGATAGTTTCTTTTGCTGTGCAGAAGCTCTTTAGTTTAATTAGATCCCATTTGTTGATTTTTCCTTTTGTTGCAATTGCTTTTGTCATTTTTGTCATGAAACCTTTGCCTGCACCTATATTCTGAGTCATATTGCCTAGATTTTCTTCCAGGGTTTTTATAGTTTGGGGTTTCACATTTGTCTTTAATCCATCTTGAGTTAATTTTTGTATATGGTGTAAAGAAGGGGTCTAGTTTTAATCTGCATATGGCTAGCCAGATATCTCAAAACCATTTATTAAATAGGGAATCCTTTTGCCATTGCTTTTTTTGGTCAGGTTTGTTAAAGACCAGATGGTTACAGGTGTGAGTGGTTATTTCTGAGTTCTCTATTCTGTTTCACTGGTCTGTGTGTCTGTTCTTGTACCAGTATGTGCTGTTTTGGTTACTGTAGCCTTGTAATATAGTTTAAAGTCAGGTAGCATAACATCTCCAGTGTTTTCCTTTTTATTTAGGATTCCCTTGGCTATTAGGGCTCTTTTTAAGTTTCATATGAATTTTAAAATATTTTTTTCTAATTCTGTGAAGTATTAGAAAGTACATCAGTAGTAGTTTAATGGTAATAGTATTGAATCTATAAATTGCTTTGGGCAATATGGCTATTATCACAATATCGATTCTTCCTAACCATAAGCATGTAATACTTTTCCATTTGTTTGTGTCATCACTGATTTCTTTGAGCAGTGTTTTGTAGTTTCCCTGAAAGATGTCCTTCACTTCCCTTGTTAGCTGTATTCCTAAGTATTTTATTCTCTTTGTAGCAATTGTGAATTGGACTTCATTCATGATTTGGATTTCTACTTGCCTATTGTAGGTGTATAGAAATGCTAGCAATTTTTGCACATTGATTTTTTTGTCCTGACACTTTGCTGAGGTTGCTTATCAGCTTAAGAAGCTTTTGGGTAGACATGATGGGGTTTTCTAGATATAGTATCATATCATCTACAAACAGGGATAATTTGACTTTCTTCCTATTTGGATGCCTTTTATTTCTTTCTTTTGCCTGGCTGTCTTGGAGAGAACTTCCAATACTGTGTTTAATAGGAGTGGTGAGAGAGGGCATCCTTGTCTTGTGCCAGTTTTCAAGGGGAATGCTTCCAGCTTTGGCCCATTCAGTATGATACTGGCTATGGGTCTGCCATATATGGCTTTTATTATTTTGAGGTATGTCTCCTCAATACCTAGTTTATTGAGAGTTTTTAACATGAAGCGATGTTGAATTTTATCGAAGGCCTTTTCTGCATCTATTGAGATAATCATGCAGTTTTAGTTCTGTTTATGAGATGAATCAAATTTATGGATTTGCATATGTTGAATCAACCTTGTATCCTGAAAATGAAGTCAACTTGATCATGATGGATAAATTTTTTGATGTGCTGCTGCATTCAGTTTGCCAGTATTTCACTGATAATTTTTGGTTCAATTTTCTTCAGGGATATTGGCTTGAAGTTTTCTTTTTTGTTGTTGTATCTCTGCCAGGTATCTATTCTGGTCTCATAGAATGAGTTAGTGGGGGAGTCTTTCCTTCTCAGTTATTTGGAATAGTTTCAGTAGAAATGGTACCAGCTATTCTTTGTGCCTCTGGTAGAATTCAGCTGTGCATCTATTTGGTCCTGGGCTTTTTTTTTTTTTTTTTTTTTTTTGGTTGGTAGGCTATTTATTACTGCCTCAATTTTAGAACTCATTATTGGTCTATTTGATTTCTTCCTGGTTCAGTCTTGGGACGGTGTATGTGTCTAGGAATTTATCCATTTCTTCTACATTTTTTAGTTTATGTTCATAGACGTGTTTGTAGTATTCTCCAATCATTGTTTGTATTTCTGTGGGGTCTGTGGTGATATCTCCCTTATTTCTGATTGTGTTTATTTCAGTCTTCTCTCATTTTTTCTTTGTTAGTCTAAGCTAGCAGTCTATCTAATTTATTTATTTTTTTAATAAACCAATTCCTGGATTCTTTGATTTTTTGAAGGGTTTTTTGTGTCTCTATCTCCTTCAGTTCTAATCTTGGTTATTTCTTCTCTTCTGTTAGCTTTGGTTTTTGTTTGCTCTCGGTTCTCTAGTTCTTTTAGTTGTGATGTTAGGTTGTTAACTTGAGATCTTTTTAGACTTTTGATGTGGGCATTTAGTGCTATAAATTTCCTTCTCAAAACCACTTTATCTGCATCAAAGAGATTCTGTTACATTGTCTTTTGGTTCCTATTAGTTTCAAATAACTTCTTGATTTTTACCTTAATTTCGTTATTTGCCCAGGATTCATTCAGTAGAAGGTTGTTTGATGTGCATGGAGTTGTGTGGTTTTGAATGAATTTCTTTATCTTGAGTTCTAATTTGATTGCACTGTGGTCTTAGAGATTGTTATGATTTCGGTTCTTTTACATTTGCTGAGAGTGTTTTACTTCTGATTATATAATCAATTTTAAGGTAAGTGCCATGTGGCAATGAGAATAATGTGTATTATGTTATTTCTGGGTGAAAAGTTCTGTAGGTATCTGTCAGATCCACTTGATCCAGAGCTGAGTTCGGGTCCTGAATGTCTTTGTTAATTTTCTATCTCAATGATTTGTCTAATATGGTCAGTTGCGTGATCAAAGTTTCCCACTATTGCTGTGTGGGAGTCTAAGTCTCTTTGTAGGTCTCTAAGAACTTTATGAATCTGGCTGCTCCTGTACTGGGTGCATATACAGTTTGGACAGTTAGCTGTTCTTGTTGAATTGAACCTTTTACCATTGTGTAATGTGCTTATTTGTCTTTTTAAATCTTTGTTGGCTTAAACTTTGTTTTATCAGAAACCAGAACTGCAATCCTTGCTTTCCTTGTTTTCCATTTGCTTGGTTAAATTTTCCTCCATCCCTTTATTTTCAGCCTATGTGTGTCTTCACATGTGAGAGATGTCTCTTGAATACAGCACACTGATGGTCTTTACGCTTTATCCAGCTTGCCATTCTGTGTCTTTTAATTGAGGCATTTATCCCATTTACATTTAAGGTTAATATTGTTATGTGTGAATTTGATGCTGTCATCATGATGCTAGCCAGTTATTTTGCAGACTTGTTTTTGTAGTTGCTTCATACTGTCACTGGTCTGTGTAATTCAGTGTGTTTTTGTAGTGGCTGCTAATGGTTTTTCCTTTCCATATTTAGTACTTCCTTTAGAAGCTCTTGCAAGTTATGCCTGAATTCCTTCAGCATTTGCTTGTCTGGAAAGGATTTATTTCTCCTTTGCTTATGAAGCTTAGTTTGGCCAGATATAAAATTCTGGCTTGAAAATTCTTTTCTTTGGGGGTCAGTATTTCACATTCTTAATCTCTTCTGGCCTGTAGGGTTTCCATTGAGAAGTCCACTATTAGTCTGATGGATTTCCCTTTGTAGGTGACCTGGCCTTTCTCTCTGGCTTCCCTTAACATTTTTTCTTTCATTATGGCCTTGGAGAATCTGATGATTCTGTGTCCTGGTGCTGATCTTCTCATGGAGTATCTTACTGGGGTTCTTTGAATTTCCTGAATTTGAGTGTTGGCTTGACTCTCCAGGTTAAGGAAGTTCTCCTGGATGATATCCTGAAGTATGTTTTCCAACTTGGTTCCCCATCACTTTCAGGTACCCCAAACAGTCATAGATTTGGTCTTTTCACATAATACCATATTTCTCAGAGGTTTTGTTCATCATTATTTATTCTTTTTCCTCTATTCTTGTCTGCCTGTCTTATTTAAGAAAGATAAAGTCTTCAAGCTCTGAGATTCTTTCCTTCATTTAGTCTATTCTGCTATTCATACTTGTGATTGCATTGTGAAGTTCTCTTGTTGTGTTTTTCAGCTCCATCAGGTCAGTTATGTTCCTCTCCAAACTTGCTGTTCTGAATATCAGTTCCTCTAATGTTTTATTATGATTCTTAGCTTCCTTATATTGGATTACAACATGTTCCTTTGGTTCAGCAAAGTTTGTTATTACCCGCCTTCTGAAACCTATTTCTGTCAATTCAGCCATCTCAGTCCCAGCCCAGTTCTGTGCCCTTGCTGGAGAGGTGTTACAGTCATTTAGAGGAGATGAGGCACTCTGGCATTTTGAGTTTTCAGCATTTTTGCACTGATTTTTTTCTAATCTTTGTGGGCTTATCTACCTTCAATCTTTGAGGTTGATAACAATTGAATAGGGTCTTTGTGGGGTCTTCTTTGTTGATGTTTGTTTTTTAAAAGTCAGGTGACTGTTAGCAACCATGTGGTTACTGTGGTTTTCTGAGGGGCTGCTCCAAACCCTAGTGGCCTCAGCTTTTCTTGTACCTGGAGGTATCACCAGTGAAGGCTGTGAAACAGCAAAGATGATAGCCTACTCCTTCCTCTGGAAGCTCTGTTCCAGTGGATATGACCTGTTGCTGGCCTGAACACTACTTTGGGTGGTGTCTGGAAACACCCCTGTTGGGAGATGTCAGCCAGTCTGAAGGAATGGGATCAGGGACCCTAACAAAAGCTGTCTGACTGTTTTTTGGTGTAACATGTGTGCTGCATTTGGGGGAACCCTGCCTTGTCTGGACAGCCCAGATTCTCCAGAGCCAGAAGGCTGGAACAGTCGAGGAAACTGAACCACAGAGATGGCAGCCATCCCTCCCCCAGTTGCTGCTTCCCAAGGCAAGATCAGAGTTCTGTCCATATAAGCCTGACTGGAGTGATTGAAGGCCCCCCGCAGGGAGGCCCCACCCAGTAAGGAGGAACTGACTGGGGACCCGCTTTAAAAAGAAGTCTGGGTCAAATCTGGCAAAGCAGGTGTTCTGCACTGGGGAAGGCCCTCCTTTTCTGGACTGCCTGAACTCTCCAGAAGCAGCAGGCTAGTATGCTGAGTCAATGAAACCACAGGCATTTCAGCTGCCCCACCCTCCAGAAGCTCCCCCACCAACTCAGGCAGACTCAACCTGCTGCCACTGGCTGGCTGGAACTCTAAGCCAGTGGGTCCTAACTTATTAGGTACCATGAAAGTGGGGCCTGTGGAATGATATTGCTTGGCTCCCTGGATTCAGCCCCCTTCCTAGGGAAATGTACGGATGGATCTGCGGCCTCGCTGGGGATCCTGGTGCCAGGGTATATAAAACTCCTGGGTCTCTGTGTGTGTGCCTGAGTGGCTGCTCACAGCTCTGTGCATAGGACCCAAGGTGCAGGTAGCGTGCGCTCAGGAGAGGGTCTCCAGATCCATGGATTGCAAAGATCCATGGGAGAAGCATGGTTTCCCAGGGAGAATCACAGTCACTCACTGCCTCCCTTGGCTGGGGCTAGGGGTTCCTTTGGCTCCGTGCTGCTCCAGGGCAGGCCATCACCCCACCCTGCTTTTCTTTGCTTGCTCTCCCTAGGTGGAGCACTGCCTAGTCAGTCCCAATGGGAGCAGAGATTGCAGTGAGCGGAGATCGTGGCATTGCACTCCAACCTGGGCAACAAGAACAAAACTCTGTATCCAAAAAAAAAAAAAAAAAAAAAAAAAACCTGAGTATTTCAGTTGAAGGTGCCAAATTCACTTTTCACTTACTGCTGTCATTCCTCTTTGTGAGTGCCACAGACTGCAACTGCCATTCACCCCTTTACTTTGAACATATCATCAGTGTCTTTATAGTTAAAGTGGTTTTTTTTGTAGAAAACACGTAACTGAATCTTATTTTTTTTATCTACTCTGAAAATCTGAGTCTCATTGGTGCTTTTAGATGATTCACATTTTAAGTGATTATTGATATATTTGCATTAATATCTAACATGTTTGTCACTTTTAGTGATTATTCCATTTGTTCTTTGTTTTTACCCTGATTTACTGCCTTCTGATTTTACTTGAGCATTTTATATAATTCCATTTTATCTCTCCTTTTCCATATCTATTACACTTAAAAAATACTGGTTACCCTAGAAGTTACACTATACATTTTATCCTTATCTAATTTCACTTTCAAATAACACTATATTACTTAACATATAGTATAGATATTTTATTTAAAAAGTATTCTTGATTCTTCTTTACTGTCTCCTATGACACTGCTATAATTCTTTTCACATATAATGTGCTATATCCACCAAATATGTCACTATTACTTCAAAAAGCAATTAACTTTTAAATCAATTATAAATAAATCTCCTGAGGTTTGCTGTCTTAAGAATTCGTTCTACGTCTCTTCCCTTGAATTGTTCATTTTGTTTTGTATGATAAACTTTATCTCTTATTTCCAAAACCAGTTATGCTCTTTATCTTCTTTCACACCCTCAATAACTTATTTTGTTGTTGTCGTTTGCTTGCTTGCTTTATTTCTTGTTTTGTAAGTCTTGAGTCTTCTCTAATCCAGGACATAGTTTCCATGATCCAAAGTCCTAAACTAGTCTAATCCAATCTCAAGTTGAGCAAAATCCTGAGATCTTTTCAAAAAAATTCTCAAAAGAAGGTTGGAAGAAGCCTGAACAAATGGTAATTTTCTAGTAAATTGCCTTCATTTAATGTATTTACTGTTAATTTAAATGTATTAACATCTAAAAAGTAGTTTAAAAATATAGGTAAGAGTAATTATTGGAGAGTTCACAAATTTCAACTGCCACTTGGATTCAGGGCGAAATAAAAATGTTCTGAAGCCTTCCCTGTTTTCTCTGCAAGCATAATGACTACCATAATTCAACTTCCTGGCAGAACTGAATGCAGGATATGTGCTCAGTGAACATCAATAGAATTATATGACTTAGTACTACTAGGTGGTCAATAAATATTTTGGATTATAAATCATTGAAATGTGGTAGATGACCAATTATGAGAAATTAGGCTTCACCATAATTTAAGAATTCTGATCTTTGAATAGCACCATTAAGAAAATGAAAAGACAAAGACTGGGTGAAAATATTTGCAAAACATATCTGATACAGATCTCTTAAAACTCAGCAACAAGAAACCAACAGAAATAAAAGTAGACAAAATACATTAAGAGACTGTTCACCAAAAAATACATATGGAGTCTCAAGCACGTAAAAAATGCTCAACATTATTAGACAATAAGGAAATGAAAATGTAAAAGATGATGAGATATACCTATTAGAAAGGTTCAAATTATCAATACTGGTGAAGAAGAAAAACAAGAATCCTTAAATATTGCTGGTGGGATGTGAAATAGCAGTCACTCTGAAAAAAAAATTTGACAGTTTCTCAGAAAGTCAAACATACATATATCTTACAGTCAATCTCAATCCTAGATATTTATCCAAGAGAAAACTCAGTTCACACAAGGACTTGTACATGAATGTTCAAAGTAGTTTTAATCATAATAGCTAAAACTTGAAAATAATGCCAATATTCATCAATTGCCAAGGTACAAATTGTGGTATATTCATATACTTATATACTACTTAGCAATGAAAAGGGGAAAATTACTGATGCAAACAAGATGGCTAAGTCTTAAAATGTTTTGCTAGATGAAAGAAAATAGATACAAAGGCCATATTCTATGTGGTTCTATTTGTGAGATCTTCTGGAAAAGGCAAAACTATAAGGACACAGATTCAATCATTTCAAGAGTTGGAGTGGAGGGAGTAAGTTGATTTCAAAGGGGCATGGGGGAAATTTTTAGTGATGGGACTATTCTGTATCTTGAGTGTGATTGTGAGTGCACAACTATATACATTTGTCAAAACTCAATGAACTGTATACTTTAAAAAGGCAAATTTTACTTGTGTAAATTATGAAATAATGTAATGCATTAGAAATAAAACAGACTCAGGTATCAAACATAATTGAGTGTGATTTTCAGCTTCTTTATGACCTTTGTGATTTAACCATCTATTAATTGTATATTCATCCATTCAATCAAAACGCAAAAATATTCTAACTGTTGAGGATGGTTAGTTAACTAGGAGGACAGAGGAAATCATTGCTCTCAAGATCCACTATATTTGAACTGAGGCCCAAATAATAAGAAGGAGCAACCTAGGGGCCATCTGGAAAACACATTCTGGGGAAAGCTGAAGGAAAAAGTGAGAACCAGCATAGCATGTTTGAAAGTTGTATAGGGCACCAGTGTGGCTGTAATATAGTGAATGAGCTAAGAAGTAGAAGGAGGTGAGATCACAAAAGTGGGCAATTACCAGACCATCAATGCATCTTAGGGCTTCTGATAAGCTGTTGTTTTATTCTGAGAGCAATGATAAGTCACCAAAATATTTTAAGCAAGATAGTCACAAAGACAAATTCAAAAATATGTTTTAAAAATGGACCATTCTAGCCAATGTGTGGAAAAATGCATGTGGCAGGTAGGCAGGACTTATGGTAGGAAAGGGAAGTTAATGAACTGGACATGGTGAGTAGAAATTAGGTTCAGTAAAGTATCCTAAGAGTTCCTCTCTACTGGAATCTTTTTGTTTTAATTTTGAAAAGTGGGCCTAGTAATATATATTTCACAGATTTATTGAGACAGTTACTAGGAACAATATGAGTAAAGCACTAATCATAGAATCTACAACAGATTAAGTGCCCAGAAATCATTTGCTAATTTTTTTCTCCACCAATATTTTATGGATATGGGTTGGGCACAGTGGCTCATGCCTGTAATCCTAGCACTTTGGGAGGCTGAGGCAGGAGGGTCATCTGAGGTCAGGAGTTCGAGACCAACTCACAACATGCAGGAAACCCTGTCTCTACTAAAATACAAAAATTAAGCAGCTTAAGGTGGCACTCTGCCTGTAATCCCAGCTGTATCAGAGGAAGCTGAGGCAGGAGAATCACTGGAACCCGGGAGATGGAGGCTGCAGTGAACCGAGATCATGCCACTTCACTCCAGCCTGGGTGACAGAGCAAGACTCTGTCTCAAAAAAAAATTTATATATTTTATATATATATAATATATAATTATATAAATATATATTTTATATATATATATAATTATATAAATATATATTTATATAATTATATTTATATTTTATAATTTTTTATATATTATTTTTATTATATATTATATATATAAATTATATATATTATAATATAAATACTGTAACATATGGGCCAATTATTTTATATAATACTATATTAATATATTTATATTTTATATAATTATATATTTATATAATATATAAATAAATATATAATATATATTTGCTTACCAAAAAAGCAAGAGAATATATATTAAATATAAATTTTTATATATTATATATATAATTTATATATATAAATTTGTTTATATATATATATATATTTTTAAAAAATGGATATCAATACCGGCATATTTCTCTTCTGTCCTCCAAAAAGCAATCGAATACTTGCTGCTTTACTCACTGTCAAATATCAGATTCTCTTGCCTTAGATCAAAATATCATCCAATTTGAAACAAGCAAATAATGGGTAACAGAAATTAAAGATTACCTTCTGGGTTGATGCTTCAAAAGGGCAAATATTCTTTGTATTGGTTCAGAAATGAAAGTATAATTTTTACAAGATAAGGGTTATTGCATACAGTCCCACTTTTCACTTAAGACTTGTTAAAATATAAATGCTCCTCTAACATCTAATTCTTCCATGGAAAATATTGGTTAAACTTGGTATGTGCAGAAACTAGTAACTAAATGGTGTCAATGTATCATGTAGTAGATATTCCCCTGAGAACATTTCACTTTTAAAAATTTATAAACCTTTATGCTTTCTTTCTAAAATTTATTTTAATTCCACAGAACCATAACCAGGTTCTGGTAATGTGATTTTCTGTGTAATAGCCTTATGATCATAATCAAAGACTTACCAATTTCTCCCTGACATGCTTGATTTACTCCCTAAATTTTCTGAAGCAACAGATGTCTTCAGTAATTTTCTACATATTTATTTATTTATGACTTCAATCCTGGTTCAATTTACAGGCTATATTTGAGGGTCAGTAAAATGCTCCATTAGGATGCCTACATCAATAAAACCTCAGGTACAAAATGGATATAATAAATGTTATATTACTTGAGTTGATGAAGAAAAGTTAGCAAACTCAAAGATTTATAAAGATTATGCCATCTGAAAAAAATGCAAAGAAAAAAGAATAAAAAATGAACTGAGAATCAGAGAAATGTGGGATAGCATTAAGCACACCAAAGTACATGTCAAGAGAGTTGCAGGAGAAGGAAGAAAAAAGAGCAGAAAAGAGATTTTAAAAGATAATGGCTGAAAATGTCAATCTGCCTTAAAAAAGTATTACTCTATAAATCCAAAAAGCTCAATAAACTCTAAGATAAATGCAAAAATATCTACACCCTGACACATTATGATATAAAAGTATCGAAAGTCAAAGACAAGGAACAAATCTTGAAAAAAGCAAGAGCAAAATGACAAGTTCACATACAAGGGAGTTCATATACAAGGGAACTCCAATAAAATGAATACCTGACTTTAACAGTGCAGGTTAAAAGACAGATGACATAGCCAATGTGCTCAAGAAAGTGAAAAACCCCCAACCAAGAATATTTACAGCAAAATAATATTTTTAAAATATTAAAACCAAATAAAGACATTCTGAGATAAAAACTAAGAAAATGCATCAGGGAGAGTGGCCAAGACGGCTGACTGGAAGCAGCAAATGTGTGTGGCTCTCACAGAGAGGAACAGAAGGGACGAGTAAATACAGAACCTTCCACTGAAACATCCACGTACTCCCACTGGGACTAATGAAGGAAACAACTTGACCCACGGAGAACAGAGAAAAGCAAGCCAGCTTGAAGACTGGCTTTCTGAAATAAGAAGGCAGAAAAGAGAGGAAAAAATAATGAAAAGGAATGAATAAAATCTCTGAGAAATATGGGATTATGTCAAGAGGCTAAATCTACAACTGATTGGTGTACCTGAAAGAGATGGGGAGAATGGAACCAACTTAGAAAACATATTTCAGGATATCATCCATAAGAACTTTCCTAACTTACCTAGAGAGGCCAATATTCAAATTCAGGATATACAGAGAATCCAGTAAGATACTTCACAAGAAATTCTCCAAGGATGAAATGAAAGACAAAAATGTTAAAGGTAGGTAGAGAGAAAGGCCAGGTCACCTACAAAGGAAAGCCCATCAGACTGATAGTGGGCCTCTCAGCTGAAACTCTACAAGCTAGAAGAGATTGGGGGACAATATTCAACATTCTTAGAAATTCCAACCGAGAATTCCAGATACAGCCTAACTAAGCTTCATAAGTGAATGCTGAAGAAATTTGTTGCCACCAGACCTGCCTTACAAGAACTCCTTAAGGAAGCACTAAATATGGAAAGAAAAGACCGTTACCAGCCACTAAAAAGACACACTGACCTACACAACCCAGTGATACTGTAAAGCAACCACATAAACAAGTCTGCAAAATAACCAGCTAACATCATGATGACAGGATCAAATCCACACATATGCATACTAATCTTAAATGAAAATGGGCTAAATATCCCAATTAAAAGACACAGAGTGAAAGCTGAGTAAAGAACCAACCCATTGGTACACTGTCTTCAAGAGACCCATCTCACAGGCAACAAAACACAGGCTGAAAATAAAGGGATGGATAAAAATCTATCAAGCAAATGGAAAACAGAAAAAAGCAGGGGTTACAATTCTAGTTTCTGGCAAAACAGAGCTTTAAACCAACAAAGATTAAAAAATACAAAGAAGGATATTACATAATGGTAAAAGGTTCAATTCAACAACAAAAAAAAACTATCCTAAATATATATATACACAACACAAGAGTATCCAGATTCATAAAACAAGTTCTTAGAGACTTCAAAGAGACTTAGACTCCCACACAATAATAGCAGGAGACTTTAACACCCAACTGACAATATTAGACAGATCATCAAGACAGAAAGTTAACAAACATATTCAGGACCTGAATTCAGCACTGAATCAAATTGACCTGATAGATATTTTCAAAATTCTCTATCCCAAAACAGTTGAATATATATTCTTCCGATTGCCCCATGGCACATACTCTGAAATCAATCACATAATCTGATGTAAAACACTCCTCAGTAAGTGCAAAAAATTGAAATCATAACAGTCAGACCACAGGGCAATTAAATTAGAAATCAAGACTAAGAAATTCATTCAAACCATACAATTACATGGAAATTAAATAATGTGCTCCTGAATTACTTTTGGGTAAATAATGAAATTAAGGCAGAAATCAATAAGTTTTTTGAAACTAATGAGAACAAAGATACAACATACCAGAATCTCTGGGACACAGCTGAGGCAATGATAAAAGGGAAATGTGTAGCACTAAATACTGGAATCAAAAAATTAGAAAGATCTCAAGTTAACAACCTAACATCACAAATAAAAGAACTAGAAAACCAAGAACAAACAAATCCCAAAGCTAGCAGAAGACAAGAAGTAACCAAAATCAGAGCTGAACTGAAGGAAATAGAGATATAAAAAGTCATTCAAACGATCAATGAATCCAGGAGCTGAATTTTTTGAAAAAATAAATAAATAGACCACTAGCTAGAGTAATAAAAAGACAAAAGATTCAAATAAGCACAATCAGAAATGACTAAGGGAATATTACCACTGACCCCACAGAAATACAACCATCAGAGAAAATTATGAACACCTCTATGCACATAAACTAGAAAATCTAGAAGAAATGGATAAATTCCTGGACATATACAACCTCCCAAGACTTAACTAGGAAGAAACTGAATTTTTTTGTTCTGAATCCCCAAAGCATTAATGAGCTCTGAAATTGAGACAGTAATAAATAGTCTACCAACCAAAAAAAAAAAAAAAACCCAGGACCAGTCACAGCTGAATTCTACCAGATGCACAAAGAAGAGCCAGTACCACTCCTACTGAAAATATTCCAAAAGATTGAGGAGGAGGAACTCCTCCCTAACTCATTCTATGAGGTCAACATCATCCTGACACCAAAACCTGGCAAATATAGAACAAGAAAAGGAAACTTCAGATCAATATCATTGATGCCAAAATCAAACAACCCTATTAACTCGTAGGCAAAAGACATAAACAGACATTTTTCAAAAGCCATACATGCAGCCAACAATCATATGAAAAGAAGGTCAACATCACCAATCATTAGAGAAACACAAATCAAAACCACAAGAAGATACCATCCTGTACCAGTCAGAATGGCTACTGTTAAAAAGTCAAAAAATAACATGCTGGCAAGGTTGACGAGAAAAAAGAACACTCCTACACTGTTGGTGGGCATGTAAGTTAGTTCAACCATTCTGGAAGACAGTGTAGTGATTCCTCAAAGACTTAAAGACAGAAAGACCATTCAACCCAGAAATCCCATTACTGGGTACACTCAAAGGAATACAAATCATTCTATTATAAAAGACACATGCATGTGTATGATCATTGCAACAGCATTCACAATAGCAAAGATATGGAGTCAAACTAAATGCCCATCAATGATAGACTGGATAAAGAAAATGTGGTACTTATATACGAGGGAACACTATGTAGCCATTCAAAAGAATGAGATCATATCCTTTGCAGGGACATGGATGAAGGTGGAGGCCATTATCCTGAGGAAACCAACACAGAAACAGAAAACCAAATACCTCATGTTCTGTTATAAATGGGAACTAAGTGATGAGAACACATGGACACATAGAGGAGGACAATACACAATGAGGCCTACTGGTGGGTGGAGGCTGGGAGGATCAGGAAAAATAACTAACAGATACTAGATTTAATATGTAGGTGATGAAATAATCTGTACAACAAACCCCCATGACACAAGCTTACCTATATAACAAACCTGCACTTGTACCTCTGAATTTAAAAGTTAAAGAAAAAGAAAATGCATCAGTAGCATACCAATCTTAGAAGAAATATTAAAAGAAGTTCTTCATGCTGAAAGCAAGTGATACCAGAGAGAAATCTGAATCAACATAAAGTGCATCAGCTAAAGTGTCTGTGTAGGTAATTGTAAAAGACACTATGATTGCATATTCTCCTTTTTCTAATTTGATTTAATAAGTATTAATAGTTACCTTGAACAATACGTATATATTTATATAAAAGTGCTAAGAAGATAGATGAGAACAAATTTGTTTGCCCCTAAGAAAATTATACCTTATGGTAACTCAGATTCACAAGAAGAAAGTGAGAGAATCATAAAACATAATAAGGTAAATATAACAACCTCTATAAATATATACTTGCTATTCTTCCTTCCCTCATCTTTCTTAAACCATGTAAAATTACATAGTAAGTATAACAATGCATTTATGGGTTTGATTTAAATATAAATATAATACAATTGGCAAAAAAAGAAAAAAATACAGCAATTGAAATGGGAGAAAAAATAGACTTTAAAATATTTACAAAAGTCATTTTAGATAAAGAATATTTCTAATTTATAAAGTCAATCAACCTAGAAGATATGTGTATATGCATATAAAAGAGGCCCCAAAATATATGAAGCAAAAACTGAAAGAGTTAAAAAAAAAAAGGAAAATTCAACAATAATTGTCAGATACTTAAATACCTGACATTCAATATGTATTGAGCAACTACACAGAAAATTAACAAGGAAATAGAAGACTAAGAAAACAGTATAAAGCAACTAGGCACAATAGAAGCATATTAAAACACTGTACCCAAAAACACCAGATTATATGTTATCCTCAAGTGCATTGAGAACATCCTTCATGGTAGCCCATAATCTGGAACATAAAATAATTCTCAATATATTTTAGATTAAAATTGTTCAACATACATTCTTCATTCACAATGAAATTAAATTAGAAATGCATGATGGGGCTCAACTGTACAGCCTGCCAGTGTAGGGGTTCTAAAGATCCACTCCCTAGTAAATCTGGTGAAAATTATTATTTTAAAATATCTTCAAGTCTCTCAAATTGGTCCTAGCACATATAGAATGTGAAAAAAAATTCAAGAAAATTGACTAAAATTCAATAAGAACAGCAAGGATCTGTGATATTTGACTAGAGACCCACTCCCTCCCTAACCCCTTCCAACTCAGTAAGATGTAAACTCTACTTCATACAGGTGTATCCAAGAACACAGAGCTCCCTCAAACTCCAGATCTCACAGAGCTATTTTCCCAAGAGAGGCAGGATATCAGCATTTCTCATTTTACCCCAGCTACCTGCTGCTGCAGTCAGGTTCTGGGTGGGTGCAGCTGAGAAATGAAATAATTTCAAAATGCTTACAAAAAAAATATCAGTCTGAAATTTTATTCCCATAAAAACTGTCTTTTAAGAGTGAGGGTGTGATTTTTTGTTGTTTTGTTGTTGTTGTTGTTTTGGCCAATAACAAACAAGACAGTCTTTCTATCAAAAGATCTCTACTAAAGGGAGTTGTAGAGGATTGACTTCATGTAAAAGGAAAATGATTCTTATAGAAAAGCTTGAATCTCAACAAGGTATGATAAAAAATTGAGCATGCTTTGTACAGTTTTAATCTTTTAAAATTGAGACTTATGTTTTATGCTAAATTTGTAGGTAAATCTCAACAAAAAGTTATAGTGTAACAATAATCTCATATAATTTGAAGTTAAAAAATAAACATGATAGGACAAACATTCTGAAAACTAACAGCAATAAGGGTAGGTATTTGGAATTATAGCCTGGTAAGATTATTTTCTTGTTTGGAAGAAGAACATAATACTTTTAAATTTTAGACTTTGTGAACCTGAATATTTATGTTAACATGCCTAGAGTCATAAATAATAGAAATAGAGCCTCAAACATTCAACCAGTAAAGAAAGACAATGACAAAAGGAGGAAAACTAATCTAATCAATGATGAAAAAAAGAAAAACTAATCTAAAAGAACTCAAAAAAAGAAAATTTTAAAAGACAACAAAAATACTGAGATAGCATAAAAGAATTCAATCATATTATAATCATAATCAATGCAAATGGACTAAATACCCAGTTATAATCAAGAATTATGGGCTGGGCACAGTGGCTCACATCTGAAATCTCAGCACTTTAGGAGGCCAAGGTGGGAAGATCCCAGGTGGGAGGTGACCAGGCCCAGCAACATAGTGAGACTCCGTTTCCACAAAAAAAAAAAAAAAAAAAAAAAAAAAGTTAAAAATTAGCTGGGCATGATGGCATATGTATGTAGTACCAATTACTCAGGAGGCTGAGATGGGAGAATCACTTGAGCCTGGAAGGTCAAGTCTGCAGTGAGCCATGGTTGTGCTGCTGCACTTCAGCCTACACAAGAGAATGATGCCCTGTCTCAAAAAAAAAAAAAAAAAAATTATAAAAAATAAATTGACAAGAAATATAACTGCATTGTTTTGAAAATAGACACATTGACAATAAGGAAATACAAAGTTTGATATTAATGCTTGAAAAAGTGCACCAAGAAAATAGTAAACAAATGGAAGCTGGGATGGTTATATTAGCATCAAATAAAAATAGTTTTGTGGCCGAAAGGAGGACCAGAGATAAAAGCAGCTATGATGGCTAAATAGATAGACTCACCATTTACCTCCTTCACAAAGAAATACCAAAACAATAAGTAAATAAACACACATCAAGTGGCGTGTCTAGGTGAAAAAAAAAAAAATCAGTAAAGAAGTGATGAAGACCCTCTGAGGCATGAAGACTTGTGATGGCAGCATAGAGAAGGAAGAGAAACACCCATCCAGAATTGACTTAGAGCCAGGACGGACTTACCACTGTGGGAGAAAAGTAAGCAGAAGATCCCCAGGATTCCACATTTCCACCATAAATACTGCTGATCCTTCCTACAGGTGAGATCCACAGCCCTTGGAAGACCTGAGTCCAGTCTTGGGATCTGCCTGGAGTCCAGGTTACCTCATTATTCCTGGGAAATAATTCACACTGCATCCCCCGACCTCCAAAGACACAACCAGTAACAGAACATCACCATTTTCAGAGTAAACCCACCACCTAACCTGTGCATCTTAACCTGTGGTCCAAAAGCCACTACATGTCCATATCCCTGGGGTGGTACCAACATCTCACGACATCTACCCAAAGAGCTACAGTGTCATGACACCAATTGGACCAAGCTGTAAAGCAGTGATCCTGGAATTCAAGCCCATGCAGTGCCCTATACCCCAGGTCAAAGGAGGTCCAGCATACAGCAAGGAGGCTAGCCCCAGGACTGAAGGAGATGACATACTCAGTCCCCAGAACCTGAGATCTGCCTAGCTAAGGCCTGCTGCTGCCACTAGCAGCCCTATGTCCCATCACAGCTGAGCTTCCCTGAACTCATGCATACCTTCTAATGTTTTGAGAACCAGCCTGCCTGACATCACTGCCACCAGCAGAGCTATGCCACAGCTTTCATGAACAACAACAGCCTGTGACACCAAGGCACTCACAGACACCACTGACATTAATTACAGCTGAAAAATTCATATGAAAATACGTTACTGTACCCTCAACCAAAGCCAAAGCACCCTACCCAAGCAACACTGTAGGACACATCTACAGGGGAAAAAAAAGTGTTTCCTTATGAAGGCTATTCCATACAATTGGAAAGGATGAGTGTTCCACCAGAGGTGCAAATATAAAAAAAAGGGACACAAGAAACATGAAAAAGCAAGGAAACATGACCTTCAAAGGTAGATAATAATTATTCTGCAACAAACACCCAAAGAAGAAAGGTGGTCCCTTCTAAGATGGCCAAATAGGAACAGCTCCAGTCTGCAGCTCCCAGCGAGATCGACACAAAAGATGGGTGATTCCTGCATTTCCTAGTGAGGTACCTGGTTGATCTCATTGGGACTGGTTAGATAGTGGGAGCAGCACATGGAGGGTGAGCTGAAACAGGGCAGGGCATCGCCTCTCCTGGGAAGTGCAAGGAGTCAGGGGATTTCCCTTTCCTAAACAAGGGAAGCTGTGACAGACTGTACCTAGAGGAATAGTACACTTCCTTACACCTTATACAAAAATTAATTCAAGATGATTAAAGATTTAAAAATTAGACCTAAAACCATAAAAACCCTAGAAGAAAACCTAAGCAATACCATTCAGGACATAGGCATGGGAAAAGACTTCATGACTAAAACACCAAAAGCATGCTGGTATAAAGACGCATGCATACGTATGTTTATTGTGACACTATTCACAATAGCAAAGACTTGGAACCACCCCAAATGTCCATCAATGATAGACTGAATTAAGAAAATGTGGCACATATACACCACAGAATACTATGCAGTCATAAAAAAGATGGGTTCATGTCCTTTGCAGGGACATGGATGAAGCTGGAAACCATCATTCTCAGCAACCTATCACAAGGACAGAAAACCAAACACCGCATGTTCTCACTCACAGGTGGGAATTGAACAATCAGATCACTTGGACACAGGGTGGGGAACATCACACACCAGGGTCTGTTGGGGGTGGGGGGGGCTGGGGGAGGGAAAGCATTAGGAGAAATACCTAATGTAAATGAGTTGATGGGTGCAGAAAACCAACGTGGCACATGTATACCTACATATCAAACCTGTATGTTGTGCACACGTACCCTAGAACTTAAAGTATAGTAAAAAAATAAAAAGGAAATAAAGGTAATTCAGCAATGGGAAATCTTGTGCTAAATATTTAGCACTTAGCACATACCAGGAATGAAGGACACAATGCCCACAAGGGTGTCCCAGTGCCTGTGCTCAGACCGCCCACACCCAGGGTACTCAGAGGCTGACTCCTCCTGCAGTGGGGCTCATTTTGGTTTTCTGTTTATTGGTAGTCTCTACACGACTCACCTGCACTTTCTGCCCGTCTACCCAGTTTTTCCCAAGGCTGCTTTCTTCCTCTCATTCTCTGCTCATCCTCATCTTCCATTTCAGTTTTCACTCTCTTACACCCTGTTGCTCACAGCTACCCCCTAGGCACGGATATGGCCTCTCTTTGCCTTTAGACTAGACAGAGACCTTATCCTGACAAATCCATACAAAATGTCCACTCCTGCTCTGCGTTATCTGAATGCCCCACAGTTTGCCATTGTTCGAAGACTAATTTGGCAGCAGCTTGTATGTTACATCTCCACTCTGATGTGTCATGGGCACACATTTAATTAAAGATAAGCAGACCACTCTAAGTGGCAATCCACTGTGTCATTTTGCACTTTTCTGGGTGGCTCTCCTTTCTCTCTGGTTCCCTTCTTCTGTGGTGGTCACTGCAAAGCTCCCTTTGAGAGGAGACCCAACGATTATTCCACAGCCAGAGTCAGCTGCATCCTGCCTAGGAAGGGTGCACCCTGAATGTGTGTTTCAGCCCAAGAAGAGGCTCTGTGTGATAGAAGCCAAGACTTCATTTAAAACCTGAACAGCGTCATTGCCATGGAAGGAGGAGGCAGATTAAGCCTTTTTCAGGAAACTATTTTTCTAGGCCAGATCTTCCCAATTTGAGTGTCAAATTTGCAAACACTAAGGTGGTTTGTCTGTGTCTCCTTGTATATGTCATGTGTTGTGCGTGTAGTTCACATTTTTATATATTCTGGATACAAATCCTTTGTCGTGTTTTGCAAATATTTTCTCGCAGTCTGTGGCTTACCTTTCATTTTCTAATGTCTTTTGAAAAGCAGATTTTTTAATTATTAGGTTTTTAATAAAGTCTAACTTATCAATTCTTTATTTTATAGACCATGATTTTTAATGTCGTATCTTGGAAAATCTTCAACCCGAAGTCATAAAGATTTTCTTCTAGAAGTTTAATAAGTTTTAGGTTTTACGTTTAGGTCTGTGATCCATTTTGAGTTTAATTTTGTATATGGTGAGAGGTACGGGTCAAGATTATTATTTGCATGTGGATGTCCCATTGTTCCAGCATCACTGAGTGAAAAGACCATTCTTTTTCCATTGGATTGCCTTCAAATCTTGTTGAAAAGTAATTGATAACATTTGTTTGAGTCTACTTCTGTACTGTGTATTCTGTTCCTTTGATTTACGTGTCTGTACTCTCACTAATACCCCCACACTGTCTTGATTACTGTAGCTTTGTAGTCAGTCTTAAAATCAATGTGCTCTTCTTTTTAAACATTGTTTTAATAATTCTAATTCATTTTTTCCATATAAATTTTAGAATTAACTTGTATAGAATATTCAAAAAACCTTATTGTCTGGGCATGGTGGCTCATGCCTTCCAAGCTACTCATGAGGCTGAGATGGGAGGTTCACTTGAACTCAGGAGTTTGGGGCTGCAGTGAGGTATGATTTTACCACTGCACATCATTCCACTCTATCCTGTGTAACAGAGACCCTGTCTCTCAAAAACAAACAAAAAAGCCATGTTGGAATGTTTTGATTGAAACTGCATGGAATCTGTAGGTCTATTAGGAGAGGATGATGGACAGTTTACAATATTGAGTCTCTGCATCCATGAATATGGTATAGCTTACCCATTTATTTGTCTTATTGATTTCTTTCATTTGTGTTTTGTAGTTTTCAGTACACAGAGCTAGTATTAAATTGACACCTAAATATTTTATTTTTATACTACTGTAAATGGTACTTTTAAATTTCAATTTCTGTTTATTGCCAGTATCTAGAAAGTTCATATTTTTGTATATTGATCTTGTATCCTATGAATTCACTAAACTTACTTATTCTAGTAGCTTTTTTGAAAATTCTTTGGGACTTTCTAATTGGACAATCACATCATCTAGAAATAGATGACAAATAGAGAGAGTGATGGGATTTTTTTTGTTTTCAATTTATATGCTTGTTATATCTTTTTCTTGTCTTATTGTACAATCCAAGACTCACAGTATGATGATGAATAGTAGAAGTGAGAGCGGACATTCTTGCCTTGTTCCCAATTTTAAGGAGAAAGTGTTTAGTCTTTGGTCATTAAGTATGATCTTAACTATAATTTTTAAGTAAATGCCTTTATTGGGTTGAGGAATTTCCCTTCTATTTCTACTTTTCTGAGAGTTTTTATCAGGAATTGGTGTAAAATTTTGCAAATCTTTTTCCACGCCTGTTGAGATGATTATAAAGTTTTTCTTCTTATAATACAGTAAATTACATTAATTGAATTTTGAATGTTAGCTTTCCATTCATGGGGAAATCCCACTTAATTGTAATATATTATTCTTTTTGTGTATTACTAGATTAAATTTCCTAATATTCTGCTAAGGATTATTGCATTTGTGTGTATGAGGGATGTTGGTCTCTAGTTTTATTGTAATGTCTTTGTCTGGTTTTAGTATCAGGGAAAAGCTGACTAATAAAATCAGTATTCCTTCCTCCACTATTTTCTGAAAGAGTTTATGTTGCATTTGCATTATAGTTCGTGTAGAACTAATACTATCATACGGTTCATTGTTTCAATGAGACACATTAAAAACAAAGAAGTTTTTATATAGTGATGAAGAGATCAGTTCACCAAGAGCTTCCAATAGTGAGTTTTATTGTATCCATTTATTTGTATACATGCATATCTTCAGAACCTCATTAAATTGTAAGTATATTCAGGGTCAAAAAAAAAACTGAAAGGAACAAAATGGTCAGCTAAGAATAATATACCAAGCAAAGTTATCCTTCAGAAATGAAGGAGAAATAAAGTATTTCCCTGACAAGCAAAAACTGAAGAAATTCATCACCACTAGACCAGCCCTAAAACAAATGCTTTAGGGATATATCTGAAAATGAAAGAACAATATCTGCCATCATAAAAACACCAGAAAGAATAAAACTTGCTGGACGCAGTAGCTCACGCCTGTAATCCCAGCATTTGGGAGGCTGAGGCGGGCGAATCACAAGGTCAAGAGATCAAGACCATCCTGGCCAACATGGTGAAACCCTGTCTCTACTAAAAATACAAAAAACTAGCTGGGCGTGGTGGCACGTGCCTGTAGTCCCAGCTACTTGGGAGGCTGAGGCAGGAGAATGGCATGAACCCAGGAGAAGGAGCTTGCAGTGAGCCGAGATTGCACCTTTGCACTCCAACCTGGGGGACAGAGCAAGACTCCATCTCAAAAAATAAAAAAATAAAAAATAAAATTCACTGTTAGAACCAATACACAAATAAGAAAGAAAAAGAAATCAAATGTTATCACTACAGAAAACCACCAGACCACAGAGATTAACAATAAGAGAGGAATAAAGGAACAAAATATATACAAAGCAAAGGACTGGAAAACAATTAACAAAATGACAGGAGTAAATCTGCAAGTATTAATGACAACTTTGAATGTAAACTATTTAAATTCCCCAATTAAAAGATATAGACTGGCTGAATGAATTAAAAATAAAAAGACCCACAGGAAACTCACCTCACCTGTAAAGGCACACATATATTAAAAGTAGAAACATGAAAAAATTACTCACAAATGGAAATCAAAGGCAAGTAAGAGTGGCTATGCTTATATCAGAAAAAATAGATTCTAAGTAAAAAACAACTTAAAAGACATATAAAAACAAAGAAGTCTTTATATAAAAACCTGTAACATTTAAGTGGCTATACTTATATCAGAAAAAATAGACTCTATGTAAAAACAAACTTAAAGAGACACATTAAAAACAAAGAAGTTTTTATATAGTGATCAAGAGATCAGTTCACCAAGAGCTTCCAATAGTGAGTTTTATTCTTTCAATATAATAATTGTAAATACATATGCACCCAACACCAGAGCACCAAGATATACAAAGCAAATATTTGAAATAATAGAAGAGATAGACCCCCACACCATGAGCTGGGGACTTTAATATCCCACTGTCAGCTAAAACTGACCATCTGTACAGAAAATCAACAAAGAAACATCAAACATAATCTGAACCACAAACCAAATGAACCTATCAGACATTTACAGAATATTTCACCCAATAGCTACACAATACACATTCTTCTCAGCACATGGAATGCTCTCCAGGATAGACCATGTTAGACCACAAAACAATCTCAACCAATTTAAGACAATTGAAATCACATCAAGTACTTTTTCAGACCACAATGAAATAGAACTAGAAATCAGTAAAAAATAGAAACTTTGGAAACTGTACAAATACATGAAAATTAAATAATATGCTCCTGAATGACAATTGGATCAATAAAAAGAAAACTTTTAAAAATTTTGAAACAAATGGAAATAGAAACACAAACACCAAAACCTATTACTTACAGAAAAAACAATATTAACAGAAGTTCATAGTAATAAATTCTTACATAGAAAAGGTAGAAAGATCTCAAATAAACAACCTAATGATGTACTCCAAAGGATCTATTAAAGCAAGAACAAACCAAACCACGTTAGCAGAAGAAAAGAAGTAAAAAAATCAGAGCAGAGCTAGATGAAATAGAGACTAAAAATAATACAAAAGGTCAATGAAATAAAAATGCTCAATAAATAAAATTAACAGCGGGCGGAGCAAGATGGCTGAATAGGAACAGCTCCAGTCTCTAGCTCCCAGCGCGAGCGACACAGAAGACAGGTGATTTCTGCATTTTCAACTGAGGTACTGTGTTCATCTCACTAGGGAGTGCCGGACAATCGGTGCTGGTCAGCTGCTGCAGCCCAACCAGCGAGACCTGAAGCAGGGCAAGGCATCGCCTCACCTGGGAAGCGCAAGGGGGAAGGGAATCCCTTTTCCTAGCCAGGGGAACTGAGACACACAACACCTGGAAAATCGGGTAACTCCCACCCCAATACTGTGCTTTATCAAGGGTCTTAGCAAACGGGCACACCAGGAGATTATATCCCACACCTGGCTGGGAGGGTCCCACACCCACAGAGCCTCCCTCATTGCTAACACAGCAGTCTGCAATCTAACCGCAAGGCAGCAGCGAGGATGGGGGAGGGGCATCCGCCATTGCTGAGGCTTAAGTAGGTAAACAAAGCTTCTGGGAAGCTCGAACTGGGTGGAGCTCACAGCAGCTCAAGGAGGCCTGCCTATCTCTGTAGACTCCACCTCTGGGGGCAGGGCACAGCTAAACAACAACAACAAAAAAAAAAAAGCAGAAGAAACCTCTGCAGATGCAAACGACTCTGACAGCTTTGAAGAGAGCAGTGGATCTCCCAACAGGGAGGTTGAGATCTGAGAACGGACAGACTGCCTGTTCAAGTGGGTCCCTGACCCCTGAGTAGCCTAACTGGGAGACATCCCCCACTAGGGGCAGACTGACACCCCACACCTCACACAGTGGAGTACACCCCTGAGAGGAAGCTTCCAAAGCAAGAATCAGACAGGTACACTCGTTGTTCAGCAATATTCTATCTTCTGCAGCCTCTGCTGCTGATACCCAGGCAAACAGAGTCTGGAGTGGACCTCAAGCAATCTCCAACAGACCTACAGCTGAGGGTCCTGACTGTTAGAAGGAAAACTATCAAACAGGAAGGACACCCACACCGAAACCCCATCAGTACGTCACCATCATCAAAGACCAGAGGCAGATAAAACCACAAAGATGGGGAAAAAGCAGGGCAGAAAAGCTGGAAATTCAAAAAATAAGAGCGCATCTCCCCCTGCAAAGGAACGCAGCTCATTGCCAGCAACGGATCAAAGCTGGATGGAAAATGACTTTGACGAGACAAGAGAAGAAGGCTTCAGTCCATCAAACTTCTCAGAGCTAAAGGAGGAATTACGTACCCAGTGCAAAGAAACTAAAACTCTTGAAAAAAGAGTGGAAGAATTGATAACTAGAATAATTACTGCAGAGAAGGCCATAAACGAACTGACAGAGATGAAAACCATGACACGAGAAATACGTGACAAATGCACAAGCTTCGGTAACCAACTCGATCAACTGGAAGAAAGAGTATCAACGATTGAGGATCAAATGAATGAAATGAAGCGAGAAGAGAAATCTAAAGAAAAAAGAAGAAAAAGAAATGAACAAAGCCTGCAAGAAGTATGGGATTATGTAAAAAGACCAAATCTACGTCTGATTGGGGTGCCTGAAAGTGAGGGGGAAAATGGAACCAAGTTGGAAAACACTCTTCAGGATATCATCCAGGAGAACTTCCCCAACCTAGTAGGGAAGGCCAGCATTCAAATTCAGGAAATACAGAGAACGCCACAAAGATACTCCTCGAGAAGAGCAACTCCAAGACACATAATTGCCAGATTCACCAAAGTTGAAATGAAGGAAAAAATCTTAAGGGCAGCCAGAGAGAAAGGTCGGGTTACCCACAAAGGGAAGCCCATCAGACTAACAGCAGATCTCTCGGCAGAAACTCTACAAGCCAGAAGAGAGTGGGGGCCAATATTCAACATTCTTAAAGAAAAGAATTTTAAACCCAGAATTTCATATCCAGCCAAACTAACTTTCATAAATGAAGGAGAAATAAAATCCTTTACAGATAAGCAAATGCTTAGAGATTTTGTCACCACCAGGCCTGCCTTACAAGGGACCCTGAAGGAAGCACTAAACATGGAAAGGAACAACCGGTATCAGCCATTGCAAAAACATGCCAAAATGTAAAGACCATCGAGGCTAGGAAGAAACTGCATCAACTAACGAGCAAAATAACCAGTTAATATCATAATGGCAGGATCAAGTTCACACATAACAATATTAACCTTAAATGTAAATGGACTAAATGCTCCAATTAAAAGACACAGACTGGCAAACTGGATAAAGAGTCAAGACCCATCAGTCTGCTGTATTCAGGAGACCCATCTCACATGCAGAGACATACATAGGCTCAAAATAAAGGTATGGAGGAAGATTTACCGAGCAAATGGAGAACAAAAAAAAGCAGGGGTTGCAATACTAGTCTCTGATAAAACAGACTTTAAACCATCAAAGATCAAAAGAGACAAAGAAGACCATTACATAATGGTCAAGGGATCAATTCAACAGGAAGAGCTAACTATCCTAAATATATATGCACCCAATACAGGAGCACCCAGATTCATAAAGCAAGTCCTTAGAGACTTACAAAGAGACTTAGACTCCCATACAATAATAATGGGAGACTTCAACACCCCACTGTCAACATTAGACAGATCAATGAGACAGAAAGTTAACAAGGATATCCAGGAATTGAACTCATCTCTGCAGCAAGCAGACCTAATAGACATCTATAGAACTCTCCACCCCAAATCAACAGAATATACATTCTTCTCAGCACCACATCACACTTATTCCAAAATAGACCACATAATTGGAAGTAAAGCACTCCTCAGCAAATGTACAAGAACAGAAATTATAACATACTGTCTCTCAGACCACAGTGCAATCAAACTAGAACTCAGGACTAAGAAACTCAATCAAAACTGCTCAACTACATGGAAACTGAACAACCTGCTCCTGAATGACTACTGGGTACATAACGAAATGAAGGCAGAAATAAAGATGTTCTTTGAAACCAATGAGAACAAAGATACAACATACCAGAATCTCTGGGACACATTTAAAGCAGTGTGTAGAGGGAAATTTATAGCACTAAATGCCCACAAGAGAAAGCTGGAAAGATCTAAAATTGACACTCTAACATCACAATTAAAAGAACTAGAGAAGCAAGAGTAAACACATTCAAAAGCTAGCAGAAGGCAAGAAATAACTAAGATCAGAGCAGAACTGAAGGAGATAGAGACAGAAAAAACCCTCCAAAAAATCAATGAATCCAGGAGTTGGTTTTTTGAAAAGATCAACAAAATTGATAGACCGCTAGCAAGACTAATAAAGAAGAAAAGAGAGAAGAATCAAATAGACGCAATAAAAAATGATAAAGGGGACATCACCACCGACCCCACAGAAATACAAACTACCATCAGAGAATACTATAAACACCTCTACGCAAATAAACTAGAAAATCTAGAAGAAATGGATAATTTTCTGGACACTTACACTCTCCCAAGACTAAACCAGGAAGAAGCTGAATCCCTGAATAGACCAATAGCAGGCTCTGAAATTGAGGCAATAATTAATAGCCTACCAACCAAAAAAAGTCCAGGACCAGATGGATTCACAGTTGAATTCTACCAGGGGTACAAGGAGGAGTTGGTACCATTCCTTCTGAAACTATTCCAATCAATAGAAAAAGAGGGAATCCTCCCTAACTCATTTTATGAGGCCAACATCATCCTGATACCAAAGCCTGGCAGAGACACAACAAAAAAAGAGAATTTTAGACCAATATCCCTGATGAACATCGATGCAAAAATCCTCAATAAAATACTGGCAAACCAGATCCAGCAGCACATCAAAAAGCTTATCCACCATGATCAAGTGGGCTTCATCCCTGGGATGCAAGGCTGGTTCAACATACGCAAATCAATAAACATAATCCAGCATATAAACAGAACCAAAGACAAAAACCACATGATTATTTCAATAGATGTAGAAAAGGCCTTTGACAAAATTCAACAGCCCTTCATGCTAAAAACGCTCAATAAATTCGGTATTGATGGAACGTATCTCAAAATAATAAGAGCTATTTATGACAAACCCACAGCCAATATCATACTGAATGGGCAAAAACTGGAAAAATTCCCTTTGAAAACTGGCACAAGACAGGGATGCCCTCTCTCACCACTCCTATTCAACATAGTGTTGGAAGTTCTGGCTAGGGCAATCAGGCAAGAGAAAGAAATCAAGGGTATTCAGTTAGGAAAAGAAGTCGTCAAATTGTCCCTGTTTGCAGATGACATGATTGCATATTTAGAAAACCCCATTGTCTCAGCCCAAAATCTCTTTAAGCTGATAAGCAACTTCAGCAAAGTCTCAGGATACAAAATTAATGTGCAAAAATCACAAGCATTCTTATACACCAGTAACAGACAAACAGAGAGTCAAATCATGAATGAACTTCCATTCACAATTGCTTCAAAGAGAATAAAATACCTAGGAATCCAACTTACAAGGGATGTAAAGGACCTCTTCAAGGAGAACTACAAACCACTGCTCAGTGAAATAAAAGAGGACACAAACAAATGGAAGAACATACCATGCTCATGGATAGGAAGAATCAATATAGTTTTTGTATTTTTAGTAGAGACGGGGTTTCACCTTGTTAGCCAGGATTGTCTCGATCTGACCTTGACCTTGTGATCCACCCGCCTCGGACTCCCAAAGTGCTGGGATTACAGGCGTGAGCCACCGTGCCCGGCATAACTTATTTGAAACTCGAAACGGCAAAACTATAGAGACTTTCTTTTTAAATTATCCTTAGAGATGATAAAACTGAGACACAGAGAGGTTGAATCCAAGTTAAAAAGTTGAAATTTCCACAGGGGAAACTTACCAAGTAACTGATAAAAGGTGGAGTTCAAAACTCAGATGGCCTGATGTTAAAATCCTTGCTCCTAACCACTACTCCAACTATTTTCTTTAATAATTCCAGACAGATTAAACACTTAAATGGAAAATCTAACTTTATAACTTTTAGAAAAAAATCTACCAAAATACCTTCATAATTATTTGGTAGTAAAAAATTTCTAAACAAAATGCTAAAAGCACACCACAATGGACAATATAAATTCACTAGCAATAAACTCCACTTCATCAAAGACACTACAGACAAAAATTTGAGCCAGAAAATTGGGAGATGATATATAAAATATTTATAACCAACAAAGAATAAGTATTCAGAATTTTAAAAAATTATTTTAAGACAATAATGAAAAAATTTAAAAATTCATTTCAAAGAACAAAAGATATAACAGGCATTTCTTGTATAGCATTTCACAAAAGATGAACCGAGAATTGCCAAAATACTCATATTTGATATGTTCCAACTCATCGGTAGTCAGGAAAATGTAAAATAAAGCCAAAATTAGATTGCATTCCATACCCGTCAGATTGGCAAAGATAAAATAGAATGATAACATCAAGTATTGGCAAAGACATAGAATGGCATAATCTCCACACACCACTGGCCAGAATATAACTCTGGCCAACTACTTTAGATATAATTCACATTACCGAATAAGGGGGAAAATACACATAGCCGTCTATACAACAATCCCACTTGTAAGCCATACACAATATTCTTGGCAGCATTGTTTATAATCCTCCCCCAAATGCTTTAAATTGAACATATGTTTTTCAACAATAAAGCAGATATATAAATATAGATGTGTTTGTGCCATTAAATATCATCTAGCAGTGGAAATAAAATACATCTATACATCAGCATCAACATACATTGCTTTTTCATTTGTTTATCAAAAGCTTAAATTTAACATTAAAGAAAACCAATAGAAAAGAACATATACTGCATGATGTCATAAAGGTCAAAAATAGGCAAAACTAAATAATGTATGGCTTAGGGATACACACATATGTAGCAAAACTATAAAGGAAACCAAGGGAGTTATTTTTTCAAAAAGAGAAAATGTTGCTCATGTGAAACAGGGAGGGTTACAAATTGGAGAAGGGCACAGCAGACTACTGATGTTTGTGGGAAGCCCTTTCTTAAATTGCGTGTTAGATACCAGCATGATCTTTTTATCATTATCCTCCAAACGATATACATACATCAGATATACTTTTAAAAATATATGATATGCATTTAAAGTACATGATTGATATTTAAAAGAGTTTTCAAAAAGGAATGTAAGAAACAAGGCAAGTCTGCAATGAGGCAAAGAAAATGGTTAAGAGCTTCTTACTCCCTTCGTATGTATTTGAGGGTCAGAGGAGAGCACCCCCATTTTGTTTCTTCTCTTTTACATTGTTTTTTTTTGTTTGTTTGCTTTCATTTTTGTTTTTACCAATCACATATTAGTTCTGAATTAAAAATAAGAGCAATAATAATATTTCAATGCAACTCTTTATGCTTGAAATAAATTTTTAAGAGTTTCAAGATATAGTAAATAAAACAAAACAAACAAAATGTCCTTCAATGAGTGAATAAATAAACAGTGGGATATCCACAGGGAATACTGCTCAGTTAAAAAAAAAAAAAAGAGGGGGGATAGATAGGCATTGATACACGCAACAACTCAAGGGCAGTATGCTGAGTAAAAGAAGCCAGTCTCCAAAGGTTACAAACTGCATGATTCCATTTTTATGACATTCTCAAAAAGACAAAACTATAGTGAGGGAGAACAAATCAGTGATTGCCATGGGGAACGGAGGGAGATGTTCAGGGAGATGAAACTATTCTGTATGCTGATTATGGTGGCCATTTCATAAATCCATGCATGTAAAAAAATCATACAACCATACGTACCCCCAACAAGCCCACAGCAATTAAGGGAAGGAAAAAAGGAAGAAAGGAAGGGAGGGAGGGAGGGAGCGAGGGAAGTTATTCATCTTGCAATGCAATGTGGTATTCTAGATTGGAGCCTGAAACAGAAAATGAACATTAGTGGAAAAAAAAAAAATGACTGACATCCAAATAAAGTCTGTAGTTTCATTAATAGTAACGTACTGGTTTAAATTTCTTAGTTTTGACAAATGCTCTACAGAAATGTAAGATGTTCATATTAGGAGAAACTGGACAAAGGTATATAGAAACCCTTTGTATTATCTTTGCAACTTTTCTCTGAATCTAAAATTCTTTCCCCAAAATGCTTGGCTAAAAAAATTCCAAGGACAATGTAAATGCTATAATTTTTATTTTAAACATGGAAGAAGGAACATATCTGTGTATTTGTTTAATCCATAGATGTCTCTAGAATAATACACAAAATACCAGTTGCTTCTCCGGAGAAAAAAATGGGTCTCTAGAGGACAAAAGTATGAAAGATATTTTTAAATTATGCACTTTTATATTTTCAATTTTGTATCATGTGAATATATTTACTATTTGAAATGAAATTAATGTTTTAAAAAATCCCAAGTATGGAATTGGTTGGCCAAAGGCTATGTATCTTTTACATTTTGATACAGCCAGATGGCCTGGGGAGAATTTTCTCATGAAGTGACAAGAAAATAGCCCCAGGCTCATTTGTGAGAGTCTCCTTGGTTCATGGTAACAGTCCTGCAATTCATTATTAATCTTTAGTTGTTTCAATGATTCTAGCAGCTTCTAATCACTAAAATCTATACCATGCTCAGCCCAGAGCAGTCCTGTCACCAGAACTCGGGTTGCAAAATGGAAGGTGTATGGTGGGTTTCATTGAGTTATGATTTGAGGACCCAAAGGACAGACTCTGCCCTGTCATAAAATAAAGACCATCTGCCCCTGTGGATGGCAGTTTGTCATCAACCAGAGACACCCACAGGAAAAAAAAAAAAAAAAATCACTAATCCTTTTCTATGCTTCTGTGGAAACAATGGACTCTTCTTACAGAAGCTCCAGAGGGGAAGAACCCAGTGGGTGAACCTAGCCTTGCAATCAGCAGTCCTTCCTGCAAGAGATGTCTCCCCTGCTGAGCAAATTGTTTGATATAGTTCCTCTGTCTATGGTATCAATTCATATTTCATATTCACCTTAGAAGAAAAGAAAAAAAATTACTGGCAGCTATTTCTGAAAGTGGTTTTATTATTCATTTTTTAAATCTTCACTTTTGACAGAATCATCCATAAGTTTCGAGTGCTAGAGAGTGACTAAATAGCCTTTAAATACCTTTTCCTTATCTCTGAAAGTGGAATATAAATGAGACATTTTTTGCTGCTTATAAAGCAGCCCAGACTTGGTACCTCTGTGGAGAATTAATTGCACACTCACTGGGGGTTTCACTCAAAGGGACCAGGAAATCATCCCTTCATTTCTAATATATATTTTTTAATGTTTCTTACTCCATGAGGCTGCTGCCCAGAGCTGAGCTGGCTGTGCATCAGCAAACCTCCAGGAAAGATCCTCCGCCGAGACTAGGATATGAATAGCACCCCCTAGAATTGTGGCAAAATACAACCCTGTTACCTGTGCTCATTGCCCCAGAACAAGCAGTGAAATTATTACAAAATGTATGATTACGTCTTCCATGTCCTGCTTTATACGGTGAATGACACAAACAAACCTGGACACAAACGGAACAATTCTCAAAGCAATTGTTCTGAAAAACAGGATACTTTTTCCATTGATCAAATGGAAACAGTGAAGAACAACGTGATTCATTATGAGGATATTCCTCCGCCTTTTATTTCTTTCAAAGGTTACACATAAAGTCAGGCACTACTTAATGATGGGGATGTGTTCTTTGAAATGCATCACTACATGATTTTGTCCTTGTAGGAACATCTTAGAGTGTACTTACAAAAACCTAGATGGTATATCTCCTTGCACAACTAGGCTACATGGTGTAGCCTATGGCTGCCCAGCTAAAAACCGGGACAGCATGCTACTTTGCTGAATACTGTAGATGATTGTCACACAGTTGTATTTGTGTATATCTAAAGATAGAAAATGTACAGTAAAAATATGGTACTAAAAAAATGGTACACCTTTTCTGGGCACTTACCATGAATGGAGCTTGAAGGACCAGAAGTTACTCTGGGTTAGTCAGTGAGTGGTGAGTGAATGTGAAGGCCTAGGACATTACTCTACACTACTGTAGACTATAAACACTGAACACAGACCACACCAAACTTATTAAAAAATAAAGTAATTGCACTGACCATGTCACTAGGCCACAGGAATTTTCCAGCTCTATTATAATCTTACAGCGTCACCATGGTACATGTAGTTCATCATTGACGAAAATATCATTATGCAGTGCGTGACTGTATTTCAAATGAATTTTCTCAGACTGTTTCAGGATTCCTATGTAGAAGTTACAAAATGACTATATCTCTTGTTAATTCACCACTACTGTAAAAAGAGAATCACCCAGCTTGCCACAAAAATTCTTTGGCGATTGTTACAAAACAGACTTTCTGGAAATCATCTGGTATTCAAGAAGCTCTTTGTTGCAAAGGAATAGATAAGACAAAAGCACATGTGGAAGGCAGATACTCCTCGCTAATGGCACAGGCATCTTGCGGGACTATGCCAGGAGGACTGTGTTACTGAAGGAGGAGCTTTCATCAGGAAGTAGTCATCCCTCATTATCCATAAGGGATTGGTTCCAGGAACCCCAGGGATAGCAAAATCCTCATATGCTCAAGTCCCTGATATAAAAGGGTGCAGTATTTGCATAGAATCTATGCATATCCTCCTGTATACTTTAAATAATTTCTAGATTACTTATAATACCAAATATAATGTAAATGTTATACAAATAGTTGTTAAATTATATTGTTTAGGGAATAACAAGGAAAAAAGTATGTATTTGAGTACTACAGATGCATTTTTTTTCACCAAATATTTTCAATCCTTGGTTGGTTGAATCTACAGATGCAGAACCCTTGGATACAAAGTGTTGACTGTATGGCATTCAAAACGATACAAAGAATAGAGAGAAGTAGAACATACTGATAGAGGTTAGAGGATTATTTTAAAGAAAGCCCAGAAGAGTGGACAACTAGCAACTTCTTTAGGAAGAGCCAGACTTCCTGTGAAGGTATAAATTTAACCTGAAGTTAGCTGGAATCTTAAGACTCAAGAAGAAAAGAACCTGTGTTCTTAATCACTTGAAAGACAGACAGTTTCCGGCTGACTCAGGCTGGAAAGTCATTACTGGAAGGCTATTGGGCAGGCAGGGAGGCTGGAAGACCTGGCTTGCAAGATGAACTTGCAAGGCTGCACATCAGACACAGAGTCAAGGCCACAGGAGCAGTGTGGCTAGAATGATGTCACCAGCACCAACGACCTGCTCACTCAGTGCTGCTTGGGCTGTGTTCTTGGTGTCCCCATTTCTACTGGGCATATTAGGGCCCAATACCTGTGTTTTGTGCCAGTTGCTTAAGAATCACTATCCCAGAAGAAAACATCCAATGGGCTAACCATAGACTATGAGAACCATGTTCCAGTTTCCAGGGGACAGCAAAAGAGAGAAATTGACTCTTTGGGCATCGGTACAGAAAGGTAGGCCTCTGCCTTCTGTCAAGACTTTCAGTCAAGAATCTCCCAGAGAAGGAGAGGTGTTTGGTTGCTGGATATCCCCAACAAACAAATGAGCAACTAAACCAATCCCCATAAAGACCTGCACTATTTCGTAGAAAAATAGGAGATGTGAGCAACTTATCAATGTCAAAGAGTGTATATCTAGACCACGACCTTGAATGTCCATGATCTCTGTGTAGCAGCACAGGACAACTAACAAATGAGATAATTAACAAGAGACAATTAACAATGATCTGTTCATGATATAGACCTCTTACCCCTATATGGATGGTTTGTGACCTTGATCTCCTGGTAACATAGGGTGCACAGGGAGGAAGAAATACTGCCTCAGGAAATAATTAGAAAGGATGCAGGACTTGAGATGTGACTTTTCATTCTCCCTTATGGTGATAATGGAAATTTACTCAGAGAAACAGCAGTGATCACCAGGTTGAGCTGGTCCTGTTAGTCATTCTGTTTTGCCAGAACCCATCCAATAACAGTAATGGTCAGAAAGGGCACTAAAGAATTACAGCTTCTGGAACTTTCTGATATCTTGTCATCATGAAGACCACATACATTTTTAGGTGAGAGGATCCCTTTTTGACTTCATGCATTTTAGTGTGTGGAGGAAAAGCCTTGTTCTTCGTGTACTCTATTGTTTTGGGCAAAAGCAGAGGAAAGACAAGCTTGCCCATTTCTGTTTCCTTCTTTCAGATTCCTTGTTTCTTCTTCCTTCTCCCCATCTTCCTCAGTCCCCTCTCCTCTGTAGTAACATAGCACTCGGGTATATTAGCCTGGAAGGTTCCATTGAAGCTGTGCACCTTGTTTTTGCTAATTCATGCCTAGATATCATGGCATTACCATTTACATTCTAGTGACATTTTCTTCTCAATTTCCTCTATAAATAAGGCTTGTGTAAAGTACATATATTTACAGGACTAAGTCTGTTTGTGCAACATGGGTCCCATAAGAGGCTCTCTACTGCATATCCACTGCAAATACATACAGTTTAAAGCTTTATCTGGTTGCCTGTTTGGTAAGGTCTCTCAGCTTGCAGAGATTTGTGAAGGAAGGATTTATCCCAAATGTGAAAAGAGTTGAGGTGCCCAAAAATAAGGTTGTCACGGGGAGAAACCAGTTCTGAGACCACCAGGGGCACAGATTGTTTAGACTGTCCTATGGCATGTGACACTTGATGGGCTTTTGAAGCCCTCTTCTCCTGGGCTTCCAGGGCCCAGCTTACCTGGATCCATGGGTACACTTCTGACCTTTGCTACTCAGTCTCCTTTATGGACTCTCCAAGTTCCTTAATGTCCTAAGTATGCAGTGGGTCTACACCGCCAGAACCATTTATAAATCTGGCTGTGGCTGAGGTTTGCTCACTTCGGCCTCTCTGTTAGGCTTTAGAGGTAGATTTCATAGTATCCTTCCTCAGAGATAAAATAAATACATATTTGATTTGCTTCTATCCATGGATAGAAACAGAAATGGGCAACCTTCTCTTTCCTCTGCTTTTGCCCGAAACCACAGAGTACAAGAAGAACAAGGTTTTTCCTCCACACACTAAAATGCAATTGTTTCTTCAAATTGTTCAGATCTCAGAAAGGGAACAGCAGACTCTTTAATGGCACTGTTCCTCAGAAGAGTCCTGTACTGGGTGGTGAAACCACTGACTGGCAGTATGCATTATTCATCAGGTCTGGAGAGAGCCTAATCATCCGTTCTGTTGTTAATGGCCTGTAAATAGTTGCTTTTGACAAGAACATTTAACACCAGCAAGAACAGAGTCAGAGGAGGGAGGAGAGCTCAGAACTTGAAATAACAGGGTTGAGAAACAGTCTGGAGCATACTTATTACAGCAGCTGGAAGCTGGTGCTGGAAAGGCAGCCTTTCAGCTTAACGCTCATGGCAGATCAGGTGTCCGGGTGTCCTTGAAGAACAGAGGGAGAGCTAATCAAACCACAAGTAGAAAATGAGAATGTCTACAATTATGCCTGGTGGGGGACAGGTGTAAAAACCGCCAGTCTTCATCTCACACTGACTCTGAGCCCAACCCTCTCTCTCTGCTCCTCTCTCCCTCTCATCTCCCTTGAGCTCCTATAAAGTAGACTTTTTCCTTTCAAATTTTCCTGTAACCTATGTACAGTAGGATGCAGAGGTCTGAGACCTAGGTTTGCTCCAGAGCCATTACTGATCAGCGCATGTCAGAAAAAGTGTTTCAGAGTCTCAGTTTTCATTTTTGGTCAAGGGGTTATATAATACCTATCTTTCAAGATGATCATAAGGCCTAAATGGGAAGAAGCAGGTAAAGTTTCTGATACAGTGTCCAGAAAATATTCAGTTCTTAATAAGTGTTCATTTCCTTGCCCTTTTCTCTCATCTTAGACAGCAATTACAGCACCTGTCTGAGGTGTGCAGTGAAGGTTAAAGGAGATGATGTTTGAGAGCAACAGAGCATCTGTTTAGGCAGAGTAGGTTATTTTTTATGATAAGTCTAGACATTTGTTAGAAATAGAGTTCTCTATATTGGTGTCTCTTATAAATTGCAAAAAGACGATGACTGGATATATGGAATTAACACATGGCATGCAAAGTCCTGGTTAAAAACAGAAAGTAGCAAGCATTCTCTGGGGCATCGTCGGTTTGTAGAGCATTTGCGTGGAATCATCCACGCTTCCCTAGTGTGTGACTCCTGCCTAGAGACGGCAGGACCTCCAACTCTCAGGCCTTTCTCGCCATTTCTGGGAGGTCCTCAGATTGCTCCACATGTATGCACAAATCTTCCATGGTCTGCCACAGGCCTCTTGCTGATGTCACTTCCTGAGATCCTAGGATCTTTCTTGAGAAAACTGAGCTGTGTGCCAGAGGTGCCATTGCTTGGGTCTCCTAAAGTCACCCAAAGTCACCTCCCCTTTGGTTCTTGCTGTACCAGAGACAAGCTATGTTCCAAGAAGAAGAGAGAATACTGGCTTCTCAATTCTATGTCACATTCTCTCATCTGGACCCAGAGCAGGTCCCAAGTCTCACAGGATCCCTAGGGAAAAATGTTTCACCTTCGTCTCCTGCCCACCTTGGCTTCCTGCAAAGGCTCAACCTCATCCAAGGAGATCTTCCTGAAAATAGACAGTGTCCAGGGCTCCGCACCTCCCCAGCACTGCCCCACCCATCCCCCATAGCTTTGTCTTCAAGCTTTTAGAAATAACATTCCTTGTAGGGCCTCCCCTCCCCACTATACACACACACCATAAAACCAATCCACGCAGATAGTGCCTACAGATTAACCGTGCTACCAGCTCACAAATATCCAAACACGATTCCGCAGCTACAACCGCAACACACACGCTTGATTTAAAACCACATCAACAACTGATTCATATCCACCACCACCCCACCCCCAGGAGATTCTTCCTCTATTAGCCCATTTTCCCCTTATTTGCTATTAAACTGTCATTCAAGTGAACTGTCTGTCTTTCCATGCAATGAAGACTGGGCCGTTTCAAATAAAGCAAAGTTAAATCTATGTGTAATTTATTTTCAAAACAATAGCTACTTAGCACTCCTCACTTACTATTGGCTTCACAGGTGCCAGATATAGATGCATTAAAACTACTTCATTCAGTTCCTCAGCATTAGGGGATCATCTTAATATGTAGTGCCTAGGACAGTCTAGACCTACAAAAAAGGACAGCCAATCTGCTACTCCTAATTTACATCTTTTTCAGCTAAACCAAGCAAAAATGGGCTTGGTGCCTACTTGACTCAGAGAATTGCAATATCATGGACCTGGCAACCAAAGCTAATTGGAGCTGAATGGTTCCCCTAGGGAGATAAAACCAAGGGAAAACCAAAAAGCAAAAATTACAGAATTTAGATCCATCTGCTTAATCACCAGTTCTAGTTCCTTGGTGCATGAAAGTAATAGATAGACACCTCATGGTATTCATGTATTTATTTGTATTCACTGCTTTATCTCTCTTCATCTAAGTTAGATGTCAGCTCACAATTTCTTCTCTTGGATACCTGCACTGTGAAAAAGTCTTATTGCAGGCACCCCCTTTCAAGGTTGCATCAGATCATTTAAATGAAAAACACTCGATAAAAACAGTTAGAGGTTGTGTTCTGCACAAATATTTTTCTCCAAACAGTTTACATTTTACTCATTATGATACCCTCAGTTTCAGTAATTGGAGGATAAATACTTTGTTTAAAAAAGGGAGATTCTTGGCTGGGCACGGTGGCTCACACCTGTAATCCCAGCACTTTGGGAAGCCGAGGCAGGTAGATCACAAGATGAAGAGCTCGAGACCATCCTGGCCAACATGGTGAAACCCTGTCTCTACTAAAAATACAAAAATTAGCTGGGCATGGTGGTGTACACCTGTAGTCCCAGCTATTTGGAAGGCTGAGGCAGGAGAATTGCTTAAACCCAGGAGGCGGAGGTTGCAGTGAGCCAAGATCACGCCACTGTACTCCAGCCTGGTGACAGAGCAAGACTCTGTCTCAAAAATAAATAATTTTTAAAAAATTTTAGAAAGGAAGATTCTTAATCAGCCTTTCAGACAGAAAAATTGCCTCTGGAAGGGTTTTACAATAAAAATAATAAAATAACAAGTTCTGAGATGGGAAAGATAAATGTGCTTATTTGACCTTCTCTCTGAAGCAAAATGCTATTTAATTTATTCTGACTATCAAATACTGTGCTCGTGTCCTTGGCCTTCATAAACGATTTCTCAGTTTACTAGTGAACCTATATAGAAAAATCACATTTGTTCATTGCAGTAAAATAGAACATGAAATTTACCATTTCAACCATCTTTAGGTGTACAATTCAGTAGCATGAAGTACACCCACACTGTTGTGCAACTATCACCAACGTCCATCTCCAGAATATTTTCATCTTGCCCAACTGAAACTCTGCAACTATAAAACAATATCCACCTTTCCCCCTCTCCCCAGCCCCCAGCAACCAGCCTTCTGTTTTCTGTCTCTATGAATTTGACTACTCATGGCTACCTCATGCAGTAGAACCATACAGTGTTTGTCCTTCTGTTTCTAGCTTATTTCAAAAATTGCAACTTTTAAATTGAGGGCAACATTATAGAAGGAAATGGTTGGTATTTTTAAAGACACGGCCCTCAATTCACTTCCCACTTCTGCCACTTACTGCCTCTGAGTTTTCAGGGAAAGTCCTCTAAATCTATTTTCTCATCAGCCCCAAACAGTGGTATAAAATCTGGGTTGTGTGACTGTCCCGAGGGCTGCTATGTCCTCAGAGTGGTATATGTTCTCAACTGATTGCTCAATGGATAGCATTTCCTCTCCTAGCTACCAAACCTGAGGAATTTGAAATAAGTGCAGATATCTAGCTTTCAAGTTACTGAAATCTTAAACTACTGCTTATGCACCTACCAGATATGAACTCAAATGGACTTTTGTTAAAATGGGATGAATAACAATATCTTCCTTAAAGGTTTATTGTGGTAATAAAATAAGATTACATATGAGACTCTGATGCATCAAATTCAATAATGGTTGATCCAATCTCAACGAGAGGAATTCCAGCCTGGCATCAGATGATCTGGGATCCACATGATGAAAGTGATATGGTTGTTGGCCTCCCCAAGATGAGAGAGAAGGAAAGATGATGTAGTATTCATAGCATAAAAGGAGAGGAATATGGGCACATAAAAAGTCTTATATTTCCTGCAATAAAAATAGTATTGAATAGAAACACATGCTTGATAGAATTTTTTATTTTATTGTTGGGATAAAAACTAAAGGTCATCTACATCAATATTATCATTTCATGCAGCTGGTAATGGCTCTTACCCCACATCCCCAACTCCTTTTTCACCAAATAGACTGCTGTTTGTTTTACTATATCCCCGGAAAACTATCCTTATTCTTGCCTTTCAGCTGAGGTAATGAAGCTTTCTCTTGCACTAGCATATTCTTATTATTATTAGTAGTAGTAGTAGTAGTATCATTTTCATTATTATTATTAAGTTCCATTCTGCCTTTACCATTTCCAAGAGGGCTTGATCCCTAAGAAATTAGGCTGAGTTGTAGAGTCAGCAGAACCTAACTTCTAACTCACAGAGTTACAAGATGTTGGGAACTGTTCCCAATGATAGGAGAAAGGCAAGATATCTGAGTTTTTAGCTTGACTACCTGAAGAAATGTATCTACAACAAAGGGCACACTGAAGCCAATCAATACAAATATTTAATGTTACATATATTTAAAAGTTTTAGATGAACTAACACATAAAATCATAGAACACACACACACACACACACACACACACACACAGATCTAAGTCAGAGCTTAAGACAAAAGTTCTGAACTCAGTAGTGTGGTGGACTGGATAATGGTCCTCAATTACATCATGTCCCAATCTCTGGAACCTGCCAAAGGCTACTTTATATGAAAAAGGAGTCTTTGCAGATGTAATTAAATTAAACATACTGAGAGGTGGAGCTTACTCTGTAATCACATTTTGCCTGATAAGAAAGAGGCTGGGGGAGATCTGACACAGAGGAAAAAAAAAGGTAACATGAAGACAGAATGGAGAGAGATTTGAAGATGCTGGCCTTGAGGATCAGAATGATGCAGCCACAAACCAAAGAAAGCTCGCAGCCAAAAGAAGCGGGAAGAGGTAAGACCAGTATTCTCCCCTAAACCCCTGGATGAGGTGCAGCCCTACTGACACTTTGATTTCAACCTGGTGATACTGATTTTGGACTTCCAGCCTTTAGAGCTATGAAAGAACAAATTTCTGTTGCTTAAGCTACCAAGTCAACGGAAATATGTTTCAGCAGCAATAGAAAACGAATACAAACTGCACTAAAAAGAAAACCAACACAATTTCTTCTCTCATGGATCTGACAGTCTAGAAGAGAAGACAGAAAGTTGGACAAATACTGACCGTAACATATGATGGTTGATAGGATATGAAAGAAAAAGTGCTTAGAGAACATATTACCAGGAGGCCTAATCAAACATTGGAGGTCAGAGAGTACCACAGTGAAAGTGCTTAACATGAGATCCAAAGATCTGAAGTTAGTAGCAGTTACATGATAAGGTGCAGGGTACTCATGGAAGTATGTTCCACCCTGTGCAAGAGTCCATAGAGAGCACTGCATATTCTAGCCCTGAAGATACCCCAGTGAGCCAGACCCTGGAGCAAACTGGGAGAGAATGAGGTGCAGAGGCAAAGACTGTATAATGCAAGGACTAGTAACTGTGCCAAGGGACTTAGAGATCATCTGAAAAGCAATGGAAAGCCACTCAAGGTTTTAAAGTCAGGAGATGATGTATCAGATTTCAGTTTTTAAAGTGGATAATTTTTATTTCAGTGCAAAGAATTTATGGAATTGAACTGGAACAAAACCAATTGGAGAGACTGTGGCTGTTATTCAGGCAAAAGATCATTGTGGCTTTTACCAAGACAAAAGACAATGACAGTGATCAGACAGCTCTCCATTATTCAAAACCTTCCCAGTGCTGGGATTACTTTTTTATTTCCAAAAGTTTCTTAAAGAACATGCTTACACAGTACCTCACAAGTAAATTTATTCTTTTCATTCAACAATGTGATGATAGACACTGCAGAAACAAAAAGATGAACAGAAAACGGTAACTGCCTCCATTGTTCACAATATTAGAAATAGATATGCTAGATATTATACATAGGTACAATAATATCCATGTGAATGATGTGGTTAGCATTTATTGAGTGCCCGTTATATGTTAGGTGTTTTGTTTGGCTTCTAAATAGGTGCAGTGATGAAAACAGAGAAGGACCTTGTACAAAAGGAGTATATCTTCTAAACAAAGTACTTCGAGAGTAGAGAGATGCAAGTAGATACTGGGTAATGTGCATTGGAAGATAAAGGGAGTCATATATTCTCCCAGGCCAGGGGAGTGGATGGCAAAATTGAAGAAGGCTGCTAAGGCAAGGTGACCTGTGACTTGAAGTTTGACAAATGAAGAGGAATTCATCAGCTAATGGGGAGGGAAGGGCATAGACAGCAGGGCACAGAAAATAATGATTCAGAGATGAAAAAGTACCTAACATCATCAGAGAATGGGGAACGATTTATGTAGCTGAAGCATTGTAAATTGGAGCCAGATTCTGAAGAATCTTGAATGCCATGTAAAGCAATTTGAGCTCCAAATATTTTTAGCCAACCAGGTATAACCTTTATTTTTTTCTGGTCCAGCTGAATCTGTTAATACCCACAGACAGCAGAACACTCAGCGTACTATAGGTCACTTGATTAATCTAGTGTAAGCCATGCTCCATCTCCACAATGAACAATTAAAATAAATAAAATGGTTTTGTGCTGTGGGATGAGACTCACTCTTTAAAAATTTTCTAGCTAGTAATCAAGTATACCAGGGGACAAAGTTGATTCTCTATCCTTGAGTTCTTATGGTGTTAAGACAGTTTCAGGCCAGTCTTGTCTAGACCTGTGAAGCCAACCTGTATGACCACTTTAGTCTGTTCTGGAACTCAGGATGTTTATGGTTGTGAAACCTTGCAGTACATTTAAAGGACAAGCTGACAATAAATTGCTGGGGTAAAACTAAAATAATGCAAGGATTTCATTTCATATTTATGTCCACCTTTATGGTGCTTTTAAAAACGATGACTTTTCCTTTACAAAAGCTTTTGCAGCACCTTGGCATCAGGTGAAAATAAGATACCTTTTGTGGTTCCCTAACTAATAATTTTATCAGCCATTTAGCAATTCAGCTTCAAGCTTCTGCAATATACTTGCTAACCTTTAATTAATATAAAGCCTTTACCTTTCTTCTCACAATGAAAGATAAGATCATTGTCACATGTCAAACAATAGAAAGTTAATTCTGTTTGCCACTGTTTTCTGTTAGAGTGAATATTGCATTTCTTTCCAAGTAGAATATTTATATCAGAATAATTTTACAGCTACATATAACGATAATCTTTCTTCAGAATGATGAATTTCGAAGGCCAAGACTTGTATGATAAAATCTCACTATATAATTTAATGATCTAGAAGAATGGTCGGACCGTTGTTGAATTTATGGACTCTTTGTGTATTAAAAAGTAGACATGAGCTCAGACTTCTCCAGTGATGAATAGGTACAGGGGCATGAACAGCAACTATTCATATAAGGCCAGGGTCTCTTCAAATCATTCCATCTTTGGGTCAAGATGTACACAGACTATTGCAAATTCTCTCATCACCTATTAAAAATGTAAACACTATGAGGTGGTAAAGCCCATTGCTTAGAAGAAAAGTTTCATGGCTTCTTGCCCTTAGCCTGCAGACCTCTTGTGGGATGATGTAATCCTGGGCACAAACTGGCTTTTAATGTGATGTAGGTCACACTTCAAGCAGACTCGGGAGAGGCCCAAGGGCACAGGCTATCTTTCACTGTCAAAGCTAGGTTCAGGCTTGATAGTATGATCAGCATGAATGACTCTGGAACTTTGGGCAAAAACAACAGCCAGTCATGAGCAACTGCACCTGAGAGCTGTTTTAAATTCAGGGATACTGCCCTTGACTTTTAGAAAATATCAGTTCCCTCTTTTTCATGCATGATGACTTTCTTTTTCTTTTTTCTGGTGAACAGGGTGAAAACAAAGCAACGTAACGCTGCATCAAGATGCGCAGCTTATAAAAGAAAAAGAGCCAATAAATCAGATGATTTGCTGTAACTACACAAGGTCAAATTGCAAAACAGATTGACTTTTCTCCACTAACTGTCCAGCTTAGGACTTATAACAACTGAACCCTCGGGGAATTATTTTCAATCTTTACAACAGAAAATAATTAAAACATTAACTCTCTAAACAGGCTGAAAATAAAATAACCAAAGACCAAACATCAAAAAACTAAAAATCAGACACCAACAAATGTCCTCTCAAATGGTACTTAAAGTAGAATTTGCTTCCTTATTTTTATAACTTCAACAAAAGGTATCAGGAATACTGAGCAGGTGAGTGAAGTCTAGACCAAAACCAAGGGAAATACAGGTAAGATAAGCAAAGTGAATATAATAGAACTGGCATTTATTACGCAGCAAGTATGTGCCAATGAATGTGCCAGGTCCTCCACATAGTATCTCAACGTTACACATACAACAGTTCCATGAGATGGATATTTTAATCTTTGTATTACAAATTAAAACTTGAAGTATAGCAAAGTTATATAATTTATGCAACCATACACAGATACTAAGGGTTTAGGTGCAGCAGTGGGAAAGCCCTTGTTGTTTTCCGGGATTTCATGCTGCCTCCTGCATCATCTTGTCATCTGATATCCAATCCCACTCTCATCCCAGTGTCCAAAACCTAAGTGAGCACAAATTGCAAATGATTGTTGGACTTTAAGCTTCAAAGGGAATGCAAGAGAGCCAGAGACGTGGGTGGGTGGGGTTGCCGAGAAGATCTACTAAATGCAAACTCCATTTCTCATCTGCGAGGTTACATGTGGCCAGCATCCAGCGACACCGCACTTTCCCCCACACCTGCCCTCTAACATTTCACTGGACCCATCTCTGAGCACTTGCCAGAGTCCTTTGCTCCTTTCTGAGGCCTCTACAGTCAGCTAGGGACAGAAAAGGAGGTGAGGGAACGCAGATACTGTGCTGGGGTTCCACACCCCCCCAGCAGGCTAGAACTAAACACATTTTCATGCTTACCAAAAATCCCAAACTTTCTCAAGTTTGGTTTAAAAAAAACAAATTTGAAGAAAAACAGAATCCCTGGAGATAAGATGACTTGTTTTAGAAAATGCATTCAGAATTTATAGTTTTCAATAAATGAACCAAGAATTCTATAAAGCAAGACTTTTTCAAACTGGAAAGAATGCCCCACAACATTAGCAGTTTTGTCTCTGGGTTCGCAAAAGCACTAATTATTCTTTTCCAAATGCTGTCAATTTTACATTTTCTAAAATAAGGACTTCTTATTATCCAATGGAAAAAATAAGAATAAATTTCACTTGAAAAAGCAATAGTTAAAAGTTTCCCTTCTGACAATTTCACTCTGAAAGAACTTTTAAGAAACACTGTGATATATACGCTGTACGATATTGCTTTTAAGATTATCTTAAAATCTTCAAGTGGATTGAGATTGAGTTTCCTTGGTCAATAAATTTCAGTTCACGGAGGAATTTTCCTCAAGGCTTCTTGGCAGAAATCTTACATACTTTTCACCTTTCCTTGGGAGAGTCCTGGGCAGGGCTCGTCCTCATATGTTCCTATCTATCAATTTCTTACATTTGACAGAGATACCACAGGACAAGAATTCAGCTTTTCAACCCAAACTGCCCAAAGCCAGCACATTTAGCTCCTCCTAAATCACAGAAAAATGCCTGAAAAAGTCAAGAAGAATCCAAATTACGGCACAGACAGTGAATCACCCAGAGAAAAATGTAAATAGCTCTTATGTCAATTATGTTTAATTTTTTCTTAATTTTAGAATAGTTTTACATTTATAGAAAAATTACAAAGAAGATACAGAGTCCTCATATAGCCTACACCCAGCTTCCCTTATTATCCATCTGATATCCAATCCCACTCTCATCCCCATGTCCAAACCTAAGTGAGCACAAATTGCAAATGATTGTTGGACTTTCCCTCACACTCGCCCTCTAACATTTCACAGGACCCATCTCTGAGCCCTTCACAAGAGTCCTTTTATATTTTACATTAGGGTGGTACATTTGTCACAATAAATGAAATAATATGTATATATTATAATTATCTAAAGCCCATAGTTTTTCCAGATTTCCTCGATTTTTTACTTACAGTTCTTTTCTTTTCCAGGATCTCACACATAGTCCATACTACATTTTATCATCGTGTCTCCTTAGGCTCTGCTTGGCTGGGACAGTGTGTCAATTACATTTTAACCTTTCGAAACCTGAAAGAGCTAAAGCGATGCTGATGTTGTTGTTGTTAAACACTTTACAAACTTATGTATGACCAGACATTCTCAGGAAGGTATCTGAATCCCTAAGACATATATAAGTTACCAATATCTACTTAAGTGCTAAGAAAATTAGAAAACAAAAGAAATGCCCAGCATATTCACAGATCAATGAGTGTGCTTTATTTCATGCAGCTGTCGGATAACTTTTAGGTGGAGAAGCCCATCTGGTTGAATCTGGTTGACATCCAGTGCATTTTAAAAAGCAGAATTCAAAGACAGTGCTGGTCCGCCCCACAGGAGAAAACAGAAATCTGTCAAATGCCTACTGTTGTAAAGGAAACAGAATATACAGTGTCATCTGGCACACAGCACCTAGCATAGTGCCTGGCACATGTGTTGAAGGAAAAAATATAAATGAATAAATGCAGTCCTAGAAGTGACTGTGGAGAGGGCCCCCACAGCAGAACTTAATTTCAAAGGCTGAGATGATTCATGTGCAAAGTGAAATCTACCAACTCTAGAAGAGCAGAAACTCGGGGGACTGTGATTTTTTTTTTTTCAGTCAAGCTTATGATTTTAAAAAGATATACACCATAGTGGTGAAGGGCATATCATAAATTGCTTCTACTTACTAGTTGTGGAGACTTTAGGAGAGTTATTTAAAATCTTTGAGAGTTAGTTTTCTCATTTGTATAATGCAGATGGTAATAGTTCCTATGTAGACTTGCTGAGAGAATTACAGAAGAAAATGTCCAATTTAAGAGCAGTTGCTTGAGTAAAATGGCAAAAGATATCTTCATCATCATTATCATTATCTTCATCATCATCTTTGCTAATGTCTTTGTCAAAGACGAGAAAACACTCATTTTAATTGCTACTCAAGGCTATCACGTGCAAAGTAGGGAGTATTTTCTAATTGCCTTCTCTTTACCATCATCTCTCTCCAGCACAGAATTTTCACTTCTGAAGCAACTACATAATATCCTGTCATCTGTCTGGCAAATTTTTAACCATCCTTTGAAGTGCACTCAAAGAGCAACTCTCCTGAAAAGCTTTCCTATGCCCCTCTTTTGGGCTCCCTAACAGCAGCTTAATATCTCCATAAAACTCTTATTTTAGATATTTAAATTCTGCCTCACATATATGCCTCTGACCACTTGGTTGGGAGTTATTGAAGATCAGGGATGGAAATGTGTTCATCTCAGTACACCCAGCACCCAGCATACAGTCAGTACTAGTTTTCAAGGACTGCTGTAACAGCGTACCACAAACTGGATGGCTTGAAACAACAGAAATTTATTGTCTCACAGTTCAAGTCTCAAAGTCTAAAACCATGATGTCAGCAGGACCATACTTCTGAAGTCCTGGGAAAGAATATTTCTACGGCTCTTTCTGTTTTATGGTGTTGCAGGCAATCCTTGGCATTTCTTTCTTTTTTTTTTTTTCTTTTGATGGAGTCTCGCTCTGTCACCCAGGCTGGAGTGCAGTGGCGCGATCTCGGCTCACTGCAAGCTCCGCCTTTCAGGTTCACGCCATTCTCCTGCCACAGCTTTCCAAGCAGCTGGGACCACAGGCGCCCACCACCATGCCCAGCTAATTTTCTGTATTTTTAGTAGAGACGGGGTTTCACCTTGTTAGCCAAGATAGTCTCGATCTCCTGACCTTGTGATCTGCCCACCGTGGCCTCCCAAAGTGCTGGGATTACAGGCGTGAGCCACTGCACCCAGCCTTTTTTTTTTTTTTTTTTTTTTGAGACAGAGTCTCACTGTGTTGCCCAGGCTGGAGTGCAATGGCATGATCTCAGCTCACTGCCACATAGGTTAAAGTGATTCTCCTGCCTCAGCCTCCTGAGTAGCTGGGATTTCAGGCATGTACCACCACACCTATCTAATTTTTGTATTTTTAGTAGAGATGGGATTTTACTACGTTCCTCAGGCTGGTCTCAAACTCCTGACCTCAGGTGATCCACCAGCCTCTGCCTCCCAAAGTGCTGGGATTACAGGTGTGAGCCACTGCGCCTGGCCAATCCTTGGCATTTCTTAACTTCCAGCTGCATAACTCCAACCTCTGCCTCTGTTTTCACAAGGTGTGCTTCCTTCTTTGTGCCTGTGTCTTCATATGGCGTTCTCTCTGGTTATCTGGTCCAAGAGTGCTTCTCCTTTTCTTATCAGGTCACCAGTTATATTCTATTAAGGGCCGACCCTATACCAGTACAACCTCACCTTACCTTACATCTCAATTACATTTTCAAAGGCCCTATTTCTAAATGAGATCACATTCTCAAGGACCAAGGGTTCTTTAACTATCAACCCACAACACTGCCTAGCACACAGCAGGTGTTCTGTGATGTCCTAATAAAAGAGTGGATGGATCAATGACTGAATAAACAAATCTAGCCTTCTGATAACCAGATATAGACATTCAGGTGGTAGCTCATTCTTCTGTAACCACAACTATGCTTTAAAATCCTGTGGTTTCTTGGCACTCACAGAAGTCTGTCATTTAAAATCTATGATTAGATAATCCTGTGATAAATCTCTCAGTGAGTCCCTTCCAGGGTCCTGTATTTGTATCCAATTATGAAAAACCCAAGCCAGGGCCTCAAAGGCATAATTTTAAAACCATTTTTTTCTTTCTGAGTTAGCTACCACAGAGAGCATACTAATTATATAAGTCTCCTTTCACCTGTAGAACGTTCTAACCTGAAGACAAACCACTTCTTTGTAACCACATCCAATCTGGAGAGCAGAAGAAATTGACAAGATTCAAGACAGAAGCCTGCTACTAGCTTTTCTCAGTTCTTAACTTTTAACGGATGTAATTAACTGCTTCATTTTTCTCACCTTTTCCACCACAGTAGAGTAAAATGAAAGGAAGTACTGCAAATTGTACAAAAACCTAAGGCTTATGATACACTGGATTTTGACTTGCGCATTTCCATTTCCTTCATCTCACTTCAAAATCATAAGGAGGTGGCAATGGCTTCCAAGGTATTGAACCCAAACTCCTATTACATGTTTCATTTTCTAGGCCAGCATTAGCCCTTTCCTCAAAGCTTACTGACTTACGCCCCTTCTCCCCACACAGGATTTTCCTCAAGCCGGTAAATGAAGAGTACAGGCACAGGCAGTCAGCTTTTTTTTTTTTTTTTTTTTTTTTTGAGACGGAGTTACACTCTGTCACCCAGGCTGGAGTGAAGTGGCGTGATCTTGGCTCACTGCAAGCTCCGTCTCTCGGGTTCACACCATTCTCTTGCCTCAGCGTCCCGAGTAGCTTGGACTACAGTTGCCTGCCACCACACCCGGCTAATTTTTTGTATTTTTAGTAGAGACGGTGTTTCACTGTGCTAGCTAGGATGGTCTCGATCTCCTGACCTCGTGATCCGCCCACCTCAGCTTCCCAAAGTGTTGGGATTACAGGCGTGAGCCACCGCGCCTGGCCAGGCAGTCAGCTTTCTAAAGCTCCTGTTCTTCATCCCGCTTAGCCAGCATGTTGTGCTAGATTAGGTTGTCTGCTTGCAGCCCAGGGAAACATGAAGGGGGGGAAAAAAAGTACCAATATTGGGATTAAATAAATGATTAATGTCACAGGCAACTTTATGCACATTTACTAGTATTTACAAAAACAGCATAGCATGACATCCTAAAAACTGTTTGCAACTTTTCTACTGAGGCTGAGATACACAAGTGGGGCAGAGTATGAGGAATGATGCCAGCATTTGGAAAACAAAACAAAACAAAACATAATTGATAGATCCTTTCTGCAGAATGTGAAATTCTAGTGTCTCTTAGAATGTGTTATGGCTTGACCCAACCTTATCTAAAGAGACTGGTTCTTGGTCCAAAATATAAGCTGAGGGCTTATCTCCATTACTTTGCTGGATTTAAAATAAGCAAGATGGATAATACATTTCTAGAAGAAAATATAACTGGGAATAGCATCATTTAAGAATTAAAATAATAGCTCCTGCTCTTTTTTTGGAACACTGATTATATGTCAGACTCTGGGCTTAAGATTTCAAGTGCAATATTAATTTGCTTCTGTGAAACAGGTTATTTTTTAACCCACATTGTACAGATGAGAAAACCAGATTTCAGATAATTTAATTACTTTGTGCAAAATGACACAGATAAGTGGATGAGCCCAATTTCTAATCCACATTTATCTGATCCGAATGCTCATGTTCTTAAGAATTTGCCATCTATAATATACATTCCCATGGCTTAAAAGGCTAAGAACAGGATGACCACAATAAGCAACCCTATTCAGAAAGGGAAGAGTGAGAGACACACAGCAGACCTAATTCTGCTGTCAGATTGAGTACCTGTCATGTTGAGCCTTGGTGAGGGGTTGTGGATGTTCCTAGGATTTGCCTGTTCTTCTCTCTGGGAGGGACTCTCCAGTCTCTTGCTTTTCTTGGTCTTTGGCTCTTCTCTCTGAGAAATTTTCCCTTTCTCTATTATCTTCCATAACAACATCCTAAGTAGGCATTGAAAACTCAGCCCTCCCAGGGGTTAAGCATCTTCCTCAGTCAGCTTTCTAATCAAAGGATCTAGGCATCCAAGGCCTGTTTTCGATATCAAATAATCCAACATCTTAGTCCACCATCATAAGACAGTAATTCACTTATAAAAATAATAGTGTTGAATCTACTGACTCTGACTCTAGTCAATTCCATGTGACAATATTCACACCCATAGTTCTTCTTTATGCATATTTTAATGTTCATTACATGTTTTCATCACCAGTTTGTGCCCTCATCTAATGCAAAGTACCATAAATTTACAAGACTTTAATGAGACAGTCACACATTTACTATCTGAGACATTTTGTCTAGATATAAGGTTAAGTGCACACTACCTCTTCATTGAATTTTTACTCTTATTAAACCTTAGTTACTGATTTGTCTCTTGTTAAAAGGTTGAGTTTTAATTGGCCACTTTTGACTCTATGTCTTATCTTTTACCATATGAAGCTTAAAAATTCACTTCTTTCTGCCCTATAAAGCTCTGAAATATCTCTGTTCCATTTTATTCTTGCTTGTAAACTGGCCACTTTTCTCTAAGCTCATCTCTTCTAATAATAACTCAAAAGCAGTCAACAGCACCCAACCTCTTCTGCTACAGCTACAATTCTGTTATGTGATTTGTCTGCAAGTTATCAAGGGCAACAATTTTAGCAAACTTTCACCATTGCCTAGCTCATCATCTTTCAAGCTTCAAATACAGTTGTTGCTGGGTTTTTTGCTTTTGTTTTTGTTTTTTTGTGAACAGCCAAATAGTCACTGTGCCAACACCTCAAATTTTAGATTTCTGTGATGATGGTGTCTCATTTCTAAGTACCAGTTATTCTTTCAATTAGGATTGACAAATCAGGTCTTGATTCTTAAAGCATGCCTCTGGAAATATGTATCACTTAGGTTTTCACTGCAATGATCAAAGCAAGTCATATGGGCCACACCTAAGAGATAGGTAAGTAAAATATTACCCACCATGTGCCCAAGAAGAGAGTCAGAAATAATTGTAAGATAGCACTAATGCCTACAAAAACACTTGAGAAAATTAACAATTATCTATTATCTAAAATCCAATCTATTCTGTTTGGTTGTTCTTTTTGTCTATCCTTACAGTAATAACATATTGTCTTAATTACGATAGCCTCTAATGATTTCTGATGTTCAGTAAAGTAAGTCTTCAGATTTTGTTCTGAATCTTTGCTATTCTTGGCACTTTTCAGTTTTATATAACTTTTAAAGTCAACTTGCCAAGTTTCATACAAAAAAAATCAGTCTGTTGGGATTTCAATACAGTTTATATTAAATCTTTAGATTGCGTTAGGGAGAAATAATATCTTTACAACACTGAGTCTTTAGTTTCATTAATATAGCATGTTCTTTCATTTATTTGATTTTCTTTATCTTAATGATGTTTTATATCTTCTATATAAAGTTATGCATGTTTGACAGATTGTTTATACGTATTTGAAATTCTTCATGTTACTATGCATTATACCCTAAATGGAAAGAGTACATTTTATTTCTAATTTTTTGTTGACTTCAAAACAGAATTGGTTCTTGTATGTCAAACCTGTATCTAGCAACCTTGAAAAATCCCCTTAGTAATTCTTTTTATATTTAGATTATTTTGGATTGTCTACACATCTCATCTGTGAATAAGTTTTAATTTTTATTTTCAAGCTTTATAACTTTTGTTTTGTTTTCTATTATTGAGATGACTAGGTCCTAGAGTCCAGTGATGAATTGAAGTGTCTAAAAGAGCCAACCTCTCTCTTTCTCAGTCTCGGGGGAAAGCTTTCAACATTTCAACATTATGTACAATGATGACGCTTAGCTTTTTGTAGACAACTTCTAACAGATTAAATAAGTTCCTTTCTATTATTACTTCATCAGAGTATATATTATAAATTATACATCGAATGTTATCAGATGAATTTATCTGTATCAAGATGATTATACAATATTTGCCTTTTTTTGTTAATGTGGTGAAGTATATTGATTTCAAATACTAAAGCAATCTTGCATTCCTAGAATTAACTAAACTTGGTTTTCATGTAATATTCTTTTATATATTCCTGAATTCATTTTTTAAATATTTTAAGAATTTTTGTGCACTGGTTTGTGAGAGAAACTGAACTATATAGAATTATGCATAAATAATATTATGCATAACTACATAGAAATAATAAAACAATATAACATTTTTTTAAATATTTATTTTATTATGGTATTCTTGTTAGGATTTGGTATCAGGCTTAAGTTGGCCTTATTAAATGGGGTAGGAAATCTTTCCCCTTTTCTTATTTTCTGAAATATTTTCTGTGATATTGCTGCCATTTCTCAAATAAATGTTTGATACATATTCCAGTGAATCTCTCTGGTTTGTAATTTTCTCAGTGGGAGAATTTAAATTACTGATTCAGTTTCTCCACGGGTATTAGTCAATGCAGATGTTCCCTTTATAAGTTTATTCATTAGGCTGGGTGCAGTGGCTCACACCTGTAATCTCAGCACTTTGGGAGGCTGAGGCGAGAGGATCACTTGAGCCCAGGAGGTCAAGGCCAGCCTAGACAACACAGCGAGACCTTTTCTCAAAAAAGAAAAATAAATAAGTTAATTAAATAAAAAGTTTATTCATTGAATCAAAATGTTCAAAAATATTAAAATATAGTTAATTATGTCATCTAATAGAGTTTTTTTTCTTCTAATGAACTTTAAATGTCTGCAATGTCTGTAATAGAAATATTCCCTTTTTATTGTTGACATTGGTTGTTTGTGCCTTATCTATTTTTTTCTTGATCATTCTTGTCACGGAGTTATTGTGTTAGTCTTCTTAACGCACCAATGTTTGATTTTGTTGATGCTCTTTAATGTATGTTAGTTTTCTATTTTATTTTGTCTTATGATTTTCATGCTTCTACATTTTAAAAAATTAAATTTGCAGATCTTTTTCTACAATCTTGAGATAGATGATTGGATAATTAATTTTTAGACCTTTAAAAAATATTTTCAGCAAAGGCTATATATTTTCCTCTCTATGAACATTTGGCTGCATCCTATCATTTTTATAGTGTTCCATTCAAAATATTTTCTAATTTCTACTTTGGTCCATAGGTTATTTCAAGTGTATTTTTTAATCTAAAAACATTAGTTATTTTCTTTTTGTTGTTGATTTTTGGCTTATTTTCACTGTAGTAAGATAAAATATTCTAAAAGATTTCAATTCTTGGTTGTTGAGACTTGTTTTGTGGCTCAAAATAATTTTTTAATAGGTGAGCACTGTTTCTGTTCTTGAAAAGACTATGTATTTTGCAGTTCATTGGCTGTAGTATTTTATGTGTATAAATTAGATTCCATTTGATAATCATGTTACACAAATATTCATGCTTAGTAATTTTTTCTGTGTTTTTTCTGTTACTGAGAGAACTGTGTTAAAAATCTCTTAACATGAGTATAAATCCTTTTTTTATCATCTTAGTTATGCTTAAAGTATTTTGAAGCTTTGTCATTAAGACATACAAATTTAGAGTAGGTCTCCCTGGTAAACTGAAGCTTTTATTATTAAGATATATCTCTTGATCTTTAAAAATACTCACCTTAAAACCTATATTGTATGATATTAACATTGTTATACCAGCTTTCTTATGATTAAGCTTTGCACAAAATATTTTTTCTCTTTACTTCCTGAATTCTTAATTTTAATGTATCTCCTATAATAATCATATAATCATGTTTTAATCTACCTAAAATATTGCATTCTAATTGAAATATTTCATCTATTTTCATTTAAGGAAAGTACTGATACACTTGATTTTAAATTTACCACTTTATTTTTATTATTATTTGTCTTACCTGTTCTATATTACTACTTTCTCCTATTTTTCTGTCTCTTCTGGATTGAGTGTTTTTGATTATTCCACTACTCTCTCTCATTTGTTTAACATTAACTCATTTGTTTAACATTATTTTACTACTATTTAAAGAGCTACCTGGAGATTTCAACCAATACTCTTGGTTAATTATAGTCTAATATAAATTAGTATTTTAATTTCATCCAAATAATTCCAGAAACTTAGAACACTTGAACCCCATTTTTCTTATCCCAATATGTATAGTATGTTATATTTTTGTTTGTATATACTATAGCCCTAACAAGATATTATATTATCTTTGATTTATAACCTCAATATTTCATTAAGGTATAATTGTGTATTTATTCTTTCTTTTGCTCTTTATTCTTTTATCATCTCCAAGTTTCCATATTGTATTATTTTCCTTCTTATTAAAGATGCATTAGTATTTTCTTTAGTAAGTCAAACAAATACTTTTCGCCCTATTCCGCATCTCCTTAGCCCACTCCTGATTTTAGCTCTGCCTGTACTGTACAGGTTTGTACACAATAACAACATCCCATCTCCAGTGTCAGCTATGTCTCTGTACTTTCAGACTCAGTGCATTTGCTAAAGTCAAGGGCGCTTACTCAGCCTACCTGCAGAACAGCCCCAGGTATGAACATGGGGGCTACCCTCATCAATCTCTGTCAACTTTTTCTTTATGTAATTTGAAACAATGATATTAAGTATATGCTATTTGATTTTTATATCCTCTTGAATTTATCCCTTTAACATTGTGAAAATACTGGTCATTATCATCAGTATTCTTTTTATTAGTATTTGCACTATTTGTCATTTTAATGCTTTTAATTACAACATTTGTTTTTATATCTGAATTATGTTTTTTACAAACAACAGATAGTCAAGTCTCTTTAACTTTTGCATTTTGTGGTTTTACTATAATACATTTAGGTCAAGATTGCCTCACCATTTACTCTACTCAGATTTCATTGGGCTACCTAAATTTGAAGTTTCTTTGAACAATTTTGAGAAATATAGTAATTATCTTTTTGAATATTGATTTTTCTCACATTCCTTAATTCCTTCTGTAACCCTTATTAGAAATGCTGTATATCTTTTTATATAGTCCTCTATATATTTTTATACCTATTTAATGTATTTAATCTCTACATTTCTTTGACTGCATTCTGGATGAGACTGAAATTATCTTCCAGTTTACTAATTCTCTCTTCAGTTGTGTTAAATCTTCTCTGTAATTTATCAATTTTGTTTTTTGAAATTTTATTTGTACTGTCTTACTGGAGATTCTATCTTATTATTTCTAAAACTTATTTTGTTTTTATAGACCTTTGTTCCTTTTTCTTGTTTTCATTTATTTAAACGTCATTATTTTATTTTGCGCTTCTGATAATTCTATTGACTAATTCTGTAGAGTGTACTCTTTCTGCTAGCTTTGCCTCATGGTAGCTTATTTACTTGTATGTTTTCTGACATTTTTTGTGAGCTCCTCATTTTTCTTGGAACTTTGTCTATGGGAACACCTTGAAGCACACTTTGAATTTGCTCTCCTTCAAAGAGCATTTAATGATTGACTTGCTGATCACAAATTTTTTCATCATGTGTGTAGTAGAAGAATTTTTTTTCTCTCTTCTGTCAACAAGTTCAAGATGGTCAAATCTCTTGGATGTCTCCTTCTACGTATCAGGTTTTCCTTTTTTTTTTCCTTATTTATCCTTCCCTTAAGGATGTAGTTCTCTTGGGCTCAACTTGATGCCAGTGTCTATTACTGGATTCTCCATACCGAGGAAGCCCTTGGATTTATCACAGTAATGTACTTTTGTCAACGTGAAAGTACAAGGTTCTTAGTGTTTGGCAAGGTCATCATCTGTCTACTGGAATCAAGGGCATACAAAATGATTGACTTATCCTGGTGATGTTAACACCCACTGATATTATTTGCCTAGATTAATTTATTCATTAAAATTCACGGAAGAGTGGTATTTTTATAGTAACATTGTTTCCTCCTTATTTCATTTCTATAAGGAGAAAATGCTTCCTCATCAATCCTACTTCATTACCCCGAATACAGTTGCCAGACTTACCAAACTAACAGGATGCCTAGTTGTTAAATCTAAGTTTCAGACAAACAACAAATAATTTTTTAGTGTAAGTACAATATTTGGGACATATTTACACTAAAAAATTGTTAGTTGCTCATCTAGGCATTCTGAATTTTATCTGTCAACCCAAACTCTGACTTTCATACATTTCACATATTTTTTGAAAACAGGATAAGTGCTTGATTCTCTTACTTCCTTTACCAGTTACGATGATAATAAAAATGAGTTGGTTGGAAATAATGTGGAATTCTCAATGTACACTCTTTTAAAAAGTTATTAGAAATAGAATATTCACAAAAATGGATATATTATTTCATTAAAATAGACAAACCCTAAAAATTTGAAATACAAAATCTGCATTTCTAATAAGTTAAAATAAAGCTAGAAATTAATAATGAAATTGGAAACAAAAACCCCAGGCAGAGCCAAGTTTGGTGGCTCATGCCTGTAATCCCAGCACTTTGGGAGGCCAAGGCAGATGGATCACATGAGGTCAGAAGTTCAAGAACAGCCTGGCCAACATGGTGAAATCCCATCTCTACTAAAAATACAAAAATTTGGTGTTTTAGACAGGAAGTCTTTGCCCATGCCTATGTCCTGAATGGTACTACCTAGGTTTTCTTCTAGGATTTTTATGGTATTAGGTCTAACATTTAAGTCTCTAATCCATCTTGAATTAATTTTCGTATAAGGAGTAAGGAAAGGATCCACTTTCAGCTTTCTATTTATGGCTAGCCAATTTTCCCAGCACCATTTATTAAATAGGGAATCCTTTCCCCATTTCTTGTTTCTCTCAGGTTTGTCAAAGATCAGATGGCTGTAGATGTGTGGTATTATTTCTGAGGACTCTGTTCTGTTCCATTGGTCTATATCTCTGTTTTGGTACCAGTACCATGCTGTTTTGGTTACTGTAGCCTTGTAGTACAGTTTGAAGTCAGGTAGCGTGATGCCTCCAGCTTTGTTCTTTTGACTTAGGATTGTCTTGGCAATGTGGGCTCTTTTTTGGTTCCATATGAACTTTAAAGTAGTTTTTTCCAATTCTGTGATGAAACTCATTGGTAGCTTGATGGGGATGGCATTGAATCTATAAATTACCTTGGGCAGTATGGCCATTTTCACGATATTGATTCTTCCTATCCATGAGCATGGTATGTTCTTCCATTTGTTTGTGTCCTCTTTTATTTCACTGAGCAGTGGTTTGTAGTTCTCCTTGAAGAGGTCCTTTACATCCCTTGTAAGTTGGATTGCTAGATATTTTATTCTCTTTGAAGTGATTGTGAATGGAAGTTCATTCCTGATTTGGCTCTCTGTTTGTCTGTTACTGGTGTATAAGAATGCTTGTGATTTTTGCACATTAATTTTGTATCCTGAGACTTTGCTGAAGTTTCTTATCAGCTTAAGGAGATTTTGGGCTGAGACAATGGGGTTTTCATGTCTAAAACACCAAAAGCAACGGCAGCAAAAGCCAAAATTGACAAATGGGATCTCATTAAACTAAAGAGCTTCTGCACAGCAAAAGAAACTACCATCAGAGTGAACAGGCAACCTACAGAATGGGAGAAAATTTTTGCAATCTACTCATCTGACAAAGGGCTAATATCCAGAACCTACAAAGAACTCAAACAAATTTACAAGAAAAAAACAAACAACCCCATCAAAAAGTGGGCAAAGGATATGAACAGACATTTCTCAAAAGAAGACATTCATACAGCCAACAGACACATGAAAAAATGCTCATCATCACTGGCCATCAGAGAAATGCAAATCAAAACCACAATGAGATACCATCTCACACCAGTTAGAATGGCGATCGTTAAAAAGTCAGGAAACAACAGGTGCTGGAGAGGATGTGGAGAAATAGGAACACTTTTACACTGTTGATTGGATTGTAAACTAGTTCAACCATTATGGAAAACAGTATGGCGATTCCTTAAAGATCTAGAACTAGATGTACCATATGACCCAGCCATCCCATTACTGGGTATATACCCAAAGGATTATAAATCATGCTGCTATAAAGACACATGCACACGTATGTTTATTGCGGCACTATTCACAATAGCAAAGACTTGGAATCAACCCAAATGTCCATCAGTGACAGACTGGATTAAGAAAATGTGGCACCTATACACCATGGAATACTATGCAGCCATAAAAAAGGATGAGTTTGTGTCCTTTGTAGGGACATGGATGCAGCTGGAAACCATCATTCTTAGCAAACTATCACAAGAACAGAAAACCAAACACCGCATGTTCTCACTCATAGGTGGGAACTGAACAATAAGATCAGTTGATGTCCCCCGGGAAGGGGGACATCACACACCGGGGCCTATCATGGGGAGGGGGAAGGGGGGAAGGATTGCACTGGGAGTTATACCTGATGTAAATGACGAGTTGATGGGTGCTGACGAGTTGATGGGTGCAGCACACCAACATGGCACAAGTATACATATGTAACAAACCTGCACGTTATGCACATGTACCCTAGAACTTAAAGTATAATAATAATAATAATAAATAAAATAAATAAATAAATAAAAATACAAAAATTAAGGCATAGGAATGACACAATGAACTTTGGGGATTCAGGGTGAAAGAGTGGGAAGAGGGTGAGGGATGAAGACTACAAATTATGTGCAGTATATACTGCTTGGGTGATAGGTGCACCAACATCTCACAAATCACCACTAAAGAACTTTATCATGTAACCAAACACCACCTGTTCCCCAATAACCTATGAAAATAAAAAAATTAAAAACAAAATTAGCCAGGCATGGTGGTGGGTGCCTGTAATCCCAGCTATTCAGGAGGCTGAGGCAGGAGAATCACTTGAACCCAGGAGGCAAAAGTTGCAGTGAGTCGAGATCATGCCACTGCACTCCAGCCTGGGCAACAGAGAGAGAAACTCCCTTAAAAAAAATAAAAATAATAAAAATTAAAAAAGCAGTTGCACCTCAATATTTTCTTAAAGAATAAAGATTTGCTATGAAAGAATGTATATAACTCACAAGAACAAAATTACTACATAGAAAACTTAGGAAATGTAGCCAAAGTTGTAAATCAGAAGATAATCCATAGCCTAAGAAACCAAAGTTTGCCAAATTTATTTGACTACAAAACTTATGTTTTTTGCTATTATGTACTCACATGTTATAAAATTAATGCTTCACAATAAAATTACTTTATGCAATTAAAGAAGACCAGAGTTTGGGTTGAGAGAGTGAAATAAAGGCAGGGTTTAATATCGTTTTTATTGGTTTGTTTTAGGCTTATGTTGAATAACATTCACACAAAATTCCTGAGCCAACTGTAAAGTGCAAAATAAAAGAGGAAATGACTCCATGTTATGTGCTCATTGCACAGTGAATGAATGAATATCTACCCTGTAATATTGGGAAAACTTGCTACTTAGGGGAAAATGGTATTCCTCTGACACTATTAGCACATTTTTATATAGTTTGTGGTTGAACTCTGATAAATTTGTTGACATATTTAAGCATTGCAAAGTGACATCAATCCAAGAGCAGAAAAGTTATGATTTTTGTGAAATCTGCTTAAACCCCTCCAATAACTTGCCATTTCACAATGTCTTTTCAGTATCCTTCATGGACAAAAACCTACATGATCTTCCAGCCTCTGACCATTCAGGCCACTCATCTTTCCTAATGCATCTCCTATTTGTTCCTACCTGCCCACACTTTTCCAAGGACACTAGCTTTCTTGCTGTTTCTAAAACATGATAAATGCTCAGCTACCTTGGGACTTTTACACTGCCTATTCCCTCTGCTTGGAACACCCTTCCCCTCAATAATCACATGACTAATGCCCTAAATTCTTTCAAGCACTTGATCAAAGGTCATCTTCACAGTGAGGCTTATCCTGCTGTAGTATTCAAAATTAAAATTCTTTACTTGGCACTCCTGATCTCTTTTTCCTGTTCTGATTTTCACTTTTATATAGTATTTATACCTTTTACCATTCCATATAATTCATTATTTTGCAGCTATTTTCTGCCTCCTCCAGTAGATAGTCTGTGAGAGCCAGATCTCTGTCTATTTGATTTACTAATGTATCCCAAGTGCCTAGAATACTGCCTGGCACATGAGAGATAGGCACTCATTTTACAATGTTCCATAAATACATGGATAATGAACATGCAGTTTGTATTAAGAATGTGAAAGAGAATGGATTAAATAAACTCACACCACATTTTTCATTTTAGAATCTGTGTTATTTGAGTTAACATGCTCCATGACCAGGTACAAAGGCATGGCCACTGATCCATGGATGGGAATTCACTTCTACAGCCATGAGGGAAAAGGGAAAAAGAAAAGTATTTTTAACAGTTTGTCACCCCCAGGGGATCTCTAAAATCCAGTTTTGATGAAAATCAAATTTCAATGGCACAAGACACCATCTACAATTCTCAGGACCCAGGGATGTTTAAGGCAAATTAATCTGATACAAAATAAAAACAAGCCACTATTTGGAATGATCCGCATTAAATAATGTTCCAACATATTTCCCATAGCTCTTCACAAAAGATTCTCTTTTGCATATTCCAGTTTCCTAAAGGTTATTCTTTCTATTTCGTCTTCTCCAATGCCTCTGGCCAGATTAGAAAGTGATGACCGAAGGACCTTTACAATTCAAAGAATAAATCAAAAATGTCATGCGCATCTGAATTCATCCTGTTAGCCCATCTCTCTTATCAGACCCCATATCCTTGGAAATGAAATAGCTGGAGCCAACCCCATGGGAATCATGCATGTCCATCGGTCTCTGATTCACCAGGCTGCTGCAGCAGCGGCTGTTAGCTTGCCATGAATAATGTACTAGGTGCATGTCTCTGATTTGCTCCTTCATTAGCACTTGAAGGTGAATAGCAAATTTGTTTAATGTCATTTACCACTCTGTTTATTCTAAATTTGAGAGAAGTATATAGAATCATTGCATATCTGTGCTTCCAGGAATATGCTCTTAAAAAATAAACCAGTAATCATTTGTGTAAATTAATATAACTGCTCCATTAATGCTTCCCCCTTTAATATGTAGCACAGGGTTCTAGGCCTGTCTTCTGTCTTAGATGGGAAACGTTAAACCTGGCCCTTATGCAGCATGCTGTACCTGAAAAGGCAGCAAAATGGCATCGTGGTAAAGGTAATGGAGGGTAAGGTGAAGCGGTGGTAATACAATAATAATGCTTGCCCTACAGAGTGAGGAGCCACTCTGTGCCAGCCCGTTACTGGGAGTTTTCATAAATTATTTTCTTTAAAAATAGAGAATATAAACATACCCCAGAAGGTTGATGCACTCAAAGTGATCTTAAATAATATATTACCAAACATATCAAAGAGGCCCGGAGAAGAGAGTCTTCCTAATGTTATGGCTACAGGGGATGCTACAGGGGATGAGAGAAACATGGAGGCTCTTGATCAAGTCACAAAGCAAGAGGGTCCCATTGTTCACTGTTCTGAGAGCTATTTTCTCAGTGACATGTCTCTTTCTCCAGTCAAAAAGGTTTAAGAAAAAAAAGGAGGGAGGGGAGGAGAGAGGAAGGAAGAAGGGAGGGTAAAGACAGGCAGGGAGAAAGGGAAGGAGGGGAAAAGCCAACTCAAATTGATCCCAGTACCATGCAGATGTTTTACACAAATTATTTCATTTACCTACATAGTTACCTTGTAATAGCAATACTATGATTATCTTCACTTATATGACAAAGGAACCACAGCTTACTGGGGTTAAGTATTTGGCCTAGGATCACATAGCTAGTGAGTGAGTGTGCCCATATTTGAATCAAGATCGGTTTGATCTGAATGTAGAATTCTTTCTTGTTCTAAGTGCTACAAACAAGGGAAGGCATTGAGCATAACCTAGTGCCCTCCTCCCTCAGTTAATACTCTCCTCGGGGCACAAACCTTAATCATTTGCATAGAAATCAATGCAACAGCTCTGGTTTCCACACACAGTGCTGTCAAAAGCCCTATTCCTTCAGAGAGTTACAGAATGCTTTTAATTTTTCTCCTCACTGGGAAAGCCAGGGTACTTAGAACCAAGCGTTACCTTCAAGTAAACTCACTGGTTTGACCCTTAGGTTTAGTAGGTTATGTATCTTCTTTTTTTCTTATAATTATTTCTATTTTATATTCCTTTCATATTAGTTTTATTATGCTGCCTGTTCAAGTCTTTCCGTATGCATGTTCCCTGATCATGAGACACAGGAAACACTGCTAGCTTGGGCTTACTTTGGACTATTCCATTATCACTTGAGCACTTGTGGAAATAACTGAAATATCAGACAAACACTGTATATCACAATCTTGTCATCACATGATGTGTAATAAATAGATGGTATTATCTAATACATGGATAAATACTGTTTGCAAGTAGCATGAAGACAGCGTCAATTCCTATGTGAGTTCAGCCGTGAAGGGCTCAACCAGATCCCTGACTGGCATGAGATTTCTGCTTCTTCCCAAACTAGGTGGAGGGGACACAGTAGTATATGAATGTATCAGTTACAATAGGTCAGGTTATTCCATGGTAACAAGTAACCCCAATTTCCCAGTGACTTTACCAACAAAGGCTCATTTCTCTTCCATACCACATATTCGTCATGGGTTCTCTGGGAGCTCTCTTTCCTATTACCTCACTCTTTAACCCAGGCTAACAAAGCAGCCACCATTGGAGACATTGCCCATCAATATATTGGAGAAAAAAGGAGAGTTTCTGACTAGATATAAAATATGCTACCTTCTCTCACATTTCACTGGCAAGTCACTCAACCACCAATATTTTCAAAGAGATGAAGAAGTACAGTCCTACCAGAGGCCCAAGAGAAGAACTGGAAGAATATGTTGGGATGATTGTCCCACTACATGAGTTCAGTCTTTGTCCTTATCTTTTATGGCAATTGTCAGTTTCCTGGCTCTTTTCCCCTTTGATCCATTTGACATAGCTCCCTGAATTAGTTTGCTAGGTCTGCCATAACAAAATACCACAGACCAAGTGGCTTAAACAACAGACATTTATTGTCTCACAGGTTTAGAGGCTGGAATTCCAAGATCCAGGTGTCAGCAGAATTGGTTTCTTCTGAGTCCTCCATTCTAGTCTTGTAGATGACCACCCTCTCCCTATGTCTTCATATGGTCTTTCCTGTGTGTGTGTGTGTCTGGGTTCTAATCTCCTTTTCTTGCAAGGACACTGCTTATATTTGGTTAGGACTCAACCCTTAGGGGTTCCCTAATCAAATATAAGTAGTGTCCTTGCAAAAAGTTATTTTAACTTAAACATGTCTATAAATATGCTATTTCCAAATATAGTCACATTCTGAGGTATTGGGGGTTAGGACTTCAAAATGTGAGTTTGAAAAGGACACAGTTGAGCCCATACCAGTGTCTTATTCGCCATCATTGTGTAGTCTCTACAGGTCAGGGCCTGCCTTCTCTTTCTCCAATCTGTTTCCTACACAACCACCAATGGGATTGTGTTGCGTAGGGCTTAGGAAAACATCTACACGCATCGCTTGGTGCAGGGTGAAACACTGCCAGAAGTGCTGACAAAGTGCACAGGCCTCCCGTCCTCCTGTCATATTGAGGAAAAGCGTGTTGGGACTAGGTATGGCTGGACAAGGTGGCTTCCCTTTTTACGGAACAAGTGTGAGAACATCCTTGCACAGGGGGACTCAAAATTATGATGTATGCACTAAGTATTTTGGACTTACATGCCAGATGTTTAGAGGAGTGTTGGGAAGTACCAGAAGCAAAGCAACTGGAGAGTCTACAATCCATTAGTCCTAGTGGAAAGGAGAGCCCTGTTCCCACTAGGCTCCAAGGGCATCTGTTAGACAATCTCTGGTTCACTTCATAGCAATCTGGTTGGAAACACAAATTTAATTCCATTCTGTTTCTCAAAACATGCCAGAGGTTTCACATTGCTCATAGGATTGCTCATAGGATAAAGCCAAACTCCTAACCATGACCTTCAAAGCCCTGCATAAACTGTCCCCTGTTCACCTCTCCAACCACCTCTTGAGCCTCTCTCCTCTTGTTCATTATGGTCCAGCCACACTAGTCTCCATCAGTTTCCTTGAACACCCAGCATTCCGCCCTGCTTTGATGTCATCATACATAGTAGTTGCTAGACCTGGAATGCTCCCCCAATACTCTTTAAATTGCTAATTCCTTCTCATGCTTCAGGTTTAGGTTTAAATGTCACTTCCTTAGATGTCCATCTAGATCTTCAATGTGAATAATGTCCTCTCAAATTAGCCTTGTTAATTTTTAATCACCCTATTTGTTAGATTCATGGCACTTATCACTATTATACCAGTGGTTACATTTGCATACACACAGACATATGCTTGTGTGTTATATAATTTTCTTCCAAATATTTTGCTTTTCACTATACCCCAGCATACAGCAAAGCACCTGGCTTATGTGGTAAGCAATACATATGTTGGGATTGTTGTAATATTTGATGTTTATGGAATCCCTTTTTAAAGAACATAAAATGCCATGCAGACATCAGCTGGTATTATTCCTGTTAATCATATGAGCCATATTTGCTTAACAGCATTTCCAGAATAGGACAAGAGAAGGGAAGTGGTAAAAACAGAAAGGCAAGGCTGGGCGCAGAATTATCCACTGATGAAACCCCTCACTTACTCCATTCAATTCTTCCCTGGGGAGTAAGTTAAGGAGGCTGTGTTATCTGGTAGCTAAAGCACTGATGTCCAGTGTTCTCATGACCCACTGAAGCAAAAGGCCATTCACTGCTGGCATTTACTAAATACTTATGGCTGAAAGGAATCTGCAGCTTTATCAAGGGGAAGGAGGAGCCAAGATGTATAGATGCCTGCTAGGTGTTACTACTTCACCCAGTCCTTAGCCACAGGAGCTAAAGATTACCCATTTTACTGATGAGGAAACTAAGACATAGTAAGAAGCCTTGCCTTAGAATGCTCATGCAGGTTATAATGGAGTCACAACCTAAACCCAGGTCTCTGTGATATAAAAACTCATATTCTCCTTGGTGCTTTTCAATCCTCAAAATAGCTGGTGGTGCTTTGGTTTAGAAACCACATCCACATTCATTATCCAAGTTCAATCTCAACATGATCTTCCAGCCCAAAAATTATCCTTTCACTTGAAGAAAAAGAATATGTACAACAGACAGACTTTCATGAATGAATGAATGAATGGACTCATCTTCTAGAAGGTGAATTGAAAGGACTGAAGCTGAAATACACATCATCTGGCTTCAGATCCAGTCCTCTTCCACTGTATTTGAGTTTTGGATGCAGAAAATAGCCACAGAATCCCTTTTGGTCACAAACTGCTTAGTAAGGGGATAGATGATTTGTTCCACAAATATTTAGTTTTGATTTTATTTTTCAACTTTTATTTTAGATTTAAGGAGTACACGTGTGGGTTTGTTACCTGTGTATATTGCATGATGCTGAGGTTCAAGGTACAAATGATCCCATCACCCAAGTAAGTATAGTACACACTAGTTTTTCAACACTTGCCCTTCTCTTCCCTCTAGTAGTTCCCAGTTTCTATTGTTGCCATCTTTGAGTCTATAAGTACCCCATATTTAGCTCCCACTTATTGACAACATGTGGTATTTGGTTTTCTGATTCTATATTAATTCACTTAGGATAATGGCCTCCAGCTCCATTTATGTTGCTGGAAAGGACATGATCTCATTCTTTGTTATGGCTGTATGGCATTCCATGGTATATATGTACCATATTTTCTTTAGGCAGTCCACCATTGATGGGCACCTAGATTGATTCCATGTCTTTGCTATTGAGAATAGCACTATGATGAACATATGAATGCAGGTGTCTTTTTGGTAGAATGATTTGTTTTCTTTTGAATATATACTCAGTAATGGGATTGCTGGTTTGAATGGCAGTTCTGTTTTTAGTTCCTTGAGAAATCCCCAAACTGCATAGCAGCTGAATTAATTTACATTTCCACCAGCTGTATAAGTGTTCCCTTTTCTCTGCAGACTCACCAGTATCTGTTGTTTTTTGAATTTTTAATATAGCCATTCTGACTGGCGTGAAATGGTATCTCATGGTGGTTTTGATTTACATTTCTTTGATGATTAGTGATGTGGAGCATTGTTTCATATGTTTGTTGGCCAATTATATGCCTTCTCTTCTTCTTTTGAGGATTATCTTTTCACATCTTTTGCCCATTTTTTAGTGGAATTATTTGGGGTTTGCTTGATTATTTGTTTAAGTTCCTTACACGTTCTGGACATTAGAGCTTTGTCAGACGTGTAGCTTGTGATTTTCTTCCATTCTGTTGATTGTCCTGTTTATTCTGTTGATAGTTTACTTTGCTGTGCAGAAGCTCTGTAGTTTAATTAGGTCCAACTCATCAATTTTTGTTTTCGTTGCAATTTCTTTTGAGAACTTAGTCATAAATTCTTTCCTAATGGCAATATCCAAAATGGTGTTCCTAGGTTTTCTCCTAGATTCTTATAGTTTGGGGTCTTACATTTAAATATTTAATCTATCTTGAGTTAGTTTTTGTATATGGTAAAATGTAGAGTTGCAGTTTTATTCATCTGCATATGGCTGGCCAGCTATCCCAGCACCACTTATTGACTAGGTAGTCCTTTTCCCATTGTTTATTTTTGTTGACTTTGTCAAAAGTCAGATTGAAGTAAGTATTTGGCTTTATTTCTGGGTTCTCTTTTCCATTCCACAGGTCTATGTGTATGTTTTTGTACCAGTACCATACTGTTTTGGTTATTGTAACCTTATAGTATAAAGTCAGATAATGTGATGCATCTGGCTTTGTTCTTTTTGCTTAGGATTACTTTGACTATTCAGGCTCTTTTTCAGTTCTGTGAAATTTTCAAATAATTTTTCTAGTTCTGTGGAAAATATTGACAACATGGTAGCTTGATAGGAATAGCATTGTTTGTAGATTGCTTTGGGCAGTATGGCCATTTTAATGATATTAATTCTTTCATTCCATGAGCATGAAATATTTTTCCATTTGTTTGTATCATCTATGATTCCTTTTAGCAGCATTTTGTAGTTCTCCTTATAGAGATCTTTTACCTCTTTGGTTAGATGTATTCCTAGAATTTTATTATTTTTGTGGCCATTGTAAGTGGGATTGAGATTTTATTTGTCTCTCAGCTTGAAAGTTATTGGCATATAGAAATGCTACTGATTTTTGTTCATTGATTTTGTATTGTGAAATTTACTGAAGCCATTTATATGTTCCAGAAGCCTTTTGGTGGAATCTTTGGGGTTTTCTGGGTATAGAATCACATCATCAATAAAGATAAATAGTTTGACTTCTTTTCCTGTTTGGATGTGTTTCGTTTCTCTTGACCAAATGCTCTGGCTAGCACTTCCAGGATTATGTTGAATAGGAATGGTGTGAGTGGGCATGCTTGTCTTATTCCAGTTCCACGGGGAATGCTTCCAGTTTTTGCCCATTCAGTATGGTATTGGCTGTGGGTTTGTGATAGATGGGTGTTATTATTTTGAGGTATGTTCCTTTGATGCCTAGTTTCTTGAGGGTTTTTATCATGAAGGAATGTCTGGATTCTATCAAAAGCTTTTTCTGCATCCATTGAGATGATATGATTTTTTATTTTTCAGTTTTTTATGTGTCGAATCACACTTATAAATTTGTATAGGTTGAACCAATCCTGCTTCCCAGGAATGAAGTCAACCTGATTGTGGCAAATTAACTTTCTGATGTGCTGCTAGATTCTGTTTGCTAGTATTTTGTTGAGGACTTTTGTGTCTATGTTCATTAGAGATATTGGCCTATAGTTTTTGTTGTTATGTCTTTGCCAGGTTTTGATATCAGTATGATATTGGCTTCACAGAATGAGTTCTATGACGTTCATAGGAGGATTAACTCCTTCCCAATATTTTGAAACAGTTTGAGCAGAATTGGTACCAACTTTTCTTTGTACATCTGGTAGAATTCAGCTGTGAATATATCTGGTCCGGGGCTTTTTTTGGTGGTAGATTTTTTTATTACAATTCACAATTTACTGGACTGACAGAATATACTCCAAGATCAACCACATGCTCAGCCATAAAGCTAGTCTCAATACATCTACAACAACTAAAATCATACCAACCACAGTCTTAGACCAGTATTGGTCCAAGAACTTGATATTGGTCTCTTCAGGGTTTTGATATCTTCCTAATGCAACCTTAGGACATTGTGATTCTAGGAATTTATCCATTTCCTCTAGATTTTCTAGTTGGTATGCATAGAGGTGTTTATAATAGTCTCTGAGGATTTTTTGTAGTTCCATGAAATTTATTGTAATGCCAACTTTGTCATTTCTGATTGTGCTTATTTGGATCTTCTCTCCTTTATCCTTAGTTAATCTAGCTAGTGGTAGCAGGTATTGCTCTTTTGTTTCCATGTTTGGGACTCCCTTGAGCATATCTTGTAATACTGGTCTAGATATAATTTCCCTTAGTGCTTACTTGTCCAGAAAAGATCTTATTTCCCTTTACTTACAAAGCTTAGTTTGGTGTGATAAAAATTCTTGGTTTGAATTATTTAAGAAATTATTTAAGAATGCTGAAAGTAGGCCCCTAGTCTCTCTTTGCTTTTAAGGTTTTTCCTGAGTAGTCTACTGTTAGCCTGATAGGGTTCCCTTTGCATGTGAGCTCACCTTTTTCTCTAGCTGCCATTAAGATTGTTTTTAGCACTGACCTTGGACATTCTGGTGACTATATATCTTGGTGATGTTCATTTTCTATAGCATCTCACAAGTGTTCCCTGGATTTCCTATATCTGATCTCTACCTCTCTAGCAAAATTAGGGAAGTTTTCTTAAATTATTCTCTCAAATATGTTTTCAAGATTGTTTGCTTTTTCTCTTTCTTTCTCAGGAGCACCAGTCCTTTGTAGGTGTTTTCACTTTGCATAATTCTATATTTCTTGAAGACCGTTCATTTTTTAAAATTCTTTTTTCTTTATTTTTGTCTGACTGGATTAGTTCAAAAGGCCAGTCTTCAAGCTCTGAAATTTTTCCTTCTGATTGGTCTGGTCTATTGATAAAGCTTTCAATTGTATTTTGAAATTCTTTAAGTTAGTTTGTCAATTCTAGAAGCTCTGATTGATTTCTTTTTAAATGTTTATCTCTTCCTTCATTTCCTGGATTGCTTTAGAAGTTTCTTTGTGTAGATTTTCAACCTTGTTTTGGATCTTGCTATGCTTCCTTGCAATCCATGCTTTGAATTGTTTATCTGTCATTTTTCAGTTTCCATTTTGTTTTGGGACCATTTCTGGAGAGCTAGTGTGATCTTTTGGTGGCATCACTATAGATTTTTCATGGTGCCAGAATTTTTGTGCATTCTCATCTGGAGACAGTTGTACTTCTAATTTTTGTAATTACTTTTGTACAGGAAGGTTTTTTTTGGGTTTTTTTTTTGTTTTGTTTTTTTGTTTTTTTGTTTTTTTTGCTTTCTTCCCCTACAATATTATTGGGTTGTTTTCCCCTTCCCCCTCTCCCCAGGGGGTGTGATTGCAGAGAAGCCTGGGTAGAATTTTGTGGCTTTGCTTTTATATCCCTATGCACTTCTTTTGGCGGGTTTTACATAGGGCTGTGCAGTTTGACCTACAAGCCAGTAAATGATGCATAGGGTTAGGAGCCAGCTGCAGTCAATGTGGCTAGGTATATACTTGATCCTTGTTTACTGGCAGAAGCTCTCAATTGCCTCAGGCAATGGGCTGATTCATGGAATGCACAGTAGTCTCGGCTCCACACTCAGCCCCAGGGGTAAGGAGGACATCATGGGCAGGGCTGGACCAGGGAGGCCTACTTACAGCTCCCTCAATGGCAGGTACAAGCACCTATACAAAGGGAGAATCCAGTAGGTGGCCACTAAGCTCCCAGAGGTGTGCCTAGGCATCAAGCTGGGAAACCTCCCCAGCCCCAAGTTCTCTGCATAAGGATGGAGAAGCCTAAACTACTAATCCAGGAGAGTGAGTGCTCTAGATGCCCAGAGATCTGCCTGGGTGTGAAGAGGAGAGGCCCCCCTGCACCAAGGAAGAGTGAGATACAGGAAGAGTGAGATAACTCGGGCTGCTGAACCAAAAAAGCAGGTGCTCTGAATTCCTGGAGATCAGCCTGAGCATGGTGTGGAGACAGCCCCACTGTACCACAATCTATGCCCAGGAAGGGTTGAGCAGCTCAGGCTGCTGAATCTGGTGAACGGGTGCTCTAAATGCCTGGAGATCTGCCTGGGTATGCAGCAGAGAGGGTCCCACTACACCACAATCTCAGAGGAGCAGGATGAGTCACTCTACAATGCAGACCAGTTCCAGGTCACCAGGATGACCTTGGCTGCAAGTCTCACTGCCCAGAAGAAACTACAGCTAGAGCAGTTCTCCCCCTACCCTAGGCCTACGATGGGAGAGAGCACAATTCCAGCACCTACTGCTGAGATGCTTTCCACAGTTCTGACTGTGAAGGTCTCTACCTGACTCCAGAATGAGTGCTCCAATCTCTGGCCCAAGACTAAAATGCCTGTATAGCCACACTGCCAGGTCGCTGAACAATGGCCAACTTTATACGTACACCCATTAAAAATGGAATCCTGCTCTTGGTTCTGCATCTGGATAAATGTCTGCAGCCTTTCTTGGTATCTTTCCTTCACAGTGTCTTTGACATCTCCCCAGGGATTGGGAGACACAAAGTGCTCTCCCTCGGCCTGGGTTGCTAGGATCCCCAGTGAAAAGGTGAGTTACAGAGGGAGACTCTCTGCCTCTCTTACATACTGGGGCTTCACTATCAGCCAGGTGCCATCATGGGGTTGTTTGCCCACCTTCTCCTCCCTTGGATCTGGAGTGTCCTTTACAATTCTGGTGAATTTCCATTTTCCTTCTTGAATTATAGCTCACAGAGTTTATCTTTCTACACTATCTTGCTATTTCCAAGTGGCTGAGGTACACCAAAAGCCTCTAACCCACCATTTTGGAGTATAGCTTTTTTTTCTCTCTCTTTTTTTTGGGGGGGGGGATGGAGTTTTGCTCTTGGTGCCCAGGCTAGAGTGCAATGGTGCAATCTCAGCTCACTGCAACCTCTGCCTCCCGAGTTCAGCCAATTCTCCTGCCTCAGCCTCCTGAGACTACAGGCACACACCATTTTAATCCACAAATATTAGGTATCTTAACTTTCATGAGTCAAGAGGAAGGACAGTTTGCTAAGAGGGTCACCTCCCTATCTGGTGAGTCCTTTTCTTATTTCTTGTGGATGTGCAAGAAATTTTTGTGTTCTACATACTAATTAATTAGAATTGAGATGATAAAGATAGACTTATAGGATACTATAGATGTCACTAAATGTCCTGGTGAAGAAAGAACAGGAACCATCAAAGGGGAATGAACTTGCTAGAGATAAAGGCAGAATATAGGGAGAAGAGAGAAGTTAAAGCTGATTCGTGACATTTAGGTTAAACTGATTCAGGTACAATCTAATCTTATATCCTCATTTTATAAATGAGAGATTTGAGGTGCAGAGAAATGAAATCTGTCCTATGTCTGAGACAAAAGCTTTTTTGTGTGACAGAGAGATGCCATTATTGGTTCCAAGTTCCTGGAGACCCAAAGTTGTGGGATCATTATCTTTAAAGGTAAAGATGGGGCTGGGCACGGTGGCTCACGCCTGTAAATCCCAGCACTTTGGGAGGCCGAGGTGGGCACATCACGAGGTCAAGAGATCGAGACCATCCTGGCTAACACAGTGAAACCCCATCTCTAAAATACAAAAATACAAAAAATTAGCCAGGCATGGTGTTGGGCGCCTGTAGTCCCAGCTACGCGGGAGGCTGAGGCAGGAGAATGGGGTGAACCTAGGAGGCGGAGCTTGCAGTGAGCTGAGATTGTGCCACTGCACTCAAGCCTGGGCGACAGAGTGAGATTCCATCTCAAAAAAAAAAAAAGATAAAAATGGGGGTATAAAAACTTAGAACTCAAAAAGAAAATTCTATAAAAGCTTCCTTGGTAGCCAACAAAGCTGAGGAAAGCTAGTCTTTGAGCCAAAGAAAACATAAAAACATAGACCCATCAGAGAGTTGGAGAGCCTGGGATGGAGTAGGTGTTATGGAGATGATTAGAGGACACTCTGGAATGAAACAGACCAGCAAAGCCAAGGGATGGTCCTATAGGCAGGCATTATTCACAATGACTAATCTAGGTATTGAAAGTATATGTTACTTAACTGCATGCTGGGATCTCTAAGAAGATGTGTCTTTAAGATAACAGAGACACTCAGTAGCAATACAGATATCTTTCTAAATTATCCTTATCTTTATCATCAAGTAAATTTTTTATTATATAAACTTCTGTTTATGCCCTTCTTTCAAGACACTGCCTCCAAAACCCAACTTCTGGAGAGGCCAGGAGCATTTACGGCAGGCATGGAGCTCACTGCACTATTTACTGTATGTATTCAGGGTCCTCCAACCCCCTGCCACCACACAGTCTTCCTAATGTAACATCTGACCTGTAACTGTTTCTGGACCCAACACATCCTCAGTTTTGAGCTTTGGCAAAACAATGTGATACTGAAATCAATAACTTGCCCTGAACTTTCTAACCTCTCTTCCCTCTTGCAGATGTTTGCTTTTAACATAAGGATAATCTCTTTTGTAACTGTGATCTGTTTTCACCTTTGACCAGCTTATGCTGTTCTCGACAGCATCTTCTCACTCACACATCATAAGAAGGAGGAAGGAAAAAAAAAAGGAGGAAGAAGAAGAGAAGAGGAGGAGGAAAGGGAAAGGGAGAAGGAGAGAAAAGAGAGAGAAAATTTAAAAGCTTACCAGCAACTGAGGAAACTCTCCCTGGTTAAATTTCTCAAGAAAACTTTAAACCAGTTCAGTTTCAAAAATAAGGTTAATGTAACAGTATTTGGAATTGGAAGATGTTTCCCTAAGGAGCCAGGGAAGGAACAAATCTCCACCTCATCATTTGTGCAGACAGTTGTTTCTTCAGGACATACCTCTTTAGGTAGCTCCCCATTCCCAGCCCTCAGGATGGACCCTACATCCCGTCCCTCACTAGTCAGTGGACTGGAGCAGAAGTTGACCATGAGGCATTGATTGAGCTGACTGAGTCCTCTCTTCCAGCTATCTAGAATTGAGATTGATGTTAGCCTGTACCTGTTGCTACCTGAACTAAGGAAACCTGCTGGGAGGCCTGAAGTAGCCACATTCTTACACACATACACCAAAAAGTGGATGGATTATTATGCAGAGAAGAAAGTTGAAGATGTTGTGCCAAAACAATGATAAGAGATCCCAGAGAAGTGGACACAGTAAAAAGGAAAGATAGCCCAGAGAGAGGCAGAAATTGACACACCTGACTAAACTGTCTACCACAAGACAGTCTTGCACTTTCAATTATATTTCCCTTTGGCTCAACCAGGTTTTGTATTTCTTCTTTCTCTCTATGAAAGCATCCCCTACTATGTTTTAAAATGGCAGCCATTCCCTAGGATGTACTCACTGTTCAGCTACAAATACCTTTTCCTGAGAATGTTAGCACCCAGTTTAGGTAAACGCTCCTCCTCCATGGTTTTCAACCAGATTATGAGCAGCCTGAACACAGCTATTAAGTCTGTTTCACGTCAAGACCAGCATAGTGTTCAGTAGTGCCTTTGCGGCTTAATTCAGTTGCAGTGAGGGGTTTACACCTCCTTGGGCTCAGAAGAGGCAACTGCAGGTCTCAACACACCCCAGAGTCATTTGCCTTCTAATTAAAGTGAGAACTAAAGGATATCTTCCCTGTGCTTTAATAGAAGAGGAGCTATTTTGATAATTTATATGTCAATATAATTAAGAGAAGTAAATCTCTCTCTAGGACACATGTGTAATCAAGTAAACACCATAGCTTTCTTAGAGGCAACAGTTATTCTTATAATTTTTATGTCAACTTATTTCTTCTTTGGAATTTGGCTATGCTATTAGCAATGGAAGAAGTATTAGAATTGGATAAGATTAAAGAAAATGTTTTAAACCCGTAAGTGTGAGTGAATCAATATTATGAAAAAACTGATTTTTTTAACAAAACTATTCTGTACCATTGCCTGATAAATGAACAGGAAGTACCACTGTTACTTTCTCTTACAGTTTTCCAATGCTGGTCTCTCATAGAAAATTCACATTGTGTTTGACGCTATATATAGCAAAAAGAGATGGAAGATTTTTTTTTTCTCTTGAAAGTCATTGATCCACAGAAAAAGCACCAACATAATCAAAATTCACTTTACAGTTGCTTTTCAACACCTGCCTCTCTGCTTCTCTGGCTCGTGGCAGCTGCAGCCTCATCCTGACATTTTCTTGCAGTTATTTTTTTCATCCTGTCTCCTGAAAAGACAAGAGACACACCTACTGCCAGTATTCTTACCTGTACTGCATGGGCACATTGTATGCAAAATTCAATGTGCATAAATATTTGTGTTTTCGTGGGCTGAGTTTCCACACTTTGCATCAGAATCTTAACTAATAATAATTGCCAACATTTACTTCAAAATTAGTACACACCAAGCACTATTAGAACGTTACATATGTTCCCTTATTTAATCTTCACAGTATTCCTACAGATAAGTATCATTATTATGTCCATTTTATAGGGAAGGAAGTTAAGACATAAAAAAGTTAGTAACTTAAGAAAAGTACAAATGAGGCTTGTTAGTGCTGAATCCAGAATAGAAACCCCAGCAGTCTGACACCTCACCCCAGGCTATATTTTGAATGACTTGGCTTTTTCTGGCTCCCTTAAAGGGTCCCTGATGTACAATTAAAATATCAAAGCAGACTTGGAATTTGGAGCTGCCAGGCCTGGCTTCTTGACAATGATAAGACACTCAAATCATAGCTTTGCCTTTTCTTTTTTTTTAAACACACACACATATGCAAATACATACACAGGCACTTGTAATAAAATGTGCCTTCACTAACACAATGCTAATTCATTACTTCTGGTTTTTACTTCTGTGAAATGATGAGTTTAAGGCCATACATTGAATTGATGGTTTTGTCTAGGTGCTTACAGGGACTTTTAATAGTTTTAATTAATTTCATATGAATGATTAGAACCTTGATTATCTCCTTGAGTCAGAAGTAACTTAATATTTTGAATAAACTCTAGAATGTTAGTTCAAAGAAATACTTATTCCGTCATTAAAAGTTATACTCTAAAGAACTGTTTGCTCATGTAAAAAATGTTCTTGATATCTTTATGGGTACAGAGAAAAAGGCAATAAAAATTATTTGCCTAGCATCATTTTATCAAATTATTAAACTAAAAAGAAAATATGTATACTTATGAAATTTTGAAGACTGAAAAATGCAGATTTTTTCTGTATCTCTCTGCAAAGATGCAACAAAGTATAGCGTATTTCAGGACATAAGTATGTAAATGAAAGACTGGTAAATATTTCCTACCTGTAAAAACTGATTCTGGTTATCAGATAGTGACAGATGCTGAGTCCAACAACTTTACATTTACTAATTTACCTAAGTCTCATACAATCCTATGGGGCAGGTATTAGTTTTCTTCTTTTATAAATGAAAAAAAAAGACCCAGACAATAACAGGCTTGCACATTATCACTCAGCTGCAATAAAGACCTCTCTTACTTCAAAGCTTTAAATAAGGTTGACACATCCATGTTCCTCCCACTAAGTGAATGGCAATTTCCATACTGCCGGCAACCTGGTAGCACTCACCTCAAGATCTCAACAAGCTCTAACCTTGCTCCTACCACCTAACTACTCGGGAGACCAAGATTCCCCTCTAGTCCCCCAGCATCCTCCGTGGCCCAGATCCAGCTGATCAAGACCCAGTTTCCCCCCCGTCAGATTACCCCAATCATAGCAATCAATCTGCTTAGAACCCCTCCTTCACCCATAGAGGGCTTTCCCAAGTGACTATTTTGTTGTTGTTGTTGTTGTTGTTGTTAAACAAGTCTCACATCTTTCTCCAAGAACACTCCTGGATACTTACATAATGCTTGCTATGGGCTCAGGAGTATAACCCAGGGTGCAGCTGATCTGTGATAGACTCCCAACTGCTATTATTCTATTTTCTAGTTGTCACAGCACCTCAAATTGGCCAGGTAACAAGAAGTTTCTACAGACATGTATTCTCCAGGTTCCTCTTGACATCAATAAATTCTCTCCCTCCTGAACTCATGGCTAAATTAATACCAGTTTGCTATGAGAGACAGAGAGAGAGATGGAGGAGGAGGAGGAAGAGGAGAAGAAGAAAGAAGAGGAGGAAAAGGAACAAGAAGAAGGAGAAGAGGAGGAAGGGGAGGGAAAAGGGAAGGAAGGAGGAGTGCAGTGGCAAAATGATGGCTCACTGCAGCCTAGAACTCCTGAGTTCAATCAATCCTCCCACCTAGGCCTCCTGAGTCACTGGGATAATAGGTCACTAGCTTTCTTCATTAGACTTTTATTTGGGGAAGGGGGCAATCACTTAACAAGCAGAGTCTGACATTTGCTTGCTGGATACTTGGGGAAAATCCGTTCATCTGAAGAAAGCTCAACCAATCGCTTCCCCCGTTAAGTCAACGTCAGTGCAGATATAATTGTCATCCTTAGAGTTTATTCAGGGTTAAATGTTGTCAAGCTACAGACCAGAAAGGTATCTGGCACAGCTACCCCCTTTAAAAAATCACATGTTATATTGCTTGTATAATATTCTGCACCAGTGAGAATCAGCAATTGCATTTGTGGACATAAATCAGCTAGATAATTGAGGTCTAAAAAATAGGCTTTGGACCTTGCCAAATCAATCAGTAACTGAGCCTCAAGGTATGCTTTGGGATCGTTTGTCTGGGTAATTCTAGAAAAAAAAAAAAAAACAAAAAAAACAAACAAAATCCAAACAGATCGTAGAGAAATTAATAAAGAACTCAAAGTGGGCGTATCCATGCACCATGGAGCCAACCACAACCAAAAATAAAAAGTCAAATGAAATGGAATAAGATAAAGGAACAAGAACTCCAGCTCCAACAAAGGCAAACATCTTAGGATTCTGGTGCCTGTTTGTTTTATCTTTCCTGCCTCATTGCAGTATCTACATAGTTTCTGACTCCCTTAGATCTTCCTCTCATTCTCTGTCATAAATTTGGTTTTTCTACTTGAAGACACAAAGGTGGTGTTCCCAGTTTTGGCCTCTGATGCTCTTTACATAGAAATTTTACAAATTTTCTGAATTTTCTAGTCTGTAGTTATTCCCAGTAACCCCCTGCCCCCCCCCCCCCCCCCCCCCCCTTGATGTGACCTCACTCCCTTTGATCCCAGGAATCTCCAGGGGGATCACTTCCATCAGTTTTCCTCTATCAAGCTATTGTCAAGCCATATTCCAGGCTTAGTTTACAACTTACCTATAACAGGGGATGAATAAAGCTGCTTAAAATATTCTAGACCTAAGGTACTGGGGGCTATGTGAATGACTAATGTGGCACAGTAAGATCACGGCGTATTCAGACTTAGCATTTGGATTCTGTTCTCAGCCAAGAACTACCTCCTGTTTGTTCCCACTAAATGTCCATTGTAATTTCTGAACATCGTGGAAAACTCAGGTTTTTCTAGGATATGTGTATAGCCTAGAAGCCACAGAACATTTATCCACTAAATCAGTCATGGCTGCATTAATCACACTGTCTCTAAAGAAACCCTAAGAACACCTTACACAGAATACATTTGGAAGGCATGGCACCAACTATTTTATGCCACCTCTGCTTCAAATCTAGTCCAAGGCATCTTGCCAAGTCGTGTTGGAAAAGGTATTCCACAACCAGGAATTGCTTTGCATGGTCAACTCTGAGAAGGAAAATTTGAAACTGCAGGAGCCACTTAGGAAAGCAGATCTAATTGGGAGACATGAAATGTGGCCAGGTCAACTGCACCATTCCCAAGGCTCAAGAATGCTGGCTTCATTCTCGTCCAACTGGCACCAGCTCACAGAAGACAGGCCACTTACCCGCAAATAAAGGAACAGATTTATTCTTCCTGCCCCCTAAGAGGAACAGCTGCACCTGAACAAACTTGCAAGGTTAGGTTCGCATGTGGTTTATGAAAACCTTCCCTGACTCCCACTCCTAACAAAGGCTGAAGACAAATCTAAGCCAGGTTTTCTGGCTTTGGCCCACTGCTCCATGTGACAGCTCCTTGCACCTCATTCTCTAACCTCATCATTTAGCTGCCCCAACAAGGTCCACTTCAGGACAGGAAAAAGAAGTTCTCACATATCTCTCATTGCATCTATGCTAGTTCCTTTTGCACCTGGGATCTCCTTGGGGGCCTCTTAATCGAAGTCTGACTAAGCCTGACCTTGCCTTGGTTTATGAGGGTAATGAAATTACAGCCCCAGGTGGGACGGCTGCAGGTGCACTTGCTCGGCCATTCGGAGCCTTGTTATTTCTGTAATTTGTCACATGCTGTCTCCTGCTCGAGGTTGTACTTTACAACCTAATGAATTCGTTCTCTTATTAAGACAAATCTTGTCCATGCCAATCCAATTAAATCTATAAAATTACCCTGGAAATTTTAGAAAAGTGGGCTGCAATGTAGCTGTTTTTCTTTCTTTCTTTTTCTCTATTTTAAGTTGTCGGACCAGGACTGATTACGATCTGGAAAGCTGGTGGAAAGAACAACTAGCTGGGGGACAGAAGACCTAGGTCTTATTCCAATTCTTTTATGTGATCTTGAACAAGTTTCCTCTCCTCCATGGGTGTTGGTCCCTTGACAATAAAATTAATGGTTTGAACATATCAGTGTGGATAATACTTGGAGTTACCTTACTATATGCCAAACATCTGCATGAAAACTCTGCCAGGTGGTTGGAATTGTGTAGGTTGTATGAATACAGTCATCACACTACAGAAAACATGAATGCCGCACCTAAGGCCAAACAGTGAAGATGGTGACAGGACTCCAAAGCCCATTCATACACTTCTAAACGGACAGCCTACACTCTTTTACAGACTATGAATCTTGGGGTGAAATTTGTAAATGGCTGAAATTAGTTACAGGTCACAAGGCTGAGTTCCATCTATAGCTCAGTTACTGACTCAGAGATCCTAGATCAGTTTATTGTCTCATTGTCAACCACTGCCATAGCTAATCTTTCCTTCTCAGTGCTCAGAGAATGCAAGTTAACATGAAGAGCATACTTTAAACTCTGCCAAAACATAGGCACAAGAAAAACTGAAGTAGAGAAAAATGTTATACTTTCATCTAAAAGGGAGGAGAAAAATAATTGGCTTTCTGAATACAAAATACTGATCCCCGATGTGAGCCTCACACTGCTGTTAATAATATCTACCAAGCTCTAGGTTTCACCAGTGTTTATGAATAAATTTTTTCAATGAAAAATGTGATCATAGGTAAACTTGAGAATCAGCAAATGGAGAACTTGGTCTGTATTCTCAGTGAAAATACATTTTTCTGGTGGGTTCCCCATAGCAGATTAAAATTCCATTCAATATCTAATAAAATTATAAGTCTAATGTAGAAACACAGAAATCAGTTCCATTTTCTTTTTTTTAAATATTATTATACTTTAAGTTCTAGGGTACATGTGCACAATGTGCAGATTTGTTACATATGTATACATGTGCCATGTTGGTGTGCTGTACCCATTAACTTGTCATTTACATTAGGTATATCTCCTAATGCTATCCCTCCCTCCTCCCCCCTCCCCACAATAGGCCCCGGTGTGTGATGTTCCCCGTCAGTTCCATTTTCAGAGAGGTTTTTTTTTGTTTTTGTTTTTGTTTTAGCAATTATTTGTTCAAAGATTTAATTCAAACCACAAGTTACTATTACTTGAAGAAAAATGAAGTGATCTATCCTTGGGTAGGGCATTTGTCTGTTTATGTGAAAACAACAATGACAAAATATCAGTTTCTTTCTTTACTTGTTTCTTATACCTTTACTCTGGTGAAAAAACACATACAGAAAAGTACCCCCAAAATGTTCAGGTCTATCATTTACAAAACCACCACACAAATTAGGAAATAAATGGAACATTACCAACATTCTTGAAGCCTCCATATACTTAATCCCAGTAAATAACTCCTCTCTGCCCTCCAGAAGTAACCAATATATTTTCTTTTTAAAGTAACACTTACTAGCAACTTTCTAGTTTACTGACCAAAGCATGCCATTCCCTGTTTCCGTGAACTTCATATAAATGGGCTCATATAGTATATATTCTTTTATACCTGAACTCTTTAATAAAAAATGTGTTTGTGATATTACCCATGTTGTATGACGCTGTATTTTGTTCATTTTCATTTCTCTGTAGTGTTACATTGTATGTATATATACTATATGCATAAATAAACCAAATGTACCACTCTACTATTGTTAAACATTGGAGTTATTTGTACATTGGGCTTTTATAATAATGTTTCAATAAGCAGTCTTGTATGTTTCTCTTGTATACCTTGGTATGTATTTATGTTCTGGGTACATATCTGAAAGTAAAATTGCTGGGTCATAGGATTTACATATCTTAACTTTAATAAAGACTGCCAAAATGTTTTCAAAAATGGTTGTACCAACTTAACTCCTACTGACAATGGATGAAGGAAAGTTCTCCTTGCTCCACATGCCCAAATGGCGTTATCTATCTTTTGCATGTTCACCATTCTGGCATCTGTGTAGTGACATCCTATACTTTAAATATGCATTTTCCTGAAAACTAATGAGGTTGAGAAACTTTTTATACATTTGCTGGCCATTTGGATGCCTATGATCCACCTGAAATTAATTTTTGTATGTGTCCTAAGATAGAGATAAATTTTCATTTCTTTATTATAAACATCCAATTACTTTCACGGCGTTTATTGAAAAGATCATCCTTTCTCCACTGTTCTAAAGTGATACCTTTACTATGAACCACTTGTCCATATACATATGGGTCTATCCCCGGGATTTCTTTTATATATCATTGGCTGACTTGTCTATCTTCCTATTATTGCATCGATATCTCAATGTTTCATTTACTATATAATTATAATGACCTTTGATAAGCAGTAGAGCAAATTCCCCTACTTGTTTTTATCCTTTAAGCTTTCATTAGTCATAGCCCTTTGCAAGAACTGTCTTATCAAGTGCCACTGAAAAGTAAAACCAAATAAAATCTGGTAAGATTGTGAGTGGGATTGCACTGTTCTAGGATCAATTATCCAGAATTAGTTTAGGGACTATGAGAACCTGGAACTTCCTGACAAGTTTCATCACTCTTTAATTTCTGTCAGAAATGTTTTATAGTTTTCTGTGTAGTGATGTTGGCTGTATGTTCAATTTACTCCAAGGTAGATAATCTTTTGAAACATGTAGAATGCATCATTTAAATGTTTGCATTTGCTGTTGTTATAATATAGAAATGCAATTTCTATATTGGCCTTTCATTTAGCAAATGTGTTAAGCTCAATTATTGATCTTATTAAATCCTTTCACACCACCCACTGTCCCCAGCAAGGAACCTCCTAGCTGTAGCTCTGAAAGAGGTCCCAAATACTAGGCTCAGTTCTCTGGGCTTCCATCGTTCTCCAAGTCCTGGCCCTCACTGCCAATGTTTGTCAGTGTTTATCAATTCCTTCCAATAAACTTTTTAAAAAGCGTTATACACCTTTCTGCTTGCCCTCAGTAAGATGCTTAATCTGAATTATCTAACCTCTTATTGCTAAAATTAATATCAAGTTTTTGACACAAAACATTTCAAGTGTTAACACAGAAAACTTCTTCTCATTAAGCTACCCTTAAAGTTAAATTCTCCCTTAGGTCTAAAGTTTGTTGAAACGGGAGATGGGTGGAAAAAAATGGAGAATGAAGTCAAAACTTTTAAATCAGTTTCTGTACTATTTACAATAGATTAAAAGGAAAAATCATTACATAAAAGGAAATCATTTTTGCTAGTTTGTGACATGTTATTTTAATCAATAAAAACATAAAACTACTGTGTTAATAAAAATATCAATTAATAAAACATTAATTGTTCTAGATTAAAATTGCTATTCATATACATTTGGGTATAGAGCCAATGATTAAATCTCTCTCTCCCTCTCTCTCCTCTTCCTCCCTTTATGTGTGTGTATATAATATGTATATACACACACATATATATACAGTGTCATTTGATATATACACACACACACATACATATAAAATGTATACTATATATGCACACATTATATATATATAAAATGATCTTTCGGTGTGTGTATATAGTGTATATATAGAATGTGTGTATAGTACAGTATCTATATATACAGTGTGTGTATACACAATGTATGTGGGTGTCTGTAAATGTATACACACACACAAATACATATAAAAATTTTTGGTTTGTTTGTTTACCAACTTAAGAGGCACTGGATAGGATCTGATTTTATTTCTTAAAAATATTCATTGTTATGCCCTATAGTTATGTCAAATGACACACTGCTGTTATATTAAGAGCAGAGTAGTCCAATAATGCGCTTAAACATACTCAAGGGACTAGGAAGAATCCTACTATATTTATTTTCCTTCTTGGCTTAGGTTTTTTGATTCAGATTTTCAACATCAAAAGGGCAATTCCATTTCTGTGATTATTTCTGAGCAAAATAGTAATTATACAAGCCAGATTTTACCTGAGAAAATTTGTAGAAAATTTAATATTACTATTTAGATCCTGAATGCTTGATTTAATATTACTAGTTAGATCTTGAATGCTCAAAATGTAGCTGGTTTCTTTAGATAAAGCAAGGAGCATAAATAAGTAATTACAAGGGATATTTCAAAAATGAGAAATTTTCAAAAATCAGTTCTTTTGTCATGCCCTACTGCTTTAAAATGTGCCAAAAATCCAAAAGCAATTGATTAAAGAGGGAGAATATGAACATTAGTGACAAATAGTAATTTGGTGGGCCTTTAGGACCAAATAAATTTTAATAAATTGTCTTTTGTTAAAGAAGTTGAAGAAATAAATAAAAATAAGCTTCATAAGCAAATAAATGAGAAATACAAAGGTTCAATAATTGGGAGAAAATAGAACAATGCAAGGACTGAAATTCCTGATGACGCTAAAGAATGGCTGTAGTGTAGGAAGTTGAAGAAGACACCAGCTGGGCACAGTGGCTCACACCTGTAATCCCAACACTTTGGGAGGCCAAGGCAGGCAGATCACCTGAGGTCGAGAGTTCAAGACCAACCTGACCAATGTGGAGAAACCCTGTCTTTACTAAAAATACAAAATTAGCTGGGCACGGTGGTGCATGCCTGTAATCCCAGCCACTTGGGAGGCTGAGGCAGGAGAATCGCTTGAACCCGGGAGGCAGAGGTTGCGGTGAGCTGAGATCGCACCATTGCACTCCAGCCTGGGCAAAAAGAATGAAACTCTGCCTCAAAAAAAAAAAAGAAAAGAAGACACCTGGGACAAAGGGAGCTGTGGGCAGAGCACAGGCTCATTGAATGTTGCCCATGGAGGTGAGACAACTGTGGATGACGAGGGCCAAGGCACGATGGGGATACAGGTGCAAGGCAGAAGGTCAAAGACATGAGAGACCACAATGTGGAGTTACCCAGTTAATTATCATAGCAGGGACTAGGGAAGGAAGATTTTGAGTGAGGTGCCAAATTCCCCAATATATGAGTGAGGACAACTAAAGGGCTGGAAAACAACAGTACAGCCAGGAAGAGGTAGTTATAACTCAATAGCCTAAGCCCCCAGAAATTAAGCTAAGATTTTGTTTATATTCTTAAATACTTTCTCAGTGCAATAAAAAATATCTAAATTTAGGCAAGACATTCTCCCAAAGTGAGTAGTAGTTGAGGAAAATGCTGCCTGCTCTAAAATAGTTTCTCCCATAATCACATGGTAGAAAAGATGTTTCTTTAACAAGCTGGTCACATTAAGGAATGTACCAGAAGCTGCCGGTATACCAACAGCAACCAGGCCGATGGCAGCAGCCCACCTCACATGTCAGCAACAATACAACATAAAGCTTTACTGACAAAATCGGGAGATGGGCTGGATTTGACCCATGGGCCATAGTTTGTCAAACCCTGATCTCACTTGTCCTTAGGTGTCCCAACTCAAGTTTTATAAGAATCTATGCAGAAGTTTCTTCTCTTATAGCCACTTTGTAAGTGAAGGAAATGGAGCTGTTTTTCTTATGTCTAAATAAATTATATGTTTAGGCTGGGCATGGTGACTCACATCTATAATCCCATCACTTTGTGAGGCCAAGATGGGTGGATCACTTGAGGCCAGAAGTTCAAGACCACCCTGGCCAACATAGCAAAACCCTGTCTCTATTAAAAATGCAAAAAAAAGTTAGCTGGGAGTGGTGGTGCATGCCTGCAATCTCAGCTACTTGGGAGGCTAAGGCAGGAGAACTGCTTGAACCCAGGAGGCAGAGGTTGCAGTGAACCGAGATTGCACCATTGCACTCCAGCCTGGGTGACAGAGTAAGACTCTGTCTCAAAAAAATAAAATAAAATAATATGTTTAGATAATCCAATCAATCAACTAATAGGGTTTTTGGGAAAAGTGGGCAGACATAAGTTGAATCCCAAAATTGAATTTGAATTTTGAATTTTTCCAGTGACTACAGTGCCCTTAAATGTAATGCCCAAGAGATTTAGTGTGGTGGTGAATGTCAAATCACAGCTTTCAAGCAAACAACTCTTCACACCTGTATTTCTTGTTGTATACTAATCTTCCCAGCCTAGAAAAGGACTCCTTAAGACAGCTGGTATTTCACTAAGGCTTTTAGCTTCTTGTCTTTGGACATAAGCTAAGTCCTTGCATATCTGAGGGTGTCATCTTCTACCTGGAAACCAGGGCTGGTTAGAATGCTCCCAGTCTTGCTGCTTTGGGGTATCAGTTCTAAATGCTTAAACAAATGGGTCATGAGACTGAAACGAGGTCTGTAACATCTTCGGAGGCACACTCCCTTCTGATGGAATAGCTGAAATGAAAACCATTTTAGAGTCCTCTTTCAGCAGAATAATAAATTCTGTGTTTCCGATCATGAAAATTGAAATTATAATAGATAGCATTCTGTCCCACTGTTCATGAGATTTAACTCTTCAGAGGGCACAATAAATATAGCCCATTAAATAACACAGGCCAGACTATGCTGACTTATTAAAACTGAAATGTCACTTTGGGTTTGAATTGATTTTTTTAATTTGAGGACCTCTTAGGCTTGCAAATCAGAACTGCCTGGTATTCGCAGGTCTGGAGGAGCTTGACTTTCCCAGGGTTAGTTTTACAAATGCAGATTGATGGGAAGGGTTAGTGTTGGGTCGGGATCGAATGGCCTTCTCTAGGGGACTTGAATTATTCATGAATATCCATGTGTTTTGCGTTTCTTGCTTAACACCATGGAAAGTGGGGACAGGAGGAAAATGTAGCCAGCTGTGAACACAGACTGCCTTCTTGAACAGGGTTAGTAGTTAGAGGAGGATAAGGGTGGACAAGGGTGTGGGCTGAATCTAATTTTATAGGAATTTAAATCAATAAACCTTGAAACTAAACAACTGGCCAACAGTTGATAACACCAAGTCTTATGGTATCTACTGTTTATTTTTGACAACTTGTGTACTCTATGCAAAGGTAAAAAAAAACAATAAAGTGAACTGCCTATCTTCTGATTGTAACTATCAGCTGATTTTGGCTGCCCCCTACAATGACCTTAAGGTTGACTGACTATTTGGAGATGGGGAAGTGTGCAACTGGCACTTGAATGTAGGACCCAAGAAAGCCACTCCCAGCTCACCTTCCTCTTAGCTATATGACTCCCAGAATTTCCTTTACCATTTCTGAGCTGCAGATTCCTCATCTATAAAATGATGCATTTTAGGCCTCTTCAGTGTTTTCAAGGTTTTTTTAGAGGCAGAGCACTTTCTTCCAACAAAACATTTCCCACAAGTCACACACATAGTACAGATCAAAGCAAGGCTATTTAGACTGAAGTGGGGGCAGGGGCAGATGAGATGGACAGGCAAGGAGATACCAAAATTCTCATTCTCCTAACTTGGTAGAATTGGGAATTTCTAGGTATTTTTCCTGGTCTCATTTCCCAAAATAACAGGCCTAGGAAATCAGGATGAACATAGAGCCAGCTCTTTTTCTAATTCTCTGGTTGACTTCTCACTGCCCCTCATCCCTCTTCCCAGGATTCACAGGCTTTGTGTCTTACAAAATTCCTCAGCTTGAACACTGGGAGTGGTCTTGTCTACTCAAGAGACTCAGAATCAGAATAAACCACACTAAAAAGACATTATCTTCAGGGTCCTCCTCTGACTTCAGAGGAATCCTGTGTGTGTACTCTGAGAGCAGTTAGAGAAGGAGGGAATGAAGAATGATGAAAAGTGAGTAAAAGAAAGATTCTGGGGTTAATGCTCTAGTATTTCACCAGGAGGGCTACAGCTAAAACTCACATAGAAATTGAGAGGAAAAATCAGCCACATCAGACTATACCAATATCTGAGAGCCAAAGGCAAAATTTCTCTGTCTTTATTTTCCCTGCCAGATAAATGCCTGTGAGGAAACAGCTGGTTCCCCTATGGCTACTGGTAACCTTATTACTGTAGAGGTATATTCTGGGGTCAAAGAGGAGTTGTCCTTTGTCATCTGAGCCCTCATTTTGGTCTCAGCTCTGGATAATAAAACCATTTTATAATATTATTTTTCTGACAAACAGAAAATGCACCACCTTTTACCAGAATGCAAACTTCATCTAGAGAAGCGAGCCAAGAAAGATATCTAGGGAAAACCCTGCTTTGGCCCCAAAACTATGTGTCCTCACTGCAAAATGCAAAAAGGCAACCTCAAACCCGCCCCCCAAGCAAAACTGTCTTATTTTTCTTGCTGTTAATTAAGGCTATCAGAACAATGACCTTAAAAGTGTAACATCTCTTTAAATGAGACAAAATAATGACCTGCCCTAAAGATCACCATGGAATGGATAAAATATGCATTGATTATGCATGCAATTACCTCAAAATTTGTTATTTTACAAAATTGAATTCTTTCTTGCTGAAGTCCAGTGCTGGGTAATTAAATACAGACTGTACTTAATTTTGTCACAGCACAAATAGAGAGGTTATGGAAAGTGTATGGCTTCATCGTCATTAACATTCCACTGGTGTTGGAATAGATTAGCAAGTGAAGAACACAGCAGGTTAAGATTATGTGAATCTATTCAAACCCCACAAAATGAATGTGGAGAAGAGTGATCTGAATGTCTAATATCAGTCACTTAGCGAAACAACAAAAACATTCTCATCCTCACTCCCAAGTTTTGAAAGAGCTGTTTATTTCATGAATTTTTACTCATGATTATAATCAGAACTACCAAAGTAAATTGTTAACAATTGTCAGGCTAAAGGGACTTATTTTTTTTTTCTCTAGAAAATTTCTCAATTTCCCATGCTGTTGAATCCGTATTTTGTAGCTCTTTCAACTACAAGGATTCAGAGCAATTGCCAGCCAGGGGGATTCAGATATGCTTCCATTTTAACCCTCTCCTACACTCACCCCTCCTGAGGCCCACATTTGTCCCTCTTGAATTCAACAGCCAGATGTGGTAATTTTCACTTTCTACTGGGGATGGCTAAAGTGCATAGCCATTTGCATTGCTCCTCACTGAATTAGTCTGGGTAAAGTTATCCCAAAGAAGGAGTTAGATGCTATAATTAAGGGACTAAGGGAGGAAAGAAAAATGTCCCAATTCCAAGATGAAACAAACAGTATTTATCTGGAATCCTTGATGGTGGAGGTGGGGAATCAAACAACAAATTTTAGGGAAAAAAATTGGCAGAAAATAGCAAAATTAATCATGAACTCTGGTGGAGAGGAAGAAAGGAAAATGAAGTGTTACAGGATTAAAGAGCCACAGGGAGTCAACTACAACTATGGGAAGGTCCTATAGTATCTCCCCTCCAGCCTCAGGAGATTTTCTCCCCGATCATGGCGCCATAATTACAGGGAAACAGAAACAGATTTATTGATTTTACCCAACACTCTCTGAAGGGACTTGACAACTATCATCATTTTCCACTAAGTCAAAGCTGCGACACTTCTTGGAATGTGAATACAGATAAGATGTATACGTATATATAGATATATATGAGTGACAAAATTTCTTTCAAAACAAGAGTCACTCATTTTTGACTCAACATTTTTGATGTTGCCAAAGCCGTCATCTTGACATTCCAAATGAATATAAGTAAAACCGTCCTTCATCTACTGGACAATAGCACCAAGTGAAAAGCTCCTTGTGCGTTGAAAATACTAATACCAAAATATAATAATTTTTTTTTTTTTTTTTGAGATGGAGTCTTGCTCTGTCGCCCAGGCTGGAGCGCAGTGGCACGATCTTAGCTCACTGCAAGCTCCGCCTCCCAGGTTCACGCCATTCTCCTGCCTCAGCCTCCCGAGTAGCTGGGACTACAGGCGCCCGCCACCACGCCTGGGGTTTCATCGTGTTAGCCAGGATTGTCTCGATCTCCTGACCTCGTGATCCGCCCGCCTCGGCCTCCCAAAGTACTGGGATAATAATAATTTTTAAGAAGGAGATGAGAGAGGAGAAAAATTGCCTTGAGTTTCTTGAGTCTATCCACCTGAAAGATCATACGGGAACCGGGTTCCTCATCCAGGCTTTGCTGGCTCTTGCTTCCTCCTGCTTACATAGGGAACTCTACTTTCTGTTAAGCCTCCCCTCTGTCAGTTACAGTTTTTAGGAATTCCCAGTGAGTGCCTCTCATGTCCTCTGAGACATGGCTAACAGCATGCATGGATTATCACTGCCAAATCCACAGGGAACACACATCTCTGTTAGGTACCACTGCTACTGTCATCCATCTACCACCAATTTTGGCTGCAACATTTGCCACACACAGCCACTGCTATGGGCTTTTGCCATTAGTGCTGAGAAATTTCTGCCATCTTCCTGCACATGTTGCAGAATTTCATTGAATGACGTGGATGGAACTGGATTACATTACGTTCTGTGAAGGAAGCCAGGCACAGAAAGACAAATATCACATGTTCTCACTCACATGTGGGAGATAACAAAGTGGAACTCATGGAGGTAGAGAGTAGACTGGTGGTTATTGCAGTCTGGGAAGGGAAAAGGGAAGGGGAGGATGAAGAAAAGTTGGTTAAGGGGTACAAAAATATAGTTAGGTAGAAAAAATAAGTTCTACTATTCCATAGTATGGTAAAAAAATTATAGTTTAAAATAATTGATTGTATATTTCAAAATAGCTAGAAAAGAAGAGTTTTAATGTTCCCAACACAAAGAAAAGATAAATGTTTGAGGTGATGGATATCCTAATTACACTGATTTGATCATTACACATTATATGCATGTATCAAAATATCACATGTACTCCAAGAATATTTACAACAGCTACATATCAATAAAAATTTTTAAAACAAGAATTGCGTTGAATGTAGCTGCCACTTCCACCACCTCCTCCTCCATAGCACACCAGTGATCAGGCCCCCATGATGCCGAAGCTGGACAGTGATTTAGGGGAAAATTTTTCTTCTTCCTCTGTACCCTCTGATAAGGCAGTATCGGCTTACCCTGACTTACATATTTTTGGTGGAATAGTATTGCCATATTTAATTTTAAATCCTTTGTCAGCTTATGACCAAGACAAGGGTCCTTCTTTGGTTGCTGAGCTGGAGTCTAACTCAAGTGTTATGTATCACTAAGTGCCCTCATCACTCTGCTCGTGCCCTCTGGCTGTAAGGGGTGTTGTGCTTGACTCTCTTTTGCCTTAAAATAAGTTCTTATCTGGGATACTCTCATGCAAACAAATTCCTGATGGACCTGCTCCACTAGTCCATCAGACTTGCCCAGCCTAGTATTCAGGTGTAAAGACAACATAGACCCAACCAGGGATTCCATGACAAACACTAGCAAGAACAATTCTTCACATTCACCTAGCATGTTTATCTTTTTAAACATATGTCCACATTATTCTCTATTAATCCTTTTGTATTGCAGCATAGCTGAGGGTTGCAATTACTAGAACACTCCCTAGTTCTAGAGAACTGGCCTCATAGGATGTTTCTGGCCATCTGAGTAAATAGAATCCAGTGCTAATGCAAGAACTAATTTGCAATCTTGGGCTTTTAAATTACAGCTCTCAGCCACATGCTAAGCACCATTCTATAAATACTGAAGGATATTTCTCTTGTGTTCTGCAGGGTGATAACACTAAAATCCCCATCCAATCTGGCCATGGGGTAGTTAAAAGCAAAGAGAGAAAACCTCTGAGCTCCAGGGCATATCTTGCTGCCCTGTTACCTCGGGTACTATACTGTGCTGTAATTTATTTTATACATAACTCTGTTCCCCACCAGCTCAGGGCACATGTCTATCTTGTTCATCATAATATCCCCAGCACCTAGCCTCATATCTGACACAGAATATTCACAATACATATTTTTGAATGAGTGACCAAGATCTTCTGAAGTTTGAGTTATAAGACTCTTTCCTCATTCATTTTTGTTTTACCTCCACCATCTTCCTTTTGTGTGAAACTTACAAATGGCAGGTAGTAAATAAATAATTGATAATAGAATTCTATTTATTTCTCTGGATCTGACACATATACAGAAAAACATTGATTTGCTTTTCCATTGGATTGACAACATAAAGATATTCATATACCTTACATAAAGATATTCATATACCTTACATACTTTACCTTACATAAAGATATTCATATACCTTACATAGGGAGCTACAATTCCAAACAGGATATATCTTTATAATTTAGGAACAAAGAGATTAATTATCATGCTTTCAATATTTAATATTGTCTTAAATATAAAATGAATGAGTTTTGACAAAGAAGTGGCCCCCACCCGAAAGATAGTTTTCAGATGCGCCAATGTAGGACTAGGGTGTTTCCCAGCCCTCCATCTATAAAGTCAAGGTGTTAACACTAATCTAATTATGGAGTCCTTTTAGAGAAAAAGATATGACTGATTAGAATGACGCTGTAAACTTCATCAAGGAGGAAATGTCCTTGGCAAATTAGCGGCTGGCTCTCCAGCTAAGTGGATGTTCTGTGCATAGTGTGAGTCAGTCTCTGGAGTTCAATCATCTCTGAGTAGCCTCTGTAGAGCATGCGGGTTATCCATTAAGAAGCCAATCCACCATGACGCCCAGAAGCAGCTGCCAGCTTCTCTTTATGTCTGTGTAGCTGCAAAATCATTGCCTATGTGCAATGATGCCTCCTGCCTTTCTTTTTCTCAAGTGTTATGACCTCGGGCCATGTTTATCCATAAAGCTCCTGTTTCCTCATTGCAGAATAGCAGTTACACTCAAAACTATGCCCCCCTTACAGCCTAAATTTGTGACATTGCATTAAATCTCTTGTCTGAAACTCTTCCTTTGGAGGTCAGTCAAATGCGAATCTATAATTCTATGATTTTGATTTCACCCAATATTGAATGAAAGTCCTATCAGAGAGCTCACCTGTATTCATCAAACATACTGCTTCATGTGTCTGGAGGAGTTCCAAATGTGAGCGCTGACATCTCTGGGGCTGTTGGCCAGCAGTGTCAGGGAACTGACACCTCATAGGAGCAGCCCACAACCAACCAATGACTCTCAAGAGTTGGAGTATAAATTCCCCAGTTCTCTTGCCCTCAGTTGGGTTCATTTCAAGTCCAACTCTTGGGTTCAATGCCATGTTCTATACTCTCCTTTCAGAATCAACTACCAGAAGTCCACAGTGGCAGCTGACTTTAGAGAGCACACTCTATTTTCTGCCTTTTCTTCCCTATATCACTCCCCATGCTCTATGCAGCCCCAATAAATTATTCGTACCTAAATTATGTCTCAGAGTCTGCTTTTAGGGGAATTTGAACTAACATACATATATATTGAACTAAATTGAAAGCAATGTTTCAAGAACTCAAGTCTTTTTCTGTTTTCTCTCTTCTTTTAACCTCCAGAGAATAGAAGGGATGAAGAGTCACTATCACAGGAGGTGCCTGTATGAATTGGATGTTATTACCTGGCGGCCTTCCCTGCAGGGTAAACAGCCTAACACACCAGTGTGTAAAACTACCTAATCCTGAGGCTGCCCCCTGCACCCAACAAAATGTTCTCTCTATATATTCACATCACAGTGTGATGTAATTCCAGACACCCTCAGAAAAGCTGTAGTTTGTGATTAACACAGCAAAGGCAGCCTTACAGCTCCTAAATAGGTGGGAAGAAATACAAAGCAAAGATAAATATCTGGAGATTAATAATAATAATGAAAGAACGGATCCGGCCGGGCGCGGTGGCTCACGCCTGTAATCACAGCACTTTAGAAGGCCAAGGTGGGCAGATCACGAAGTCAAGAGATTGAGACCAACCTGGCTAATCCGCTGAAACTCTGTCTCTACTAAAAATACAAAAAATTAGCCAGATGTGGTGGCAAGCACCTGTAGTCCCAGCTACTTGGGAGGCTGAGGCAGGATAATGGCATGTACCCGGGAGACGGAGCTTGCAGTAAGCCAGGATTGTGCCACCGCACTCCAGCCTGGGCAACAGAGCAACACTCCTTCTCAAAAAGAAAAAGAAGAACACATCCTTAATTTTTATAAAAATAACGCTGGATTATTATTAAATAATCCCTGATTCATAATTTATTTATAAATTTACACTTATACAATGTATACATTTAGTAAGGATGGTGTAGATCTGCATTGTCCAATACAGCACCACCTAAATAGTCACCTGTAGAGTTTGAGCCCTGGAAATGTGTCTGATGCAAAATGAGATGAGGTGTAAGGACAAAATACATATCTGGCTTTAAAGACTTAGTATAATGAAAAACGACTTAAGATATCTCATTAGTGATTATATTAATTACACGTTTAAATGATAATATTTCAGATATGTGACATTAAATAAAATATTGAAATTAATGTCACCTGGTTCTCTTCACTTTTGTAATGAGGCTACTAGACAATTTATAATTACTTAAATGATTCACATTATATTTTTATTAGATGGCACTGGTCCAAATTATACTGTGGTAACAAACTCTGAATTCTCAGCAGTAAATACAAGAAAGATGAATTTCTTTGTCATGGTCCATATAAAAAATGGTACAAAATGGTACCAGTGAGGGGCTCTGCTCCAGGAAATCTCTCAGGGAACTAGGATGTTGGAGAGACTGCCATTTTGATGAGATAAATGAAAATGAAACTTCCTCTGTTGCCCCCAAAGAGGAAGGGAGTTCTGGAGGATTTTGCTCTAGCACAAAATGTTTTGTCTCAGAAGGTGCAGATAATATTTTTACACAGCCCATTGTCAGAACTTGTCACAAAACTCCAACTGCAAAGGGGGCAGAGAAATGTCACTCTCCCATGCATCAGAAGATGAGTGAGTAAACACAAGTACACACCCAAAGCGTCTACTACAATGTGCATAGCTTGTTGATGTCAAAACTTCCAATGTCATTCATTCTAGTCCATAGTATAACAACGTGAACACGGCAAGATGATATTGTACAGTATCAGCCATTCACACCGTGACAAAGCCACTTAAGCGTCTTTTCCCAAGGAAGATTTTGCAAACTGGCAGAATGCATTTTCAGGCGACGAAAAGAGCCTGGGGATAAGGAATTGACACAGAACTTATATGTTAGGAGTATAGAAGACAAACGTGCCTGGCCACTCAATTTTTTTCTAGCAGTGTCCTGTGCTTTGACATAGATCACAGGTGAATAAAATCAGATCAAATAACACCTCATGCAAGCCAGACAGTGGCTCAGACAGAACATGCAAGGTGAACTCACCACAGTCCCAAATCTAGCTATCATGTAGAACTTGTTGGAACACTGAGAGTGGCTTCATCTCTCAGGAACAAAGGCGTATTTAAACAGGATTCCAGAATTCCAAAAAATTAATTAGGGATACTTGAGAAACTTCCACATTTTGTGGAAATAATTTAATCAAGGAAAACACGCTGATTATGTCGCTTGACTAAGCTCAACTAACTACTAGGTGTAGACATATAATACTGCCCATGACCTAGTACTCTTCTTATTTTGTGCTTTCATGACTGAAACCATCTATTTCCACAGGTTTTCTCTAGAGTACACACAAGTAATGAGATTTTGGATGGCTAAATTGCATTAGTATCCACTCCATACTGCCTCTGTAAGATGACTTCCAGAAAACCTTGATTACAGTTTGAATATTGCTCCCTTGTATTAGTCTTTTCTCATGCTGCTAATACAGGCATACCTGAGATTGGGTAATTTATAAAGGAAAGAGATTTAACTGACTCACTGTTCCACACGGGTGGGGAGGCCTCACAATCACAGCAGAAGGCAAAGGAGAAACAAAGGCACATCTTATTTACATGGCGGCAGGCAAGAGAGCACGTGCAGGGGAACTGCCCATTATAAAACTATCAGATCTTGTGAGACTTACTGAGACTATCACGAGAACAGCATGGGAATGATCTGCCCCTGTGATTCAATTACCTCCCACCAGGCCCCTCCCACGACACATGGGAATTATGAAAGCTACAATTCAAGATCAGATTTGGGCCAAACCATATCACTCCTCCTTCAACACATATTCATTCACATGACTGTATATCTCTTCACTTATGATACAAAGACTTTTGCCAATGTAATGTTCAGAGGGTGCTGACACTGATAAGTTCTCAAGGATACCCCTCTGTGGTCACTAGGAGATAAAATGCTGTCTAAGTTAATGCAGTGACTTTATTTTCTATGACAAATTATGTCACATTTGGCTTGAAGATTTGGTACTCAGAATAGAAACAGAAAATTGAAAATTAGGCCCTATAATTCTAGAATGTATGAAAGATCTCATCAAGCCAACGATCTGCCTCTTATTTTAAAAGAATTTGATGAAGCTGGCTTTACTGTCCAAGTTTTTTCTTCAAATACTAATTCATTTTTACTGGAAGGTATTAAGATATCTAAATAGAACAAATTAATTAAATATTTGATGAGAAACATATGTCACACATACATCTTCTACAAGCATTAAAGAAAATACACTATGTTTATAGAGACACATTTTCTGCCATTACTGAGAAGTTTTCAACATGATGCTCAGGACGGGCCAACATAATCCCCAATGTGTTGGCCCTGGGAAGGTTGCAGAATGACAGGTATATCAAGGACAAGTACAGTCAATAGTAGTCAGGTTTACAGATAAAGCAGATGGTTTATTACACTGCATGATTCCAAAACTGAGAGATAGCCCTCCTGGAAAAAAATGCACTCTGGACTGCAGTGCAACCGTATCTGATGTTCCAGTCTTTTAATATTCTTGGAAGGTTAGAGTTAAAGGGACCTTAGCAGTTGATATAGTTTGGATATGTCTGCCTTCCAAACCCCATGTTGAAATGTGATCCACAATATTGGAGGTAGAGCCTAATGGTAGGTGTTTGGGTCTCACAGCGGCAGATCTCTCATGAGTGGCTTGGTGTCTTTCCCTCGGTAATAAGTGAGTTCCCACTCTGTTAGTCCACACGAGAGCTGGTCATTTAAAAGAGCATGACTCTTCCCCACCCTGTCTTGATCCCTCTCTCACCAGGTGATGCCTGTTCTCTTTTACTTTCTGCCACGTTGGAAGTTTCCTGAGTCTTGAACTAGAAGTAGATGCTGGCATGACACTTCCCTCTTTTCACACTATCCCTCTTTTCTTGATCAATTACCAAGTCTCGTATTCCTTTATATCAATGCAAAATGGACTAATACAGCAGTCTAGTCAAGCATTACCTTTTATAAGTCTATTTAAAAATGTAAACGATACCAAGACTGGCAGCAAATCAAGACAATAGTGTTTTAATTAGTGCACACGTAGGACCAGAAAACCCAAGTGCATAAAATTATTAGATGTCTCAGAAGAGGCATAGCAAATGCAGTCCAAAAGAAGTAGCATGACATTATGAGTAACGCGTCATGGAAAGGAGATAAGTGGTCATGATAATTTTATTCAGTGTTCTTATTAAGCAAAATATAATTTACAAGTTTTAAGCTATGCATTTATATCCCTTTGATTCCTCACAGCCTCTCATAGGGTGCCTTAAAGATGTAAAGGATTCAATAAATGCTTCTTCATTTAATAGGTACCATTTTTTACTAACTACATCCTTGTCACTGATCTATGTTCTAAATGTATAGCACAAACAGAACAGTCTTCAAGGGACTCATGGCCTATATGGGCTTTCCAAACAATAAAATATATTGTTAACATTCGCTGTAGATACAAGAGCAAAATACAAAAATCAGTTATATTTCTATACACTAGCAATAAATAAAAATAAAATTTTAAAAATTATTTACAATATTATCAAAAACAAGAAAATACTTAGGAATAAATTTAAGCAAAAAAGTGTAGGACTTGTAATCTGAAAAATAAAAACATTTTGAAGAAAAAACTAAAGAAGATACATGTACATGAAGAGAACTTTCTTGTTCATAAATCAAACAACTTAATATTGTTAAGATGACAATAATCATCAAATTGATCTGCTGATTCAACATAATCTCTATAATAGATTACTTTTTTTCAGAAATTGACAGGCTGATCCTAAAATTCTTTGGGAATTCAAGAAATAAAAAAACAGCCAAAACAATCTAGAAAAAGAAAAACAAAGTTGAACAACTCACCCTTTGCTATTTCAAAATTTACTATAAAGCTATAATAATCAAGCCAGCATGGTGTTAGCATGAAATAGACATACAGGTGCATAGAACAGAATTGATGATCCAGAAATTCACCTTCACAATTATGGACAAAGGAACTGCAGAGTGACTTTTCCAAAGAAGATATACACATGGCAGATAAACACATGAAAAGATGCTTAACATCATTTGTCATTAAGGAAACGCAAATTAAAATGACCATGAGATGCCTCTTCACTCACTGGGAGGGCTAGACTGAAAAAGGCAGATAATAACAAGTGTTGGTGGAACTGTGGAGAAACTGGAACCCTCATACATTGCTGGTGGGAATGGGAAATAAGGAAGCCACTTTAGTAAGCAGTTTGGTGACTCCTGAAAAGGTTAAACATAGAATTACCATGTATGATTCACTACTCAGTATATATCCAAGAGAATTGAAAACATATGTCCACTCAAAAACTTATGCATGAATGTTCATAGTAGCACTATTCATAGTAGCTGATTGTGGAAACAGTCTAAATGTTTATCAGCTGATTAACAGATAAACAAAATAGTTTATATCCACACAGTGGAATATTATTCAGCCACAAAAAGGAATGAAGTTCTGATCCATGATACCATATGGATGAACCTTGGAAGCATTATGCTATGTGAAAGAAGCCAGGCACAAAGAACCCCATATTGTTTGATTCCATTTATATAAAATGTCCAGAATAGACAATTTCATAGAGACAGAAAATGTATTAGTGGTTTCCAGGGGCTGCAGGTGAGAGGGAAGAAGGAATGGGGAGGGAGCACACAGATCCTCTCAGGGGTGATTAAAAAGTTCTGAAATTAAATAGTAATTCACACACAACTTTGTGCATATACTAAAAATCACCAGATAATACTTTTAAAAGGTGAACTTTGTGGTATATGAATATGCAAGGCAATTTAGACAAACTACACAGTCTAAGGAAATAGTCCCCCAAAGGTTGTTGTCACTTCAGATACCACCCACAAATTTGGGGGTCCCCAAGGCTGCCCTAACAGAGCAGCTGGCTACAAATTAGGGTTTCCCCGTGATTATCCTCAGGTTTGATAATTCACTAGAATAACTCACAGAACTGAAGAAAGCATTGTACTTATTGTTTTATTATAATTCATGAATACAAACTAGAACCAGCCAAAGGAAGAGAAGAAGCAGGGTGATATCTGGGAGACTTCTAAAGGTGGTGCTTTCATCATCCTCAGAAATGTGTTACCTTCCCACCTTTGATGTGTTACCACACACATGTCGTATTGCCAACCCGAGAAGTTCACCCAAGATTTGGTGTCCAGAATTTTTATTGGAGCTTTGTTATGTCAGCATAATGGATTGAATCATTTTTCATATGGCTGAACTCAATCTCCTGCTCTGCTTCCCTTCCAGAGATGGGGATGATATCACACAGTTCAGATCTTTGACCCTCTCATCACTTGGTTGGATTTTCTGGCATGACCACACTTCACCCTGAGTCACACTTCACCTTAGTATAAACCATCAGACCCACCATGAATAGCCTTATCACTCAGGTTTTAGACGGTACTTCCCAGGGCCCAGGACAAAATTCAGACCTTCCTGTAGGTGAGGCCAAATTCCTTACTACACAAAATTGTATCTCAATAAAGCTGTTAATAAAGAAACAAAGAAACAAAAACCCCTCAGAACATTGAATCCAATGCAGATACTCCCTACATGTATATAAAATAAAATTTAAGAAATTTAAGTCATATGAAACATGTTTAGCCAGATTTGTTAGAAGGGTAATATGTTTAAATATGATTACTGGTATTGAAATAATGCCAAAACAAAGGAAATTTTAAATACCTGGGAATAAAATGGAATTTGCTGTGGAAGTACTGTGATGGAAGTAAATATGGGCAACTGTGGAACAAGTAAGACATGCAGGCACTACAGAAGAACATCAAGAGACACTCCTAGAAAGCACCAACTTCAGGAAGTTTCTATGGAGTGCAGTGGTGAATTATGTGAACACAGCAAAGTAATGAAATCTTTGAAGAAGCCAAGACCAGACTGGCCCGCAAAGTCAAGAAAATCTGTATGGAAAGCTTGACTTAGTTCTGGGATCCAGAGTGATGGATTAGAGCTCTTTAAACCTCCACTCCTTACAGAAAGGATTTATCTCAGAGTCTAGGCAGGACCATGTCTTCAGCTGAGGACCAAGTGGCCCCAGATGTCATAAGAAAAGAGGAATGCAGAGGGCATGGCTCAGGGGGTAAACATGAAACCCACAACCACAATGAATCCATTTGGAACCACTGTGTGGCCCCAAAGGCATTGATGTTAATCTTTGTTTCGCCACACTAATAAGCCATGTGAGGAACATCCTAGAACAATGGCTTACAGTAGACCCTTCCCAAGAACAGAACTTCTGAAGACAAACTTTAGTGACGAAATTAGAAGAACCCTGTTTTTATGTGATGCCAAAACAAGGATCATAAGTTAAAAAATATATATTAAATAAATGTTATAATAAAGTTGATTGTTTCATTTATCCAATGTATATACCTTTGAACATCTCCTGACCACTTATTTATTCATTCATATAACAGGTATTTATTGGCTGCCTTTTAGTCTTTGATGATACAGAAGTAAACAAGTCAAATAAGATGGGGCTTTAAACTCAGAGATCTTAGATCTTAGAGAGAACACAAGTAATAAATATGCAAATATACACACACGTAATAACATGCATACATAAGAAAGATAATTCATACAGTGACAAGTGTACTAAATAAAATACAAGAGAGAAATGAGATTAAGAGTGTCTGGGAAGGGGAATTCTAATTCCAATATGTTAGATCAGAGAAAGCCTTGCTGAGGCAGTGACATTTGGATGACATTTTGCATGGAAAACAGCCAGGCAAAATCTGGAGGAAGAGTTCCCAGCAGAGAAAGCATCAAGTAGAAAGGGCCAGAAGTGAAAATATGCCAGGGATTGTGAGGCACAGAAAGAGGGATGGGATGGAAAGGACGGGTCAATTTACATGGCGCCTCAGAGGCCCCGGGGAGGAGTGTGGATTTAACTCTAAGTGCCATATAGTAGACCATGTGGATGACACAGTCACACCCTCTGCCCTCCTGAGACTTCCAGGCTAAGCTATAGGACACAAATAGTAAAGAGCCACAAAATCAAACACAGATTGAGATTTGTTGCAGCTCAAAAGCTCCAGCTCACCATGGATCTCTAGAACCAGAAAACCTGATTTAACATGGGGGTGAGGAGGGCTTCTTGGAGGAAGTAGCCTTCATGGGGAAATTCAAAGGGAAGTTATAGAAGCATAACTTGTTATATTAATCTATTATTTTAAAACATATGTATTAGTATTCACAGGATTCATTTGCTTTAATTAAAATTTTAAAATGGTGACCCTAAAGAGGCTGCTGATGAAAAAGAATGACAAATTTTCAGTAAACAGAATACATCCCATCAGACATGAAAATTTTATTATCTTTGTAATGACAGATTGATTCACTATACAGAACTTCATAATATTTGAAATTAGGAACATGGCATTAAAGTTCATGAACTGATTACCATAATTACAGTTCATTTTATCTTGATTGCTTTTGTAGGGACTCCTGATTCAATCTGTCTGCCCTTGTAATTTCTAAAGCTTGTTTCTTGCAAAGGTAAGAATTTCTTAAGATAATAATTCAGTGTTTCCCTTTCAGCCCTTCCCCTCTTCCCATACTCTATTTATGACAGTTGGTTCCATTGTAAATATATATTTTAAAAACATAGTTTTATTAGTCCATTAGTACTTATCGTTAGCAAAGATTTTCAGGTACTCAAAACAACTGAGAAAAGGCAAGCATTATTGATTCTATTTTATAGGTGAAGAGGTGTAGGATCATCAAGGCAAAATGAACTATCCCAAGTCATGTAACCAGTAAGGGGCAAAGCTGGAGCTGGCTGGGACACAGGTCTTTTTTTTTTTTTTTTTTTTTTTTTGAGACAGAGTCTTAATCTGTCACCCAAGCTGGAGTACAGTAGTACAATCTTGGCTCACCACATCCTCTGCTTCCTGGGTTCCAGTGATTCTCCTGCCTCAGCCTCCCAAGTAGCTGGGATCACAGGTGCCCGCCAACATGCCTGGCTAATTTTTGTATTTTTAGTAGAGACAGGGGTTTTACCATGTTGGTCAGGTTGGTCTCGAACTCCTGACCTCGTGATCAGCTGCCTCGGCTTCGCAAAATGCTGGAATTACAGGCAAAAGCCATCATGCCCAGCCAGGTCTTCTTACAGTACTTTTATTTATTTTTTGAGATGGAGTCTCTCTCTGTCATCCAGGTTGGAGTGCAGTGGCATGATCTCAGCTCACTGCAACCTCCGCCTCCCAGGTTCAAGCAATTCTCCCACCTCAGCCTCTTGAGTAGCTGGGACTACAGGCACACGCCACCACACCCAGATAATTTTTGTATTTTTAGTAGAGATGGGGTTTCACTATGTTGGCCAGGATGGTCTCGATCTCCTGACCTTGTGATCCACCTGCCTCAGCTTCCCAAAGTGCTGGGATTACAGACGTGAGCCACTACACCCTACCCTTACTATTATTTTCTATTATTCAAGTTGCCAGATAGTTCTAAGATATTGGACCCACACAGGCAGAGTGCCATCCACACATTGTTATTCACCAACAAGAAAATGCATGTGACAGTCTGCCTGCTTTTTTTGTTTGTTGAGACAGGGTCTCACTCTGTCACCCGGGCTGGAGTGCACCAGAGCCATCTCAGCTCACTGCCGCCTCAAGCTCTTGGCCTCAAGTGATCCTCCCACTTCAGCCTCCCTTGTAGCTGGGACTACATACAGGCCTGTGCCACCCATGCCTGGCTTATTATTATTAAGATAGAGTCTCACTCTGTTGCCCAGGCTGGAATGCAGTGGCATGATCTTGGCTCACTGCAGCCTCAAACTTTGGGGCTCAAGCAATCCAAAGTGCTGGGATTACAGGCGTGAGCCACTTCACACAGCCTCTCTTTGCTTCTTTAGTAAAAAATAGCGAAGAGGGTATAATGAAGCAGAGAACAGAAGATAAGTTTATATTTAAAAGCAAACATTTTTTTATCCAAACTCCCCCGACAACTTTCTGATTTCTTGGCTTATACTTTAGAACTAGGATCTTGGAAGCCAAATGACAAGCTAGTATTGACTCCCTGAGGCATAGGAAGTGGCTAGCAGGCAGGGGAAATTTGTTCCTCCACATACAGCAAGCCTTGAAGAAGACTGCTAGATCTAGAACCCAGCCCTGGTCCAGTCAAGAGTGTGTGGGCTTAACAGGACGCCGAGGAAGCCAAGGCTCCCAATGTGGGAGTATTGACTGGTGGTTGCTATTGGGATGACTCAGCCACGGGAGGTAAAAGAGGCTGACAACATAGGAGTAAGCCCCCAAAAGTTAATAGTGAACATTAATTGGCCACCAGAACCCCCCCAAAAACAACTGGAGCCTCAAAAGAAGAAATTTTCCCCCAGACAAGACCATGAGATAAAAGCTCAGTTGTAGGGAGAGAGTTGAGCTGGTATGGGGAGAAACACAGTGATAGTTGTGTCTCAAGGATAAAGTGAGGGCTGTGGAATTATCCCAAAGGACCAAGTCCAACTCTTTACATCAACACAGACTTGAGAGAAAGGGAGAAAAAAAGAGAACCAATAGGTATTGTTTGAGGCTGAATTGTGTCTCTTCCAAAATTCATTTGTTGAAGTCCTAACCCCTAGTGCCTCAGGATATGACTATTTTGAGATAGAATCTCTATAAAGGTAATTAAGTTAAAATGAAATCATTAGGTTGGGCTCTCATCCGATATGACTGGTATCCTTATAAGGAGGGGTGATGAGGACACAGATGGATACCAAGGGAAGACCATGTAAAGACAAAGGGAGAAGGAGCCATCTACAAGCCAAGGAGACAGGTCTCAGAAGAAATCCACCGTACTGACCCTTTCAAACTTTCTTTTTTTTTTTTCTTTTTTTTTTTTTTTTAACATGGAGTCTCGTTCTGTCGCCCAGGCTGGAGTGCAGTGGCATGATCTCGTCTCGCTGCAACCTCTGTTTCCCGGGTTCAAGTGATTCTCCTGCCTCAGACTCCTGAGTAGCTGAGATTACAGGTGCACGTCACTATGCCCAGCTAATTTTTGTATTTTTTATAGAGACAAGGTTTCACCATTTAGGCCAGGCTGGCTTCGAACTCCTGACTTCAGGTGATCTGCCCACCTTGGCCTCTCAAAGTGTTGGGATGAAAGGTGTGAGCCACTGCATCCGGCCCATACTGACCCTTTCATCTTGGAATTCCAGCCCCCAGAAGTACGAGAAAATAAATCTGTTGTTGAAGCCACTCAGGCTGTGGTACTCTGTTAAGGCTGCTCCAGCAAAAGAATACCACACTTCTTCTAAGCCCCACACTTCTCTGGGATAGGGAGAGTGTTTTATAACATGCACCCAGCCCTAAGGGGATTGACTGAAAAAGTGAAAGGAGTCAGGGAGTTTTCAGCAAATCTGTCTATAGGGAGATACGAGAGGGAGTTTCTGGGAAATGAAGAAGGAGGTGCCCTCTCCCTCTTCTATCCCTACAAATTGTTCAATGAGAGCAGTAAAAGCAGCTTGCAAGCACAACACACAAAGGGCCACCCCACTCCTCGGAATGAACCATCTCATTGGGATTTATGGAATAAAAGAAAGGTTGTTAAAGTCTTTACAAAAATCCTTGGCACCGATGGGAAAGAATCTAGAAGAATATCAACATTTGATGGGTCTTTCCAATAGTTCCTCTTTTGACATTCTACTATTTCCTTTTCTTTCTATTCTTTTTGTATTCAGAGTCATAGCCACGGTGGTTTATGCAGTTCTCAACTTGCCTTGATCATACTTTAGATTTGAAAAAGGCATAGAAAATCATTCAAATGTGACATAGTAAATGAGATATGAAAAGAGAGCGAGTTACTCAAAGCTCTAAAGGGAAGCTAAGACCCTTGGTGCTGCTGAGAACCCAGGCTGCACGGCACTGGGGCAGCACTGTGGTTAAAAGCACCCCCACTGGCAGCACTTCAGGTCTGATAACTCCCTCCAGGTCTCCTGAAAGCCATCCTAAGCTGAGCACTCAGGCGGCGGAGGCGGAGTGGAGCTTCCCCTCTGGGGAGGTGGGAGCCCTTCCTATGCCCTTGACCAGCTGATCTTAATCATTCTGCACCAGAGGAATCAGCAAGGCCATGACTTAAAGATTTAATTATCTTTTCTTTACTCAAATCTCATAATGAATGATTCTAGGAGGTTATTAATTTTTCATTCCAGAATGAGCACATGAAGGCGGCCTCGTAGGAGGTTCTGCTGCCTTTGAAAAATTCCATTCATGCCTTGCGCCTGTGCTATGAATGAACTGTACATTCTCCTGATTAAGATGCTGAGTCATACTGGACCTTACTGGCAAGGGCTTAAGGCAAGGTCACACTTGCATGCACCGAAACATCTGTTAATCGCAATCTTGCTAAACCCATACTGCCTTCACCAAAGGCCAGAGCACATTACACTATAGAACAGACTTTTCCAGCCAGAACCCCAGAGCCTCTTATATCTAACACCGCTCATTCGGTCCCCTCTGCTGCATTTCCCTGGCCTCTGATTTCATTCAGGATTCATCTTTTCTCACTTGGACAATAAAGTTAGTCTTCATCTTTCTCTCCCAGCCCCTTCTCCTATACCCAACCATATCAAACTACCTGCCATTGCTTGGACATACAGTATTAGCATACCTCAGTGCCTTGTATGTTCTCTTTTTCTTTTGCCAGGAAAGCCCTTCCAAACTTGTCCCACCTGGCTAACTTCTACTCCTTCAAAAAGCACTCCAAGGGTCATGCCCTCTAAGAAAGCTCCCCACCTTCCCACAGACATTTCGTCATTACCTCCTCTGGACTGGATCCTTCCTTATACAGAATGATTCAAAGAGAACTGAACACTTGTCAAAATGTATTACTCAATAACTGGGTTATATATGAATATTTAGCACACAGCAAATTGTAGTGACCCTGATATTTCTCAATTGTCTTAATACCTATAGCATGAGACTGCCTTGACATCGTGCCAAGTAAGTCAGTATCCCGTTAGGCCCCTTAAATCATGAAAGAGAGACCTTTGCTCTATAGCCCATTCTTCAGAGGGATCCACATGGTACAAACACACCCAAAGCCATATTTGTTACAAAATACGTGGTCATCTCTGCCACTTGGATCTGGCACTCAGCATTTGCATAGATAAACTCAAAACCCTAAGATCCACTCGCAAATGACTTACACCATTTGGGTTCAAGAAAAATGCTTTTTCACGTCTCTTATTGCATGTCCTGGACAAAAAGGAACTGCTTATAAACACTGTGAAATTTTTTGGGTTACATCATTCCTGAAGCTGGAGATGCACTGCTTTGGAGTATGGTGAAGATTTGACAGGTAGGAACACTTGGGTAAAGGGAAAGACAAAATAATTAACTTGTCTCATCTGACTTCTCGGATATGAATGCAAGGGGCTCTTGAACATATATGAGTTGTCATTTCCTAATAATGCCAAGTGTCCAATGTTTTGCTTCTTTTTGGTCTTGATGTTTTATTCCAGCAGCTTTTACAAATTAATGTAGTGTTCACAACAGTTGTATATGTTGGCTGAGCAACGTTTTGCAAAATAAAACAATTGCTTATGCAAACATCACTAGCCCATCAAAACACCACCTACATATATGCAATAATTAAGATTAAGTTTAGTTGTACTGGATACTTTGTCAACTTTGAGTCAAATAAAAACATAGGTGTGCACATATTTCATCAAAATGATGGCATATCTGTCAAATTGTTACTGTAATATATAACTTGTTGATAAACAGACATATGGATTGTGGGACTCTGTCTTCTTGCCCCAAATGTTCAGGCCAACCCTGCACCTTGAGGCCCTGATATCAGCTACATCAACTTCTTCTTGTGAAGAAATATCAGGATCCTCAAGTTTGGACCATTCCTTCTTTATTGCCTTGAGGAAATGAATTTGTACATTATGATGCTGTTGACTGCCATAAGCTACAGAAGTTCCCTGATATTTTAGGAAAGATGCATTAGGCTTCTGGATTAATGTGATTATGAGCACGGTGCATTTATACCAGTAGCTGTAATTCCTTTCTGACAAGTTGGCTGTGACAACAGTTCACATATACCCCAGTTCGACATTTATAATTTTTGAGAGTGTTCAATTCTTTTTTATCTCCTACGTATAGCTCTCATTTGTTATTTTGCAATTGTGATTTTGTGTAGCTGATTTAACTCCCGGAAGACAGGCACCAGGTCATAATTGTCTTCTTACATGTGCAGAACCTGATGTGTATGACTGTGTTTAACAAAATTTCTTACTGTTTGTCTTTCTTGAGAAAAGAATGAAGACATTTGTTAGAGGAAAGTTCTAAATCCTTGAAAAGAGATTACAGCCAATCAAGTGCTCTTCAGCAATATAGACTTTTTCCCAGTTTTTATTTTCATTTTATGGTTGGTGTTCCACAAATGCACGAGTAATGGACACCTTAGCAGCAGCTGTCTGCTCTGGAGATAGTGTGTCACTATTCCCTACTTTTACATTTCTTTATCACATCAAGGTTTTATTTCTTACGGCATTTAGTTCACAATTATTTATTTAGCATCTACTAGGTGCTCTCAATTATCTTACTTATACATTTACTTGTATGTTCAGCCAACCTTTTTTGTATGTTCAACCAACATACAAATAAATATATAAATAAGATAATTTAGAGCACCCTAGTAGATGCTAAAATTTATATGTATTTAATTTATAAATATTGGATGAACCAATATTGTTCATTTGTTCCTCATTGTTTTTCTTCTTCGGTGGACTCAACTCCATGAAAGTAGAGACCTATCTTACTCACTATAAGACTTTCAGCACCTGGAAATAGCAGGTGTTAAACATACCTGTACTGAATGGATGAATGTGTAAATATGTATCTACAATCTCAACAACTGATGTTTTTTGGTATTTTTCATATATTCTTACTTCTTTAGTCAAACAATACCAAGGAGTAGTACCTATTGGTTTTTAAATAACAACTACCAAAAAAATGTTTGGAAGGACCCTGAAATTAGCACTTTCTTGATAGTAATTGATGAACTGGCATTTTCAGTTTTTCATCTCTCATTTCTCTCCTAAGCCACTCTTCGTTCTAACATAGACTGCGCACTGATGTGTGGTCCTGCAGCGGGTGCTGTAACTGCTCCGGGTATGATACCACAGGGCCCTTTTCTCCCAGCAAAATCTGTGTCCCACAGCCACACATTCATTCTTCACAGCCAAGATTAGGATTTTTTTCAGTTGAATTTCACTTGCTTGGGATAAATCTCATAGGCTATTAAATCTGACTTTCTGATCCCTGCTAACAGAGCATTTGAAGAACCATCAAAGGAATACTGAAAGTGTCACAGGTATTACAGTAAGCCCTTGATAGTGGCTTTTCGTGTGTTGTATGATGGGGAATGTGGTCCAAAGATAAAAACAGGCAGACAGGGAAGAATCCAGCCCAATCGACTTAATTTCACACATGTACAGCCACTGACATGTCTGCAATAAGACTAGACAATGCCGTTGTTGGCAAGCTTGTTAGAAATGTTTTCAAATAACTAACTCTAATTAGTTTTTGGTGTGTCTTCGATGCAACTAAGTAGATGAAAGAAAGAACAAATATGAGTTGATTCTAAAGCAGCTCTCTTCTTTAAAAAAGCATACCCATGAAGAAGATAAATATCAGATCAAAACATGTATGAAAGAAGGATTCACAGTAATTTCGTACGAAAATAGTTGGAGGAGGAGGTAAGCAGAACAGTCCGAAAGCTGTTGCCAATCCCTTTCTCCTTTCTGTCTTCACAACTAAAACGAAAATTGTAAGTTTCTTGTAAGCTCTCTCTTAAACCATAATGTATTTTTCATGCAAAATGTTAAACCTCTAGCTAATGCTTGGTGCATTTTTCTGACACAAGCAGGCCTGACTTAGGATTGGAAGCACTGAATAAAAATAGCTCCGTTAGGCCAGGTGCAGCAGCTCAGGCCTATAATCCCAGCACTTTGGGAGGCCGAGGTGGGTGGGTCACGAGGTCAGTAGATCGAGACCATCCTGGCTAACATGGTGAAACCCTGTCTCTACTAAAAATACAAAAATCATCTGGGTGTGGTGGCACGCACCTGTAGTCCCACCTACTCAGAAGGCTAAGGCAGAAGAATCGCTTGAACCTGGAAGGTGGAGGTTGCAGTGAGCCAGGATCGCACCACTGCACTCCAGCCTGGGCAACAGAGTGAGACTCCGTCTCAAAAAAAAAAAAAAAAAAAAAAAAAAAATTGCCCTGTTATATGCCATCTGTGATCATGATGACATCAGAGCCAAGATGCAGAAAAACCAAGGCTGGAGACACCCTGCCAACAGCAGAATACACTCTCCTGCTTCCAGGCAAAACAAGACGCAAAAAAAGCCATGCATTTTCTGGAAACTGCTGTTCCAGCACAAATGTACATATATAGGAAATGCCCTGGAAAGAAAAGACAGGATGTAGTGGGCACATTTACAAGGCATGTCAAATGTAACTCTCAAAATGATTGGATGGGTTGAGATGGGGAGTGTTGAGAAGAGAGCAGGGTTGAGGCTGAGAACACTCAGTCCTGCCATAAGTCGACAGGTGACACCAAAGTGTTAACATGGATTCTGGTCTGTGCATTTCTGCACTGATACTGTGAAATGTGTGTTCTTCTTTCATATAGTAGAAGAAAAAACAGGTCTTGAAAAATATAGTTATTTTAGTTGTTTCAATACCGGAATGCTTGAATATATTTGCTAACTTAATTCCAAGTATTTGTTGCATATCCCCTCATTAAGTCAAAGAAAATTGCAGGCAGTCACAACAGGGATACAGGTAGAGATGCCTGCTTTTACCAATGCCTAAATTTCATGCCATTTGAGAATATCCCTGTGTCTAATGGGAGAGGTGCTGTGAAATCTGAACACAGCATTATCTTGCTTTATAACTGTGTTCCCTAATAACAGAAAGAGGGCTTTGGGCCATAATTAATAGCCATTCTTACAGATCTTTTAACTCTCCACAATCTCCAAGGAGCTTGCTTTCCATTAACATTTCCAGAAATAGCTTACTTTACATTATTAAAGTGCTGCAAGTGATAGCTTCCAAATTATTCCTAAGCTAATTATTAAAAAATGATTACACGAAAAGCTTTTCCCACTTGAAATTGTACCTTTAAGTGCCTTGCAGTAAATATGAAGATAGAGCTATGGCCCATTGGAAGAATCTCTGCTTGTAATATAGTCAATTCCATTAAGTCAATCTCCAGTGTACTCTAAAATGTGTTTTCATTACAAGTTATGGTGCTAAATACCATGGGAAATGATATGCAAATAAGCAATATTAACTGTGCCAGTTAAGACAAGCCAAACCAACTTAATGAAGGGGCTATAGCCACTATAAAGCTATGTTTTGCTTTTTTTAAGGTTAATTAGACTGCCTAATTATCCCAGACTGAGAGCATATTAGTCTCTTGGAAAAGCAAACATAATTAACTTAGAGAGTCTTCCTCCATAAGCAAAAACAAGTAAATAGAAAAACTTCAATGCAAAGTGGTTTACTTCTATTGAAATCCAAAGGGTGGCTCGATATGTAAATAAGAAGAGAAAAAGAGAGAGAGACATCCACGAACACACATAATAGTAGTTGTTAAATGTGAATCATCCTAAGAGGTTATGAGATTTATGGAAGAATTGCCTGGATTGGGATATATGGAAGAGTTGATATATATTCATATATCTCATCTACAGAAAATATGCTTCTCAAGGAAAGAAAATACTCCATAGGGAAAACATAGCTGTTAGACATTCGTTACTTTTGGCTGTCCAGCAATCATCCCACTTTCTTCTGGTAATACTACTCTGATTTTCCTTCTGGGGTACTACCTGTTGCACCTGCATTGCAGTTCCAACCTCTCTCCTCACCCAATCCTACTTCCCTCACTTCCTTACAGGTAAGGTTGCTGAGAGGACCCCCAATAACCCAATCACACACAAATGCTCAGTTCAGAGTCTTAGGGAGGAGTCCCTTTCCCAGGGAAGCCAATATAGCATTGGTGCTGAGATCAGTCCTAGGAAACAGAATCTAAAATGAGATTTTAGAGTTGCATCATTTGGTGCTGAGATCAGTCCTAGGAAACAGAATCTAAAATGAGATTTTAGAGTTGCATCATTTGCCAGCTAGCTGACAATGAGGATCACGTCACTGGTAGTTGGGGTGGAACTGGTAGCCCCCTACAGGCTGTAGCAGGATTACTGTTAAAACTTTCACTGGGGCCCGGCACGGTGGCTCACGCCTGTAATCTCAGCACTGGAGGCCAAGGCGGGCGGATTACTTGAGGTCAGGAGTCCGAGACCAGCCTGGCCAACATGGTGAAACCCCATCTCTACTAAAAATACAAAAATTAGCTGGGCGTGGTGGCAGGTGCCTGTAGTCCCAGCTACTCAGGAAGCTGAGGCAGGAGAATCGGTTGAACCCAGGAGGCGGAGGTTGCAGTGAGCCAAGATTGCGCCATTGCACTCCAGCCTGGGCGACAGAGTGAGACTGTCTCGAAAAACAACAAAAACAACAACGAACTTTCACTGGTGGTAAATTGGAACAGAGCACAGATGGAAAGGAATTACTGGTGGGCATATTAACACAGGTACTTGAGGGTTTCAGGAAAAATAGCAAACATAAAGACAATGAAGTTGAAAATTGTTGCTGAGACTCCTGATGCATCAGTGTAAGAAAAGAAAAAGCTGACAATGATTTAATTACTAATTTATGACAAATTATGGAAGCCTAAGGGTCCTCTTGGCAGCATATAAAGAGATGCTTATCTCCTATAGCCACGCTGAGGATCAGTCTCAAAATCAATTATAATTGCAGTGGCGCTCCAGAGAAGGTAGAAACCCAACCCTGGAAAGTCTGTTAAACTAACTCCAGGATGCTGATTGGAGAGGAGTGAGACCCTGCAATTTACACCTCCTTCTTAAAGATCAGGTGAAGCTTGGATGAATATGGCAGTGGCAAACGCCTGGGCTAGTTGGTTGGGAACCCACAGACATGTGAATGAACCCATGGGATTGGACACAGAGTGAGATCTTTGTATTGCGGATTAATTCTCAGCAAAAAACCATCCATCATGGAAGACACTAAACAACCACACGGACAAAAATTGTCCATTTGATGTAAGCCAATTGATTTGATGCCAGTTGATGTAAGCTAGCTTCAGTCATCAACCAACTACCCCTGTGCTGGCACAATGGCTAAATGAAGACAGCAGTCAAAAGGCAGGAATGGAAACCCTGCATGGGTCCACCAGCATGGGCTGCCACTCACTATTGCTGTTCTTGCCACAGTTACTGTGGAATGTTTAATCTGCTGGCTACAGAGACTGATGCTGAGCTCCCAAGATGGCACCATTACTCAAAGAAACCAACTAGCCACTTGGTAGCAAGCTGATGACATTGGGCCTCTTTCATTCCAGAAGGGACAGCAGTTTATGTTAAGTGAAGGTGACACATGAGTATGGGTTTGTCCTTCTAAACTGCAGGGTCTCAGCAGCATCAGTATATGGAGGGCTAATTCAGTATTTGGTCCACAAATATAGGATCTTCATCAAGGTTTTATTAAACCAGAGCCTCATTTTACAGCAAAGGAGGCAAGGCAGTTGATGCATAATCATAGTACCTAGGTATCTTATGCCACACCACCTAGAAAACACCGGCATGATAGACCTATAGAAAAACCCTCTGGGCCAGGCGCAGTGGCTCATGCCTGTAATCCCAGAACTCTGGGAGGCCAAGGCGGCGGATCATGAGGTCAGGAGATCGAGACCACCCTGGCTAACACAGTGAAACCACGTCTCTACTAAAAAATACAAAAAAATTAGCCGGGCGTGGTGGCGGGTGCCTGTAGTCCCAGCTACTCGGGAGGCTGAGGCAGGAGAATGGCGTGAACCCAGGAGGCAGAACTTGCAGTGAGCTGAGATTGCACCACTGCACTCCAGCTTGGGTGACAGAGCGAGACTCTGGCTAAAAAAAAAAAAAAAGAAAAAAAAAGAAAAATCTTTTGAAGGCACAGTAAATGGTTTGGAAATGATACCCACAAAAATGGGCATTGCACTCCAAGACCTAGTATGCACCCTAAATCCATTGTATGGTTCTATCTTCCAATAGGCAGAACAGGTCTGAGAATTAAAAAATAGAAGGAACAAATTTGCTTATCATCATTCCCAGTGAGCTATGTGAGGAGTTTTTCCCTTCCATATTCACAAATAAATGCTCTTGGGCCTAAAAGTCCTGGTTCCCCAAGGAAGGATGCTTCTATCTGAGGATGCAGCAGAGTCCCATTAAACTCTCAGCTCTGTTTGATCTTTCAGACATAGGTCTTTGTAGAGCCAGCAGCCCAGGTGTATTTCCTGCTGACAGTTCACCTGTGAATTCTCCAGGAGTTGCTCTCAGCCCTCTAGATCTTGCTCTTTTCACATTATGCTTTGTCTCAAGGATAGCCTTTCCCAGCAACTAGTCAATGTGGGGGTGCAAAGGCCTATGTCTGAAAGATCATCCCAGCTTCAGAACTGCCATCAAGTACCACAGGACCATGCAAATTGAGGACATGGTTCCGATATTTACACATTTCAGTTAACATGGTACTGTGCAAACAAAGCAAACGCTCTCTGTAACATACACAGATGTTTATAAATTTTTTTCTTAGCTTTAAGAAAATAATTTGCCACAGGACTCCTTTATTCAAGTGGGTTTTCATGCAAAAAGTTTAATGAGTTACGTAAACACAAGGCAAGAATAATTTATTTCCTGCAAGGGAGGTAATATAGAGATCTTATCCTTCTCTATTTGTATCCAAGAAAATCTTTTGCAATTAAAAAAGAAGAAAGGGGAGGAGAAAAAAGAAGAGGGAGAAATCAAGAGAAGAAGGAAGAGAAAAAGGAGGCGTATAGTAAGAAGAATTTCAAGATTCTGAGTTTAGCAGCATATAAAGCTGAATGACAATTACTAAAAAGTCAAGAAACAACAGATGCTGGTGAGGTTATGAAGAGACAGGAACACTTTTATACTGTTGGTGGGACTGCAAATTAGTTCAACCATTGTGGAAGACAGTGTGGTGATTCCTCAAAGACCTAAACCAGAAATACTACTTGACCCAGCAATCCCATTACTGGTTATATACCCAAAGGAATATAGATCATTCTATTATAAAGATACATGCATACATATGTTCATTGCAGCACTATTCACAAGAGCAAAGACATGGAATCAACCCAAATGCCCGTCGATGATGGACTGAATAAAGAAAATGCGGTACACACACACACCAAGGATTATTATGCAGCCATTAAAAGGAACGAGATCAGGTCCTTTGCAGCAACAGGGGTGGAGCTGGAAACCATTATCCTCAGCAAACTAATGCAGGAAGAGAAAAACCAAACATCACTTGTCCTCACTTGTAAGTGGAAGCTGAACAATGAGAGCACACAGACATGGGGAGGGGAACAACACACTGGGGCCTGTCGGGTGTGGGGTAGGAGGAGGGAGAGCATCCAGAATAATAGCTAATATATGCAGGGCTTAATAACTGGGTGCAGAAAACCATCATGGCACACATTTACCTATGTAACAAACCTGCATGTCCCGTACATATACCCTGGAACTTAAAATATTTTTTTTAAAAAGATGCCTATTCTCATTTGCTATTAACTTATCCCATTCAACACTCTGTCCTGGAACACCCAACAGTTCTTAGCTTTCTAACAGTTTGCCCAAAATAGGTAAATACTGAAATTATTGCCTGTGCCCAAACTTCTCCATCATCAACCTGTAAGAGAGATCTATATGGCTCTTGCCCCTGCCTGTTGGGAGCCTGAAGCATTATGTCCTAGCTGGTTAAGGATTGCAAATGCAATATTGGCATTGGGTCCTGAGACGTTCACAAAGACTCAATGTAAACATGGTTCAGCAAGCCTAGAGAAGGAATTTAGGGAGAACTATAACAACATTGAAGTAAACTCTGAGTCTTGGTTTCCTCATCTGAGAGAACAGTTGGTTCTCCTGGACTTTCTGTCTGCTCCCTTCCAGAATTAATTTGCTAAGTTTCTGTGGCCCCCACAGAAGAGGAAGACTCAGGTGTTTGCATCTCCCGTCCAGAGGGCAGTAGCTCATCTTCCAGCTCTCCACTGTCAGTCAGCAGAACAGCCATGGCTTCTTTGTGGGCCTTTCACATAGGCTGGGGAATATTACAATATTCCAAGATTGACCCTAACTCCCTTCCCTTTCCTCAGCACAGTGCCGTTTTCACCCTGGGAGAATTTTCTCCCTCACATGGAGCAACTTGCCTCACCCTCTACGTCCTCTTTCTTTACAGACTAGCTCCCTGGCCCTCATTACTTACTTCGGTAAACTAAGAATGACATCAGAAATTGAGGAAATTAAGGTGACCATTTCTACTCTCAGAGTTCAGAAGCTGCTCAAAGCCAAATGTTCCAGGGGCATGTGAGGCCAGGAAAAAGTAATTTACTTCTCACAACATTTTATTAGGGTGTCAAGTGGAGTCACCCCATGAAAGCAAGTCACCTGTTACACTTCTCCTCATCCAGCTGATCTCCTCAGTGAACACAGCCTTGCTCTGTAAGAGTGGTTCCCAAATGGTCCATCTTAGAATCTTCTGGAAATCTTCTTAAAATGCAAATCCTGGGCCCCAATTTCTGAACCTCTGATTCAGTAATTGGGAGAGAACCTAAGGGTGTGCATTTCTAACAGGCTTCCAGGGAGTGCTGACCTGGCTGGCCCAGGACCCCCACTTTGCAAACCACTACTCTATACCACACTAAGTCCCTACCGTGATTGTAGGCAAAGTAGGTAGCCCCAAAATGGCTCCCCCTTCAGTCTGCTTGGAATGGGACTTTAGAAGAAGAGTATATCTGGATCATATTTAAGATCAGACATCATTTCTTAGAGATGCCGATTCAAATAGACCATGGTGGCAAAATCAGTGCGAACAGAAATAAATTAGTATGGGGAAGAAAACTGTGGCCCTATGACACTGGCTTTCTGATCTCATCCCTGATCCTCATCAAACCAACGAGCCAGTTTCAAAGGGGACACTGATGGTGAAGAAAATCTCCAGTTAGCACATCTGCAAACAGAGATTGTTGCCTGAATATTATTTTGGTTCAATAAGCTTATCAGCTGGACCCTGGAAGCCCAGCCAGTAAAAGGCTTGTAATTGTTTTTATCTACTCAGAAAACCAAATGCTGGTTCAGATGAGAATTCAATTGATTTTCAAACAGTGTTTACCTCCTTTCCCTGTCATCACACAGACAGACAATTAATGACATGAAAGATTAATTAACGGAAAAGCTTGTGCACTGGCTGCCAAACAGAGGATTAAATTTGGAGGTCTATGCTTTCTTCCCAGAGAGGAAAATATCCTTCAGTAATTAAAGGTTCAGTGGCAACTTTTGTCCTGGGTGTTGAGACCATCCAAGTGAGGAGGAGAAAAGTTTTTTAAAAACTGACTGGGGAGACTCAAGCTGGTAGCCAAGTCTTAGCCACCCAGTGGCACCAATCAGTGAATCATGTGAGTCAGAGAGCAGCTTACCTTGCCAGGGATATGGGAGTCATCACACAGACCCTAGGTGCACCTTCTCTCCACGTGGAGCTGAAGCAGGAAATGAAAAAAAAAGAAAGACAAGTTCTCTGTGCTGGGCTAACTTGCTCCAAGGCCCAATGATAAGCAGAGCTCCTACAACAGAGCAGCAGCCACACAACTGGCTCTCCATCCCTAAGCTCCTATTCCCTCCAGTATTCTCTTAATCTAAAGTCATCATTTCTTAGATGACAATGCTGAGGCCACTCATTCTTCTAAAAGAAAAAAAAAAAAAAAAAACCAACAACAACAAAAAGGCTGGCATCAAAAGTAAGATTCAATCACTCTAAAAATGCAAATTAAACAGAAAGTTTAACTGAGGATGGGAGAAAGGTGTAATCTCACCAGAACACCCTAGACTACTGCAGATAGCTTACACCAGACAGCATTTCACAGTTCACAATGTGTTCTTTCATTTGCATTCTCTCCCACGAAACACTCCCAGTGGCCTTGAGAAGTGGGCTTCACTGGAAACTGGGGCTAGGAGAGATAAACAACTCTTGCTAATTTTTCTTGCTAATGAATGGTGAGCTGGACTTTAAAAGAGATATGCTTCCTCTAAGATCTTTGATTTTCATAGTGTTTCAAAGGTTCTACCTATTCGTGGTCATTTAAGGTAAAACACCCTTACAGGATTTAATAACAATTTGATAAGTGATAGTAAATTGAGCATTTTGAATCAGCTGGTAGAAAAACTTCATTACTATTCAAAATCACCAGTGCCAAATCTATTCTCAATCCTATCTCTAGGCAATGAGGCTAAGGCTGAGTGTGGACATGAATGAGACAGGATGCCTACCAGGGAGCATAACTATCAATTCGATCCATTCAGCAAATGTTAATTGAGCTCTTTGTCTACACCTGGCACTGTGCTCAGTACTAGGGATAGAAGAGTTACAAAAAATACCCAGACCTCTGACCTCAGCAAGTTACAGACTAGTGAGGAAGATCTACACTCATCAATAGTCACATAGCTTGTGGCACCACTAACAAGTGTACAAAGGAGGAGTGCTTGCAACCACAAGCACCAACAACAGAAATATTTTACTGTTTTGGGGTGGGCCAAGAAAAGGTTAAGATTCTTGATTCTTAAACTAAAAACAGGAGGATGAAAAATTAATTGGGAAAAGATGAGAAGGGACAAAGTTCTAGGTAGAGAGGACAGATGTGTAAATATCCAGTGGCTGAAATTCAGAAGGCAAGTGGTAGGAGGAAAGGTAGAGAGTACAAGGAACTGAAAAGAAGCCAGTGTCTGAAGAGAAGAGAGAGTTTGGGGCCAAACCATATCAGTCCTGTGAGCCACAACCTTTTAAGCAAGGAGAAATTAGTGAACATTTTAAGCAAGGGACTGGGGAATAAGGAATGGTTAGTCAATATTTTGTTTCAAGACAACCTCAAAATCTCAGTGACTTAAAACTGAAAATTTAATTTTCATGCTTACATGCCTATAGGTTGGTTGCAGTTCAGCTGACTTAGGCTGAACCTGTTGGTTTCAAATCAGCTTTGGTGTTTTTATTCTGGGTCTAGGGTGGAGAGGTAGGCAGGCTTTCCTCACGGGCATTGCATAAGAGTATAAAAGGCAAGCAAACCACACAAGCATGGTGAATCGACGTGTAGCACACTAGTGTTACATGAACCCCAGCAAGATACATGGAGGAAATCAACATCAATGGAGCAGAGAAATCAACTAACTCTAGTGGAAGTTTCTACAAAGCTTCAGGGCCAAGGATGTGACTGTGTAATTCTGTAACAAGAAGGAAGTGAAAAATGGCCATGATGATTTAATGTACCATAAATGAAGAACGTGATCAATGAACAATTCAAAAAGCTCCACTCTGTCAATAGGATAAACTATTAGAGGGATCCAGGGTGGGTATCTCTGGGAAACAGTGCAGAGATGGAAGCATCAAAGTTTACCTCAAGGGTGCTGAAATATACAATTGAATAGCTGCGGGCTTCTGTAATTTACAATACAGAGGGAATAAGGGCCTTGCTGTGTGGCCCAGAGGGGTGAGTCATGAAAATCTCACACCGAGAGGGCCTATGGAATGACATAACTTCTAACTCTACAATATGCAGCTTATCAACTAAACAATACTGTAAAATAAAGGCTATAGCTCATGCGTCAGTAAAGTGACCATATGACACAGCTCCAACCCAGGACAATTTCAAGGGTGATAGGAAACAAATAGGGACATGTGGTCACTTCATGATTAGCAAAATGCTTCACAAACAAATCCCCATGGTCATTTCAAAAACTTTAGATTTTTCAATTCTGAGTATTGCTATCATGGGTACCTTGGAGATGCATAATGCTGTACCGTTGACCCTTGAACCACATGAGTTTGAACTGGATGAGTCCACTTACATGTGGATTTTTTTCAATAGTTGTATTGAAAAATATTTTATAGGTTTGTGACAATTTGAAAAAATTCACAGATTCACTGTATAGCCTAGAAATATCAAAAAAGTAAGAAAAAAATATGTAATAAATGAATGAAATACAGGTAGACACTAGTCTATTTTATCTAAAGCTGGAGAATTTGATGCCAGCAAAGGATGGTTTGATAATTTTAGGAAGACATTTGCCTTTAAAAAAATGTCAAGATAAGCTTCTGCCAACCAAGTGTCATTAGATGAGTTCCTAGATGTCATTAAGAAAATTATTGAGGTGAAATGATATCTGCCTGAATAGGTTTTTAATGCAGATATAAGTACCCTACCTGGAAAAAACAAAATGCCACAATGGACACTTAACAGGAAGAGAAACAAATTCCAGGATTTAAGGCAGGAAGGGATAGGCTCTCTACTGTTTTGTGAAAATGCAATAGGGTTGATGATCAGGACTGCCTTTCTCTCTTATATAAAGCTGCTAACCCCTGAGCATTGAAGGAAAAAGATAAACAACAGCTGCTCATCTTTTGGTTGTACAATAAGGAGGACTGGACAATGAGAATCCTTTTTCTGGATTGGTTCCATTGATGCTTTGTCTCTGAAGTCAGGAAGTACCTTGGCAGTAAGAGATTGCCTTTTAAAGTTCTTTTGATATTGGACAATATCCCTGGCCACCCAGAACCTCATGAGTTCAACACTAAAGGGATGGAAGTGGTATATTTGCTCCCAAACACAATGTATCCAATTCAGCCTCTGTATCAGGGAACCATAAAGACTTTTAAGGCTTATAACACATGAAACTCTAGGGAAAACATTGTCAATGCTATGAAAAAGAACCCTGATAGAGAGAACATCATGGAAGTCTGAAAGGATTGCACCATTGAAGATGACATTGTTCTTATAGAAAACCATGAAAGTCATCAAGCCCAAAACTATAAATTCCTGCTAGAGAAAAGTATGTCCAGATTTTGTACATGATCTCATAGGATTTATGACAAAGCCAATCAAGAAAATCATGAAAGAGATTGCGGATATGACAAAAAAAGGTGGGGAGTGAAGAGTTTCAAGATACAGATCTTGGAGAAATTTAAGAGCTAATAGACACCAAACCAGAGGACTTAAAAGAGATAAGTGCTTCAGAACCAGTATCAGACGATGAGGAAGACGACGTAGAAGAAGCAGTGCCAGAAAACATATTGACATTAGACAATCTGGCAGGAGGGATCTGATTATTCGAGACTGCTTTTGGTTTCTTTTACTACATGAACCCTTCAATGATACAGGGGCAGTAACTGCAGCAAACTGTGGAAGAATTGGTACCATATAGAAACATTTTTTAGAGAAATGAAAAAGCAAAAATGTCAGATAGAAATTGCTATGTATTTCTTTAAAGTATATTAATCATGCTTGCCTCTCCTGTGTCCCTTTCTGTGTGTGTGTTTTTGTATTGTTTTGTTTTGAGATAGAGTCTCAGTCTGTCACCCAGGCTGGAGTGCAGTGGCGCAATCTCTGCTCACTGCAACCTCCACCTCCCGGGTTCAAGCAATTCTCTGCCTCAGCCTCCCAAGTAGCTGGGATTACAGGCACCCACTACCACGCCCAGCTAATTTTTGTATTTTTAGTAGAGATGGGGTTTCACCATCTTGGCCAGCCTGGTCTTGAACTCCTGACCTTGTAATCCACCCACTTCGGCCTCCCAATCCTGTGTCCCCTTCTACCTCCTCTTCTACCTCTGCCTCTCCTGAGACAAGACCAACCTTTCCTCTTCCTCCTGCTCAGCCTACTGAACATGAAGATGATATGGATAAAGACCTTTATGATGATCCATTTCCACTTAGTAAATAGTAAATATATTTTCTATTCCTTATGATTTTCTTAATAATATTTTCATTTCTTTTGCTTCCTTTATTGTAAAAACACAGTATACAATACCTATAACACACAAAATATGTGTCAATCGACTGTCTAGGTTATCAGGAAGGCTTTCACTCAACAGTACGCTATTAGTAATTAAATTTTCAGAGAGTCAAAAGTTATACACATATTTTTGACTGCATAGGGGATCAGTGCCTTAACCCCCACATTGTAAAAGAGTCAATTGTACCTGAAATGTATGATGTGGTTAGACAACATAAATTTCCTACGTTTTTGCCCAGAAAAGATTCTTCAATGAATTTTTTTTTTTTTTTAGTTTTTGGAAGAGCTATATAATTTTAAGGGAAAAAGAAACTAATTCCAGTTGAAGTATGGGAGAAAAATTTCTGGAGAAGGAGACATTTGAATTGAACTATGAATGGCCAGTAGACAAGATAAAGAAAAAGAGCATTTTGAGGTCCAGGGAAGTGCGTGAACAAATAATAAACCAAGACAATATTATGGAGGTAGGAAATGCCATATTGTGCTTGGGAAACAGTGAGTAGTCTTGACTCTAATGGCAATTTCTATGTGTTTTCTTCAATTTAATTTTTTTCCTCTCAAGGAATAAATGAATGAAGATTTCACAGTAAGTTTATTAATGTACCATGTTATCTTATTTAGCAATGGCAATTTTCCCAAGAAGGTAAATATTTATGAAGTTGTAGTTCATTGTAGATAAAAGACAAAGCTTGTTCTAAGCAACATTCAATGTAAGAATTATAATGGTGATTTAAAAAACCATTGATTGCAATGCTTGATAACATTTGATGTAATTATCAAAAAGGTTACTGAGTAAGCAGACAACACTGCAAATCAGTAAAAGCCTAGAACTGGAAATGGCTCAAAACTGATAACTTCAGTACTAGGAATAGAAGAAAAAGTAAACATCTCCATGCAAATCGACAGATCACAGTGCCTTTCTTATACAGTTAAATGTGAAAGTTGCCATATTTAATTCTCCAGTCCAGTTCATTATGCAGAGAGGTAGTTTGACAAGTAGCCTGGGTTTCCAACCCTGTGTGATTGCCTGATGCTAAGAAAGTATCTCAGGGATACAGACATCACAGGAGTAAAGGACTTATGAGAATCTTGCAACACCCACTCGATGTATATTGAATGAATGCAGAAATTAGTGAATCTTAACACAGCGCTTGAAGAATATAGAAATGTATTAGGCTCTTAGAAAAAGATGTATGCTCTTAGAAAGAGTTCAGGTTACTAGTGTAAAGGTACAAGAATTGAAATAATACAGTTCATGCGATAATAACATAACAATAAGCATCACCTAGAATTCATTCATTCTGTAAATTTTTGTTGAATACTTACTACATAACCAGAGATTCTAAAAGTAAATAAATTTTCTTCCCTCTGAGCGGAAGATAATAAACTTGCATAAATCAATTTCTGTAGTGATAAATACTGTGAAGAAAATAAATCAGGGTAGGAGAGCAACGGTCATGTTAGTTTAGATGAGGAAAAGTTTCTCCTATATTTGAATCGTTTCTCAGTTTACGATGCACTTCCATAGACTTGGTTATTTCACTTAACCTTTAAAACAGAATGTAATTTAGATCCTGTTTATACTTTCAAAAATGAGAAGACCTAGAGAAGTTTACAGAATCGTCCAGCGTGAGTGCTTTACAATTACCATCGCATACAGTCTTCACATGATGTTTCAGTCTGTTTCTTCTCTTAAAAATTCCTGCCTTAGGTTTGAAATTATTGTTAAAATTATAAAGTTACAAGCTACTGTAAACAAAAATAATTTTATAGATAATATATGTTATATTATATATTTGTCTTTATAAATTATATATTATATAACATGTAATTTAATTTTAAAAGTATGTTATTATACAAATTCCTGCTATACATTTGAAGGTTAAGTCAGTAAATGGCAGAGTCAAACACAGTGTGGTGACGCCAAAACCTTGCCCATCCTGCTGCATAGGGGCTTCTTGGCTTCTTCATCTTTGGCCAGGACATTTAAAAAATCTAGAGGTTGCCTTTCCCTTCCCAGAGTAGAGAAGGATAGTGGCTGAGGAGTTAAGTGGAGAAGCACTGTATATCTGTAAATTATTTATAACATGGTACTCAAAATTATTGTCATGTTCTTCCTTTGTTGAAACCACTGGAAGTTCACTAAAAAGAAAACTGGGAGAGATTCCGAATTTCCCCCAATACTACAAATTTTAACATTTACTCCAGCCTGATTTCGATAACACAAATAGATTTTTGTGTACTAATTTCTGTAATATCAGTGTCTCTTTTCTAATTGCCATCATGGATTCTTTACATATACATTTTTCACTGAATAACTTTCCACTTCTACCTCTCTATGGGAAGGCGCAATCGTGCGAGGGGAAGAAACGGAGAGAGAAAAAAAACGGTCCTAGTACTCAAATGAGTTGACACTCCAAAATTACAAAATATATAAAATATACAAGCAAATATATTTAACAGGAACAGCTAATGGAATACGAACAAATCCAAAGTTAAATGCTCTACCAAAGAGTTTAAAATAAGTATTTAAGTCTGATCAAAGAGCAAAATGAAGGGATAATATCCAACAAAAAAAGAAATTATTAAACAAAGATAGTCACATAAAAATAATTAGAACTCTTTGAACTAGAAACTATAGTAATCAAACTAGAAAACAAAACTCCATAGACAGGATAATTGCTATAATGGACATAATTGTGTTTAAATAAGTGCCTGTTCTTTTGTTTCTACTCCGCAGTTTTCAACAAAAACGCTTCCGAAAATTGTTAAATCTACAATTCAAAATGAACCTTTATTCTTCAACATTCTCAAATTGGTAAGAGACAAGCTTCTAGGAGAGTAAGAAACATAAGTGATAATACAAAGAGAAAACCCAAATCATCAGTAAACATACGAAAACTTGCTAAATCTTTCTTCAACAAGGAAATGCAATTTAAAATAATAGGGTTTCCGTTCACACACATCAGATCAGAAAAAAATTAAAGCATCTAACAAAAACAGGCATTGGTGAACATGTTGTGTCCAGAATTGGCGTGTTCTTGGTCTCGCTGACTTCAGGAATGAAGCCGCGGACCCTTGCCCTGAGTGTTACAGTTCTTAAGGATGGTAGTCTGGAGTTTGTTCCTTCAGATGTTCAAATGTGTCTGAAGCTTTTTCCTTCTGGTGGGTTCATCATTTCGCTGACTTCAGGAGTGAAGCTGCAGACCTTTGCCGTGAGTGTTATAGCTCTTTACGGCAGCGGGTCTAGAGTTGTTCCTTCTTCCCGGCGGGTTTGTGGTCTCGCTGGCTTCGGCAGTGAAACTGCAGACCTTTCCAGTCAGTGTTACAGCTCATAAAGGCAACATGAACCCAAAAAGTGAGCAGCAGCAAGACTTATTGTAAAGAGCAAAAGAACAAACCTTCTACAGCGTGGAAAGTTACCGCAGAGAGTTGCCACTGCTGACTCGGGTAGTCTGCTTTTATTACTTTATCTGGCCCCACCCACATCCTGCTGATTGCTCCATTTTACAGAGAGTTGATTGGCCCATTTTCACAGAGTGCTGATTGGTGCATTTACAAACCCTGAGCTAGACACAGAGTGCTGATTGGTGTGTTTACAATCCCTCAGCTGGACATAAAAGTTCTCCAAGTCCCCAACAGACTCAGGAGGCCAGCTGGCTTCACCTAGTGGATCCTGCGGGGGGCAGGCGGGGGTGTCGCTGCTTGCGAGTCCCCTGCAGTGCACCTACACTCCTCAGCCCCTGACCGGTTGATGGGACCTGGTGCCATGGAGCAGGGGTCAGCCCTCGTCAGGGAGGCTGGGGCAGTCCGGGAGCCCACCCCAGGGGGTTCAGGCATGGTAGGCTGCAGGTCCCAAGACCTGAAGGCAGGGAGTCAGCTGAGGCCCGGTGAGAACTCCAGCACAGTGCCCGCGGGCCAGCACTGCCAGGGGACCCCGCCCACCCTCTGCAGCTGCTGGCCCCAGTGCTCAGCTTCTCACTGCCCTGGGCTGGTGGCGCCGGCCAGCGGCTCCAAGTGCAGGGCCTGCCAAGCCTGTGCCCATGCCCGCCAGAACTCGCGCTGGCCTGTGAGTGGCAAGCGCAGCCCCAGTTTCCGCCCGTGCCGCTCCCTCCACACTACCCCACAAGGGGAGGGAGTCAGCTCCAGTCTCGGCCAGCCCAGAGAGGGGCTCCCACAGTGCAGTGGCAGGCTGACGGGCTTCTAAAGCGCTGTCAGAGTGGAGGCGGAGGCCAAGGAGGTGCTGAGAGTGAGGGCTGCTAGCACGTTGTCACTTCTCAATGTGACTAGGTGAAGTCCCATACTATATTCATGAGCATAAATTGGTACATCTAATTTGGAAAGTAATTTGCAATATGTATAAAAGTTGAAGGTACAAATACACTTCAGCCTGCCATTTTTCCTTCTAGATTACTATCTTTGAAAGAGCTCACATATAAGAAGATGCATATAATTTGTAGTGCAGCATTGTTTGTAATAGTCAAACATAGTTAAAACACACTAATTGTTTATTAAGAAGAGAAAAGCTGGGCCAGGTGCAATAGCTCACACCTATAATCCCAGCACTTTGAGAGACGAAGGCAGGCAGATCACCTGAGGTCCGGAGTTCGAGAACAGCCTGGCTAACATGGTGAAACCGTGTCTCTACTAAAAATACAAAAATTAGCCAGGTGTGGTGGTGGGCGCATGTAATCCCAGCTACTTGGGAGGCTGAGGCACGAGTATTGCTTGAACCTGGGAGGCAGAGGTTGCAGTGAGCCAAGATTGCACCACTGCACTCTAGCCTGGGTGACAGAGTGAGATTCCATCTCAAAAAAAAACAAAAAAGGAGAAGAGAAAAGCTAAAGAGACAATAAGTGATCTATTCATTTACTGCAGTATATATGAGTTAAAATTTAAATGAATGAAAAAGAACTTCATCTATCTACATGGTTATATCTCAAACGATTATGTTGACATGAAATAGCAAGTCAAAAATATATTACATGCATAATACCACATTAAAAATTTTAAATCATATAAAACTATGATATTTTTATGGATACATATATATGTATGGTAAAAATGTAATTACCCATGGGAATAAAGTTCAGGATCATGGATAACTATTAAAAGAGAACATAAGAAATTAGTTAATATGGGGACATGAGATTTTAACTGCATCTGTAATATTTTCTCTCGTTTAAAAAAACTGGCCAGGCACGGTGGCTCACGCCTGTAATCCCAACACTTTGGGAGGCCGAGTCGGGTGGCTCACAAGGTCAGGAGATTGAGACCATCCTGGCTAACATGGTGACACCCCGCCTCTACTAAAAATACAAAAAAATTAGCCGGGCATGGTGGCATGGTTTGTATTTTTGTATTTCTACTAAAAATACAAAAAAACTAGCTGGGACCTGTAGTCCCAGCTACTCGGGAGGCTGAGGCAGGAGAATGCCATGAACCCAGGAGGCAGAGCTTGCAGTGAGCTGAGATAGCCCCACTGCATTCCAGCCTGGGTGACAGAGCAAGACTCCATCTAAAAAAAAAACAAAAAAAATTGAGATTGATAAATAGAATGGTGGAGCAGAACAGAGATCCCAGAAATAAATACAAACATTTACAGTAACTTGATTTGGTACAAAGGAGACACTGCCGTGCTGTGGGTAAAAGGTGACCTTTTTTATACATAGTACTGGATATTGACAGTCAAGGGGAAGAAAGTGAATCTTGAACATGACCTAATACTAGACATAAAAGTCAACTCCCAATAAATTATAGACCTAAATATGAAAACAAAAGCGATAGAATTTTCAGAAGGAAACATGTTTATGACCATAGGGTAGGTAAACATTTCAAAGCATGATATAAAAACCCTAATCATAGAAAAAATAAGATAAATTGGACTAGAAATGTATGTTCAGAACAAAACATTATTAAGGGATTGAAAAGGCAAATCATAGAGCCAGAGAGGATAATTGAAATGCATGTATTTACATATGCTGAATATATGCATACATTGAAATACATATATCTGACAAAGGACTCATATCCAAAAACTATAAGATTCCCAATTAAACAATTTTTGAAAAGATAGATAACGTCATTGAAAAAAGAAATGGAAAAAGAGCTTGAACAGGTACTTTACCATATTGAGGTAGTCAATAAATATGTAAAAAGGAATCAGATTTATTAATCATTAGGAAAATACAAGTTAAAACCATAGGCAGTACTACTTTATACACATCAGAATGCTTAACTTAAAAAGACACTATATCCAGTGCTTGGAGTGAGATGAAGAAGCAGGAGCTTTATACTCTGCTGATGAGAGTGCAAATTAGTTCAACCACTTTGGCAAATTTGTTAGCAGAATCTATTCCAGCTAAATATACCTTAGGACCCAGCAATTCCACTCCTATGTATATACTTAACAGAAATGCATCAACATCTTCACTTAAAAACATGTAAATAAACATTCGTAGCTGTTTTATTCATAATAGCCAAAAACTGGAAACAACTCAAATGTGCATCAACTGTAGAATGTCAAATAGGCTATGGTACATTCATACAATGGAGCTCCACAGAGCAATGAGAGGACACGAACTATTACTACATATGACAACCACTGGGAAGGGAGGGGACCTATGGAGTGTTCTGGTCCAGGTGAAAGCACGCTCACGCGCTCTCTCTCTCTCCATCTCTGTCTCGGTCTAGGTGCCAATTACATGGGTGAGTTCACTTTGTGAAAATGTGTTGATTATATGTCAATAAAAAGTTTTTAAATTTTTCGGGAAAATGAAAATAGGGATAAAAACCCATGGAAACACAGGAAGGAATGCAGGCTGGATTCTGTGAGAACTGAAACCAAAGGGAAAGTCCAGGGACCTTCTGCATTTGCAGGTCTGTTCATCTATGGGCTCCCATGCTGGCTCTCTCTTGGAGCTCCCAGTGGATAGAAAGAGCAGGCTTTAAGCTCATCACAAGACTAAAGGATTTTAAGCTCCACATGTTCCTTAAGTAACACTTGATATTTTTATTTGATGCAGGCAAAGTCTTTACGTTCAAAGCTCCTTTCATGTTGTGTACTGACGGAGGCATGTGGTTCTTTCTGTTGATACTGAAATATGGCCTTGGTTTTGTCTTGTTCTCAAAGGAGATATTTTAAATTGTTCAGCTGCAAAATGGAAAACTACAGGCTGAGTTGCTAAAGCTCTATTTGGAATTCACCAAAGTAGCTGGTTCTTACTCTACACAGAATTCCCCTCCAAAGCTGATCCCCTGCTGCATAGTTTTGTCTGTGTGTTGGTTTAGTCAAAGCACTAAATCCAAAATTTTCACAGCAACTCCTTTGCTATCTTACAAAAGGGTCTTAAAGCAATTTGCAGAATCCTTACATTCACTCTAAACACAATTTGAAAGCTACTGACTTAAATCAACCACAGTATTTGACAGAGGCACACACTTATTTGTTACTTCAGCAAACATCTGCTGAAGGCTTCCTATACTGGTTATCTACTAGATAACTCAGTGTTGTACGCTAAATGGGTTACAGCACAAACATTCGTACCCAGGGCCCTTGCCCTCTTATGTGGTGCCATTTCCAGTCCCTATGTCTCCTCCACACCTCTGAAATCCAGTGTACCTTCTTAAGCCACTTCAAACTGTTCAACATAAAGGAAAAAGTTCCAGGAAAGACTCCTCACCTATTTGCCAAGAGGATAAAGATCTGGACAAGACAGGAGCCAGATGATGTGTTGATGAACACTATTTTTCTTTCACAACAAGGAGAAGGTAAGAAAAGAAGGTTTCCTATCATTCTTTACTTCCAAAATGGAGATCAGATCCCCATGACTGGCACCAGGAGAGAATCAAAGAAGTATTTTTTGGTTTCGAAGGAAAGGTAAACCAGAAAGCAGTAATGTTAAATGTTTGCTCTCTGAGACTTTAATTTTCTCCAACCAGGACAAATGAATTTTCCAGTGCACCATAAGTTTCAGTAAGGCATTCTCACCTATTAAGTAGATAACTGGGATGCCAGGGATGCACTTGGCAGACAGACACGTTGTCACCTTGGAGGACCTTTTCATTGCACTAAACTGTCTCTATAATAAACCTGAAAAGTGATTGTGCCATTGTTGAACAAAATTTGTTTCACAAAAAATTTTCCAGTAAATTAAGCCAAAAGGTCCCTCTGTGCAATAGTTCTCATTCTGAATGTTGCCTTTGGGAGGAGCATATGACATGTTTAATCCCTCTTTACCTCGACAGTTCTTCAAGGATTTAAAAACCACAAGCATATTACCCACCCTAAGCCTTCTCTTGTCAAAATTAGAAAAGATCTAGCCTTTATTTTTACATTATAAAATCAATATAAGTTCTTATAAAAATAAGTTTAAAATTCAGATAAATATTAATATGAAAACTTAAAACATTACCATTATCCAGAAAATAACCATTGCTAATATTGTGTTGTATATTTCTGTAAACTAATTTTTATGCCTATATCAATATAATCTGCATGTTTAAAAATGGGTTGATGCTATATATACTGCCTAAAACTTTAGAAGTTCACATAATACATAATGAACATTTCTCCTTATCAAAAGTAGACAGACCTCCAGTTCTAGAAAAAGATAACATAGACTTGCTTTTCCTTCACTTGAGTACAACTAAATACACTGGAAATTATTCAACAGGTAACAATAAAAGGACTGTGGGTACTGGAAAGAAGGCAGACCGGTTAGAGATCTTAGGACTTGAGGAACAGTGATGTTGTAAGTTTTCTGGTTATGGTCTTACCTCCCACATGCCCCAGACTAGGCTCTGGAGAGATCTGCAACCCCAAACCACCAGAAAGCATAGACAAAAACAAACAAGCAAAATATGAAGTAAACAAAAGACGTCCAGTCTCTAGGGCTAAAGGATTGAGAAGTTAGGGAAGCTCAACTTCTGCTCCACAACCAGCAGGTGGTCTCACTCACCTGCCCCAGAGCAGCAAACCTCCTGCACAATTAGGGCACTGGTGGGCACCCCGCTCTGCTGACAGTGGCAACAGCAGTGAAACCCCGTGTCTCTCTGCTCTCCACCCACTGACATGAGTCTCAGGCTTGGTGTCTCCTGACCCCTGCCCTTCTATAGAGAGTGGACCAGTGACACCAGGCAACCCAGGGAATTGCCTTCCACTCTTGTAGTTGTCATCAATGGGGACTGTGCAGAAGTTCCAGCTGCACCAGAAAAACAAAGCACCCCAGAAGAGCATTGCCAGGGCTCTGAACCCTAGTGTCACTGGAATTAAAGCCCACAGAATGAGCCTAGAACCTGCGATAAACCTAAACAAAGCCACTGCTTGCTAAAATCAAAGATTTAAGTAGGATCAAGAGCCTCCTAACATAATGAAGTGTTCAAGATAAAATAAAAATCGGTTGTGCCAGGAACCAGGAAAACCACAATTTGAATTAGAAAAGACAGTCAATTGATAGCTGTGCTGAGACGAATCAGATGTTAAAACTATAGGTGGGAATTGAACAACGAGATCACTTGGACACAGGAAGGGGAACATCACACACAGGGGCCTATTGTGGGGAGGGGGGAGCAGGGAGGGATAGCATTAGGAGATATACCTAATGTAAATGATGAGTTAATGGGTGCAGCACACCAACATGGCACACGTATACATATGTAACAAACCTGCATGTTGTGCACATGTACTCTCGAACTTAAAGTATAAAAAAAAAGGACCCCCTATAAAAAGGTTTCAACAATCAATTACAAATTATCCTGTGAAAAAAGCAAAAATATAGCAAATCTAAGAAATAGAAATTATAAAAAGGAATCAAATGAAAATTATAGAACTAAAAAATTTCAAAATTTAAAACTTGCTGAATGGACTTAATAGAATGAAGATAATAAAAGAATTAGTGAACTCCGATCAGAGAGCTTAATAGAATTTACTCAATCTGAACAGAGAAAATAGACTGGAAATAAAAAATGAATAGAGCTTCAGAGATCTGCAGGACAATAACCAAAGATCCCAGAAGGACACGCCTGTAATCCCAGCACTTTGGGAGGCTGAGGCGGGCAGATCACGAGGTCAGGAGATCGAGACCGTCCTGGCTAACATGGTGAAACCCCGTCTCTACTAAAAATACAAAGAATTAGCCGGGCATGGTGGCAGATGCCTGTAGTCCCAGCTACTGGGGAGGCTGAGGCAGGAGAATGGCGTGAACCCAGGAGGCAGAGCTTGCAGTGAGCCAATATCACACCACTGCACTCCAGCCTGGGCGACAGAGCGAGATTCCATCTCAAAAAAAAAAAAAAAAAAAGGTCTAAAAATGTCCCAAAAGAAGCAAAGGCATAACCTATAGGTTCAAGAAGCCAGATGAATCCCAAACAGATTAAAGAAAATTATACCAAGACACAACATAAACTTCTGAAAACTAAAGAAAAAAAATCTTAAAAACAGCCAGAGAGAAAAGACTTATTATACAGAATTTAATTCAAATGACAGCAGGTTTATCATCTAAAATCATGGAGTTAAGAGGGAAGGGGCAAAACATTTTTTGTCAGCTGAAGAACGAAAAGAATTGTCAACTCTGCATTCAATGCCTGTCAAAACTGTCCTTTGGGAAGAGGGAAATTAAGATATTCTTAAAGCATGGAAAACTAAGAGAATTTATTGCTAGCACACCTACCCTTAAAGAAGCTCTCCAACAGAAAGATAATGATCACATAAGTAGGCTATGGTATTCAGAATAGAAAGGTAAACATAGTAGGCTATCCTTCACTTAATGAGTTTCTTGAGTTATATTTTATATTCCTATTACTTATAACAATATAGAGTATGTGCGCAACGTATGTAGAAGGAATACTTGAGACAATTATATGAAAAAGTGGGGAGGTAAAGAGACCTAAATAAAAGTACATTCTCTATATTTGAAATGGATAAAACATCAATACCAGTAGCCTGTACTGAGAGATATATATATATATGGTAATACCTAGAGCAATCATTGAGAAAGCTGTACAAGGTAATATGTTGAAAATATTATTTAAAAAACAAAATAGAACTCTAAAACTTTTTTTTTGAGTAGCCCACAAGGAGGTGAGGAAAAAGATACAGAGGAACAAGAAACAGAGGAAATGGAAAACAGTAAACAGACCTAAGCCCCAATATATCTGCAATTATTTTAAGTGAAGAGATGTTGTTTCCCTTCCCAAAAGGAAGAAAGTGAATTCTGAAAATAATGAACTGCTTAGCTTTATGATTATTCTGGCCAAAAACTCTATAATGCAATAATTACATGTTAGGTCAACCCAATGGAGCAGGGGGTGAGGAATTACGTGGTATGTGGTGATATAGCCCATTTTGTGAAATCCTGTGGATGTGTATCAGTTAGAAATTATAAATAACTGCATTTTGATGACATAAACTATATAGCAGTAATGGACTAAACAACTCGCTAACCCCCCAAATGCTTTACATACTTTTCCAAACATGTAAAGTAGTAAGTAATGTTCACAAACATTTCTAACTTATGAACTTTTTATATTTTTTTAGCCACGCAGCAAAACTGTAAACTAGGTATTATTATCCACAAACAAAATTTGAAGAAACCACAGCTGAGATTGGCTCGACTAAGGTCATGCTGCCAGTAAGTAAGAGCACTGAGACCCCAATCTAGATCTTCTGACTGCAACTGCCATCGTTTTCCCACCTTATCTTGCACTTCCCCAAGGGTTCCAGGGAATGTGGTTACTCTCAGCATTTCTCACAAGACTCCCAAGATGTGAGAAACTTAGGGATGCAGAGTTTATGATGTTATAAACATTAATCTCACAGGTGTGATTAAGCCAGACTGAGAGAATAAAATCTTCTAATTTTGGAGATAAATTTTCTTAATATCCTAAGTTCAACAGAAGAGCTTTCACTAACTCTTAAAGTGGGCCATTCTGAACATTTAATACACCTTTACTGAACCATTTACTACATGTAAAGAACAGTGCAGGACATCATGTGGAACAACAGAGCTCCTTCCCCAAACAAGGAACTAAATGAGATGAGCAAATGCATAGTTCTCTACAATAGTATGAGTCGGGAATCAGTCATGGAAGGACAGCCACTAGAAGTGCTACAGGATGAGGGGTTCATGGCAGGACTTACACCTTCACAACTGTGGGAGCTGCCGAGGGAAATGAAGGTCTGGAGCGGACATTGGAGGATCAGAGAAAACATCACTAAGCAGTCTGCCTGAAGCTTTAGTGGGGTGGGCAAATCAGAACCGGTGTATGTGAGGGTATATGGGCCCATGAAGGGAGCATTTATGAAGAAGGCTTTGGGAAGCCGTGGCCTCTGGGGAACCGTGGCCTCTGCAGCTCCATCACTAAGTACGTGGTGGTGAGCCTGGGGTCACTGTTGGTCAGCAGGTTTGGTAGTCAGGAAGAAAGCCAGGTTCACAGCAGTGGAGGGCAAGGACAAGCTGGAACCTGCAAATCTCAGCCTCGGTCTGGTCACCACATTTTACCAAGGTATTCAGAGAATAACAGCTGCTCTCTTCCCACCTCCCAAATTCATTACAAATCCCTCTTTTGGCCAACTCTAACTTGGAACAAAACAAGGAAAGAGATTCTGGGAAACAATGGTCCCACCCCAGTGTAACTGTGTTGACAATAAAACTGCAGTACAACCAGTTATACCGTGCACTATAGCCGTGGTACAAATAACATACAATAGGCAGAGGAAAGAAGGAGCATGGCAGGGACCCCTGCGGGCCCAGTCTTGGGGAAACCCAGCCTCCACATTTCTTTCTTCTCCTCTTTATTAAAACACTCCAATCTAATGGGAATTATGCTGTTTCCAGAAGTTGAGTCTTAATCAGCATTTAACTACACAATGTCAGGTAAATTACTTAACTTCTATGAGACACAATTTCCTAATTTATAAATGAAGAATGATAAATCATACCTCAAAGAATCCTGCAAATCACATGAGAAATTATAAGCCGAAGCTCCCAGTAGACAACAGATACTCAACTAATGTTGCCCGTCTTCTCTCCTACCTCCCTCTTCTCCTCTAGCCCTTGTGCTTTGGAGACTAATATTAATTTTTCGGCCAAGTGTCGTCCCTGGTCTCCGCCAATGACCTGCTAAATACATAGAATTTTGCTAAATGCTCCAATAAAACAATTCTTAAATACATCATGCCCTCTAAATTTGCTTTTTAAATAATGGAAACCATGTTTTTAAAGCATTCCAATATTCCTCTTCTAAAGTAGTATCTAAAGTGTATTAGCTCTCAGAAGGTGCCAAGATCTGTAGGATATATATGCGTATAAAACTTAAGGATGTAAATGTTCCATTCCAGGTGTCCATCGAGGAATGATTTTCCTATTTCTTTTTACATGAACCCTTTGTTCACCATTGAGGTTTGCATTTTTACATTGAATCCTTGGGAAATCTCCTCCACCTAGTCCTGAACTATTCAAGATGTCTGGCAAAAAGACTTCCAAGTGTAGGTGCACATAATTAGGATCAGGTGGGCTGTCCTCTTTATTCACCCCTTTTCCCATCTGTTTAGTTCTTTTCTTGTCATGTATCATGCTACATAATTGATTCCAGATTGAAGCATTTTTCTCTCGCATCTCCCCCACCATAGCCAGAAACTGAGAAACCAGCTTACACTGGCTTTTTTTTCTCTCCCTATTCCATTTTATATTATGACCACTCTACTCCTTTGGGATAAATCAACTGTGATCATAAATAGCATATTTTTAAATGGGAATAGGGAACATGGGACTGGGGAGGGCGCATGATGGGAAATATTAGCACATATGCGGCAGACCAGTTAGAGAATATTGCCTAGCCCCATTCAGCCAAGTTGAAGGGAACTGATTAAGGGATTCCAACTGGCCAGATTTCTCCTGGAATCCGTTAAAATTCAAACATGACATTTTATGCATGGGCTGAGTAATTCACAAGTCAGAGCGAAGGATGGACTTGCAAGTGCAGTATTTTGTGGCTGCAAAGTCATGCTCTTAGAACAACTGTGCATCGAAGGTTTGTTGTGATAGAAGAAATAAGATGCACAAGGCCCTTGAAAAAAGAGGACGAGCCCAGAGACTTTTCAAAGCCCTTACCCTACATCTTTCCACATTAAAAATCAACTCCACTGATGTAGAAGTCTCAGAGAATTACATAAAACAACATATGTAAGAATAATTTTTAAATAATACATTATTATAGAACTCTAGGGCATTTTTATTATACAAGATGGTTTAAATTATTTACTCACTATTGAAGTTATTATTCAATCACTAGTATTTAGGAGATTTAGAAAAGAAATCTATTAACAGGAATGCCAAGTTGTGTTTAAACATTACCTTTTTGCCTCTATCTGTTATTAGGCTAAAGTCAAGTTGAATAAATCTAGTTCCTTCTCTCTAGAATAATGCAATTTAAACTAAATCCAGTAGTGCAGACGAACATAATTAGGACTGTAACTGTACAAATAGCTGTGATGACTTAAATAATGAAGTATTTGCCGATTTGTTTTCATCTCAACACTACATCCCAAACTAAAGCAACTTGCCAAGTACCTACCCTCTCCATTCCACCATTCCCTTGCCAATTCCTCAGCTCAAATTTTAAATGAGGAAATATAAAAATGGGCTGGTGGTGGACGACTTGGCTTCCAGGTCCTGCCATATTATGCTGACATTAAAAAAAAAAAAATCTATAATTGGCCAGGTGCAGCGGCTCACGCCTGTAATCCCAGCACTTTGGGAGGCCGAGGCGGAAGGATCACGAGGTCAAGAGATCGAGACCATCCTGGCTAACACGGTAAAACCCCATCTCTACTAAAAATACAAACAATTAGCCAGGCGTGGTAGGGGGCGCCTGTGGTCCCAGCTGCTCGGGAGGCTGAGGCAGGAGAATGGTGAGAACCCGGGAGGCGGAGCTTGCAGTGAGCCGAGATTGTGCCACGGCACTCCAATCTGGGCGACAGAGTGAGACTCCGTCTCAAAAAAAGAAAAAAAATCTATAATTAATGTCTATAAGAACAGGATGAAGATTAGCAAAGTAGAACCAAATTTAAGTTTCCATTGATATTTTATTGGCCAAAATCAGACAAATGATTTCTCATGATTGCTGTTATGGTCATGCACTTTATGTATTTCATTTCCAAATTATGCAAATAGGTATTCTTACCTCCAAACTGTCTGTCAGTTGCCCATTTCCTGCTTTCTGCATTCCCCCAAGTCTGGTACGGCTGACCTCCCAGTTTTTAGGACAGTGGTTTTTAGAAGCCTCTCAAAAGTCCTTGCTGATTAACAAGAAGAGTTCCATATACAAAGTCTAATCGTTGAGTTGAAAAATTAAGCGTTTCTTTCTCTACACTAACCACCAGTGTTGTCTTTTTAAAAATCATATTATGAGATCCTTTGCCTTAATATTCTTTTCTAGTTCTAAGAAGGGTTCAAGGTATTCAGCACAGCATGCAAAGAGCCCTTTTTGACTTGGCTCCCATATGCCACCTCTCCTAGCTCTCACTATTCTCTCATGCACACCCTAAGCTCTAGCTCTATTCAATTAAGTTTGTTGCTATTACCCAAGTCCTTATCTCTTTGCTTATGTCTAGAACAGTTTCCCTCCACTTCATCACTTGGAAAATATTATACCTACCCAATTTTTAAGACTCTAATTTAGGTAGCATGCCCTGGCCATCACAGGGGTTGAAATAAGTATCCCCATATTTGGCACTGTCTTCTCTCATACTTGTATTTACACTTTATAGTAATCTGTTGTTGTAACCACTCCATGGATTCACCTTGCCCACTGCCTAGACAGCGCCGATTTCTCAAGACAGTGGAATTGCAATAGAGAAAGAGTAATTCATGCGGGAGACCAGAATTTTGTTATTACTCAAATCAATCTCCCTGAAAACTTGAGGACTGGAGTTTTTAAGGATAATTTGGTAGGTAGGGTGCCAGTGAATCAAGAGTGCTGATTAATCAGGTCAGAAATGAAATTGTAGGGAGTCAAAGCTGTCCTCTTGTTCTGAGCCAGATCCTGGGTGGGGGCCACAAGACCTGGGGAGCCAGTTTATCGATCTGGGTGGTGCCAGCTGATTCATCCACTGCAGGGTCTGCAAAATATCTCAAGCACTGATCTTAAGTGTTACAATAATAATGTTATCCCTAGAAGCAATTTGGAGAGATTTAGAATCTTGGAGCTTCCAGCTGCATGACTCCTAAACCATAGTTTCTAATCTTGTGGCTAATTTGTTACTCCTGCAAAGGCAGTCTAGTCCCCAGGCAGGAAGGAGGTTTGTTTTGAGAAAGGGCTGTCGTGGTCTTTGTTTCAAAGCTAAACTATAAGCTAAGTTCCTCCCAAAGTTAGTTCAACTTATGCCTAGGAATGGACAAGGAGAGTTTGGAGGTTACAAACAAGAAGGAGTTGGTTAGGTCAGATCTCTTTCACTGTAATAATTTTCTCAGTTATAATTTTTACAAAAGTGGTTTCATTGTTGTTATTGTTATTTCCCGTATTTGTCTGCTTCACTAAACTGGGAGGTTCCCAAGACTAAGACCTTTGTCATACATTTTGGTATTTTGGTAATGGTCAAGCTGGCCCTGTCCCTGGCATATAGTAAACACTTAATACATATTTATTAAAGAACTGAATTAATGAATAGACAGACAGATGACAGCAAAGCTACTATATTTATTTCCAAGTCAGTCTCCATCTGCCTCTGATAGTAAAGTGGCCATTGTCTTATAATGTACTGTGTCAAATGTGTTCAAGGTCCTTCCATTCCGCTCCCCCACGCCCACCGTTTCCCCTCCACCTTAGAGGTATGTTCTCTTGGACACCTTAGATAAGAGGTTAAATTTAAAATCCAAATTAAAAATTAAATCGAATTAAAAATCCAAATAAAATCAAAGCAGCAATCTCCTCAAACGTAAAAATGTTGCTTCTATGGTTGTACTGTCATAAGAATAAAAAACCACCATTGATGGTTTAAAATTCAGAATATCCTATATATATTTTTAAGTGTTGTTTTTATTTCTACTTCTGCTTATGGAGTGAAGAAATACAATTACTTCCATTGTTACTGAGCATCTTCCCTGAAAAAAAGGATGCCAAGCAGCTTAGGATATCTCTACTCAGCCTTTCTCTTTCACAGAAAGACTTAATCTGTAGGAAAATATATTCAGCAGCCATCATCAATGTATAAGTCATGTTAAATTTTGAAGAAATCAAGTATTTCTTTGTTATTCAGAAGATGACATCATTAGAGTTAATATTTTAGTATAGCTAAACCAATGTGAATCTTTATATTAAAAAACAGCCAAAGACTACTAAGGCAGGAAGGCACTTCAACATTTTAGTACAGTGCCTTAATATACTACCTGAATTTGCCCTCCATGCCTTCCAGGTTATTTAACATCTCTGAGTCTGAGCATCCTCCTCTACAGAATTGGAAATAATTGTAGTAACTGGCTCATAGGATGATGTGGAGATTGAATGAGACAATGTATATATGAATGTAGAGTATTTTGGTCATTCTTGGCACATAGCAAGCCTTTACGAAATTCTCATAGTTAACGAAAGGGGGATACACCTTCATTATACAGGCAAGATATCTGAGGACATGAGAAACGATGTGAATTACTCAAGTTTATGATAGGATTCATCTTAAATAGCTGATAGTTATCTCTAACTTCAACTGTGTTTATTCTTGAGCCTACACATTTTAAAATCAAAACAAGGCAAAACAAACAGCTACAAAAAAAGTATGCTGGTAATATTAAAACTGAGGACTAAATGAATAGAAAGCCAAGTCGGCTCTGTTAGAATCAGCTTAGCTTCAAAGCCCTACCCAACATAAAGAAAATATTGTATACAGAAAAAGCAATATTAGAAAGTGCTTTTCAAGTGCTCACTTAAGCCTGCAGTTTATAGCAGCTCTTCTATCCAATTAGAGAAGAAAAAAAGAAAAGAAAAAGGCAAATCTGAAATTTCAGAGGACAAGTTTGTAAATACAAGTTTGTAAAAATCTTAAATGGGGTTATTGTCAGGTTCTGATACCCTGTTTTCCTCTGACCTTGGTTCAGCCAGTAATACCCGCTCTGGCTTCTTCACAAGTACATACTTACCACAAGAATCTCTACATTTTCAGTTCAGAGTCCTCACAGGTCAGCAAATTTGGAGGCTTAATGGTTTTCTTATAAGCTTTCCCACACTCTTTGCCTTGGCTCAAACCTCAATGTAGTATCATTTATCATAAGTTAACTATGTGACCTTCAAATTTAAAGCAGGACCTGGCAATGCAGCCACACTACAATGGTAAGAGAAGCTGAGAGCCTTGCTTTTCTTAAAAAAAAAAAAAAAAAAAAAAAAAAACTCATTCGTTGGTGCTTAAATTTCTTTTTAAGCAAAGACAGAAATCGACCTGAATTTTATTGACCTTAAATGTCTTCTCTAGGACAATGAATCGATTGGCTAAATTACTCTAGTTATATTTTGTCCATTTAATATTTCTGCATTTTAAAAAAGAGAAGCTAACCCATATTCTAAATGTCTGATCAAAAACACTCCAGAGGTAGAGATCTAATGCTAGAATTAATACGACATGTATAATGTGTCCCTTCTGAGAGAGGATTGAGAAAGGGATGAGGTGCCTGATAATCCGGGAGCAAGATCTACATTCCATCAACCCATCACAAGGAGTCGGGGGGCAGACAAGCAGCAAGGCTGGAGGGGGACCCCGGCCACCCCAGCTGAGGATGAAGCTGGCAATGATAATCCAGGTGTCAGAAAGAAACAAGAGCTATTTTTTACTGAGCAGCATGTGCAGCTTTGGCAGAGGAACCAAAGCCCAGAGCTAGAGATTTGGATTGGGTCTGAATGTCCCAAATAGCAGAATCCTAACTTCGAGAGCCTTTGTTCTGGCAGCTCAAAGTAGAAAGGACCCTTGCTGAATAACCCTTCCCATAGACTGCCTTATCCCCCGCTGTGAGCATCCTGATTTGGCAGAGAAGGGCTCTGAAAGAGCAGAAACAGACACAGGAATTATTTCCTCATGAGTTGTTATGGAAATCCAGTCAGATAGTGTATGTCTGACAGATACTCTGAGTATCTATCCAAGTACGTAGCCCAAGTGACTACTTAACTGATAGCTCTCTTGCTTGCAAAATATCATTGTATACCTTCTGTTATTTTAACACCAGATAAAGTCCAAATAATTAATTTCTGAGACGTTTCTAAGAATAATACATGGCAAACTCCAAAAACCATGCTGCATTTTAGATGCCTTAACTCTGACTACACCTGCTTTCAAAGAAATAGCTTTTGTATATCCACCTCCAGTGGTACTGACCAGGCATGACCTAGATGTCAGGGAGCATCATTTTTTGCCTTCCCATCATATTGCTAACTTTACCAGGGCATACACATACCCAGAGTAAACTAAGCTAAAACGTAGAAGTCTCAGTTAAACTGAATTCAAATAAAGGAAAACATGTTAATGCCATCCTAATTTACATACTGTTTTGTGTAGCATTCAGGGGAATGAGAGAACAATGGATGTAATAGGAAGATTATTCCAAGAATTGAATTTCAGACGAATCATTTGATATTCTATCTGTGCCATGAGCAAGTCATGTTGCATTAGATCAAATTCTGATTTCATTTCATTGCCAAGTATCCCATCGTTACAACCTTGCCTTTTGCCTCTTCATTACAGGGTTGTAATCGAAGGATGAATCCCTGAGAGCTTGTTGCTTAACTGCCCATGTGTGCACATTTTACAACCTGCCATTGTTATAAGACACTCTGGTTAATAAGCAGATAACAGGATATGCAAATTGCATTTACCTGATGAGGAAGGAAACTATGCTTTCTCACCTTTACATAAACACCAGCTGACTTCTTTGTCACCATGGAAGCATCTTGGTCTGGGTAATTTATGGAACATTTTGTCCAGGCAGGAAAAAACGTCCCTTTGCCTTGGGAAATACAGGCAATGGAATAGTTTTCTTGCATTTTACAGGACTTGGAGTGTGGGCAACTCAGAGAGGTCTTTGGACAGGAGAATCTTTTTTAAATGGACACATTAAGCCATAAAATTAAACAAGCCCCGCATTGTGAAACGTTTTTAACCAGCCCCAAAAGAGTTTATAAAATACGCTGCCAGAGCTTAAACCGCCTCGGAGATGCTCACAAGACGTCAGATTGATACTGAAACTCACCAAAGGCAGACATTATAGTGATTCAACCGGTACCAAAGAAAATAAGGAGCTGATTTACAGGTATTTTAAAACCTCGGGAGCCAGTTGAGTTTTTATGATTCCTCTCTGGGCTATGCACCATCAGGCACGGTATCGTAATGAAGTAGCCCACCAACTCATTGTTCGGAAGCAGAGGAGACAGCACAGCATTTGTAGGAAAAAAGATATGAGTTTGATGTCTTTGACATGACAGGGGATTATCTCTTGGCCTCAGATTCCTTATTTACAAATGGAGATAGTAACTGTACAGCTTTTTTCATAAGATCACTGTAAGGTTCCAAAGTTGGAATGATTATGGAAATTGTATGCTGAGTTGCTTCCCTCTGCCCCTGTGATCCCCTCTCTACACTTCCCCAGCTTCTTCTCTGCCCTGAGGTACCCATCTGGATACCCGGATAGATTCCACATTCACTGGGCTCCATACACTGACTTCGGGTTAGATTTGGCAATTAAGAGCACTAGCAGGAGAGCAAAAGGAGGAGGGAGAGTGGGGCTGGGAGTGTATTTCTTTGGGTTCCACCTGGTAAGCTCACCCCAGGCTAGCTATGTCCTTTGCCCTGAGATGGTAGCACCTTCAGGTCACCAAGTCCACCTACCCTCTATGGTGGTTTCCAGGAACTGTTACCTCCCCTGAGCCCTTTTTGCCTGAGGATGGTAATGGTGTCCCACACTTTATGACTAGCTCAGGGTCCTGCTTCATCCTTTGTGGTTTTTCCATCTCCTGCTCACACCATCTTAAGAGGTCTTTTATTAAACACTACTCAAATCATCCTAATTTGAATGTACCATCTGTTTCTTCTGGGCACCTGAAGAATACACACTCTAAAAATATTCTGTTGGTTAATACATGTCAGAGGTGTAACTTATTTTATTTATTTATTTATTTATAAATAAATGAGACAGGGTCTCATTCTGTCACTCAGGCTGGAGTGCAGTGGCACGATCACAGCTCACTGCAGCCTTGACCTGCTAGGCTCAAGTCATCCTCCCGCCACCACCTCCAGAGTAGCTGGGACTACAAGGAAACAGCACCATGCCTGGCTAATTTTTGTATTTTTTTTATAGAGACAGGATTTCACCACATTGCCCAGGTTGGTCTCGAACTCCTGGGCTCAAGCAATCTGCCCACCTTGGCCTCCCAAAGTGCTAAGTTTACAGACATGCGCCACTGTGCCCAGCCTTAATTTAAAAATAACAAAAGAATTTTAAAGCCAACTGTCAATTTCCCCTTTACAATTCTTCATTTATGATTCACCTATTACAGTTAAATAAAAATTTTAAAATATAAACAAAACATCCTGCAGCCCAGTAACAACTGTGTGTAGGAGAACAATCAAATGAATCATTTCCACTTTCGTCTAGGTTTCTGTCTAGCTGTTTGGATGCTAAAATCCATATTACTCAGTAAATATAACATACATCTGTAGTTTACTTGTTATCAAATATTGTCAGCAAATGTCTCTAGAAGAATCAGGCAGGGACCCTTCAATGTTGCACAGATCATTTGGATGAAGATACCCTAACTTCTTGTCTGACATGATGGCCTTCCCCATCACAGGTACAACAGATCCTTGGACCAAATGTGACCACAATTACAACTGGGTCTGGTCCTCTGCTTAAACACTGACTTTTGCCAGCCTCACTGGAAAGCTATGATGAGCCTGTACCTGAATCCTTTTACCCAGGATCTAAACTGGCATAGTGGGTGGGCTTTGGGCTAGACCTTTCTCCTCTTTCTACCTGGTCCTGGTTGCAGGAACAGACATCTGCCTCTGGCCTGAAACTGGAGTTATCACACACAAGAAATTCTCCCAATTGGCCTGAGAGCTCTGAGGCCACTGAAGATGAAAATTAAAAATTATAAAGCCCAGCCATTTTTCCTCCACCAGAGATGAGATGTGGCATTTTTCAGTAATTGGTGATGGGTTAATTCAGAACTTGACTTTCACATATAGATAACATGAGAATGAAAATACCACCATTGTACCGATAGAAACAAAATATTTTTCATAAGGTGACAGTGGAATGTGCCCTATGTTTAGAGTCAGGGCTCCTGAGTTTGAGAGCTCAGCTCTATCTCTGATTACCTGTGTCACTTTGGGCCACCTGTGCAGTTTTCCCAGCCTATTGTTTTTAAGTGAAACTTAGATATACCAACACCTTTCCCAACAGATTCAACAGAAATTTGTAATGATTAGCAAATGTGATATCAGATTTCATTCTGCAAAATAAAATTGTATGCAAATGTGCTGTTTTGTTACAAATGAAAACATGAAGACAAGCATGTAAAAATGCATGAAAACTGGAGAAAACCTCAGGGGCTCACAGCTACAATGTTCCTGGAAGGCAAAAGGCTTTAAGTGTTCTTCAGCATTAAACACTTGGGACAGATTCAGGAGAAGGACACTCAAAGTCACCTCTTTCTGGGGAGGTGGGAAGGCAGATGGGGACCACCAGGAGGAAAGACTGTAGCTGAAGAATTTAGACAAGAAGGAACCAAATGAACTGCTTTAAAACCTTCCTTATGGTGGCTCTCCCTATATGTACAGTGATCAAACTTCCCAGTTTGCCCAGACCTGAGGGGTTTTTCTGGGACCTGGAATTTTCAATACTAAAACAAGGACAGTTCCAGGCAGCCAAGATGAATTGGTCAGCCTACGGTACCTACCCCACTCCTGTTGGTGAAATCCCTGTACCCTTCATTCTTGGGGTGTGCTGGTATTTCTCTACCAAACTACACTTTGCCTTCTCTCTTTTTAAAGCTGTTTCATCTTTTTTCACTTGTCTAATGTTTCCACCAAGCATGCAGAGGGATAGGAAGAACCAAGTGACCTCTGTTTCTTGGTCTGCTGGTGCCTATAGAAATATTTTATTTTTATTAAGCTTTTCTGCAGTTTACTTCTAAAGGAAAGTAGCAGAACAAGCCAGCCCACCCCAAAATGAGAGTTTTACCATTTCATTCCACGTGCTCCCAATAGACACTGTTTTTAGGAGAAAATATGCTTTTCTCCTGATTCTACAAACATGATGCAAAATGTGTTCTCTCTGAATAGCTGCGGTGGCCTGGATCTGCTGGTGATGTTACCTGCTTAAACAGTTACTTTTGCCGGTAGGAGAGTCTGATTGGGTGCATAAAGATACTTCAGATAGGCTTTTGATTCTTGAATACCAGTGGTCATGGCCATCTCCTTAGCTGGCTGAGAGCACTGGACATTCCTCTCCAGAGCCCACCATGCAACAGCAGAAGGGATACAGCCAAGCCAAATTATAGTAATTACTCTCCATTTTTATTCAAATGTAATTTACCTCCATTCACCTTCATCAGCTTCTGGGCATATACTCCGAGACAGACAAACCATTCTTGTTCATCCCTGAGAGATCGGAGCCTGCTGGGGAGAGGAAGAGGGACACCTTCCCCTCCACACATACCCATAATTAACCAGTTAAGGCAGACAGTGGCAGGACTATAGAATTTTTCTACTACAGTGTGGTCCCTAAGGACAGCATCAGCATCATCTGGATGCTTGTTAGACACGGACCATCTCCAGCCCATCCCAGACTGAGTGAGTCGGAATCTGCATTTCAACATGCTCCACAGGTGATTCCTGTGCACTCTCAAGTCTGAGACACACAGAACATGGGAAACCAATGGGCTTGCACTGGGAAGGAGGAATGCATACTAGAGGGGAGCTTTCCTAAAGGACGAAGGAACCCCAAAAGCAGTTACATGATCCCAGGGGAATAGCAGATGGTTACAGACAGCAGGGAAATGCCTGAAACAACTGGAGTTTAGGGTTGAAACTGAGATGAGTATGAGACAGGTTCATTAAATGGGTTAAACGCCCAGCTGGCAATCTGGACTTAGTCTGAAGAAATGAGGAAAAAAATCAATGACCGTTTTGAGGAAGAAATGCTGCAATTCAGGGCTGTGCTTTAAAAATGCAACCCCAGCTACTGTGTGAAGGAGGGGAGAAGGGAAGTGAGGGGAGAAATGAGAAGGAGCAAGGCAAGCACTCTGAAATAGCATCATACTCTACTCCCCAACCCAGGGAACCTACAAATCGTATAGATCCCTAGGGGCCCCCAGACCTACCCACCAAATGAGCTGCTGCCCAGTAACGCCTAGGAACACTGCTGAGAGAAACACTGCTGAGAGAATGATTAATGGTTAAGCCCGGCATATTGGCTACTTTAAGGATAAAATTACCATTTCTTTCCCTTGAGGCAACTCTGATTTAGGAGCTTCATGGGTTGAATGGTGTCTCCCGGAAAGATAAGTCTACATGCTAACCCTAGAAACTGGGTATGTAACCTTACTTGGAAAACAGGTCTTTGTAGATGTAATAATCCTGGATTATAAGATGAATCCTGAATCCAATGACGTGTCTTTATGAAAGACAGGAAAGAAGCGTCCTTATAATAGATAGAAAAGAAGTGTCCTTGTAAAAGACAGAAAAGAAGACATGAACATAGAGGGAGAAAAGGAAGAAGCCACGTGAGGGTAGAGGCAAAGCTGAGCTTAGAGTTATGTAGCCACAAGTCAAGAAACAACTAGAGCCCTCAGAACCTGGAAGAGAGAGGGAAGGATTCTCTCGTAGAGGCTGCAAGGGGAAGATGGCCCTGCTGACACCATGATTTTGAACTTTTGCCCTCCAGAACTGTGGGAGGATATGTTTCTGTTATAAGCCCCCAATCTGTATTAATTTGGTATGGCAGCCCTACAACACTACCACAGGGAATGGCTGGGGCTTTTGGATTTACATATGCAAATGATATTTAAAAATTAGCCCTGTCTAAATGATGACAATGATAAGAGTGATGAACAACAACAACAGTTCGAATTGTAATAATAGTGCCCATATTTGGGTTTAGCATGCTTCTGGATCTCGGTCCTGAGCCATTTTTTTAGTTATGATTGCACAGAACCGTCTGTGTTCTCTGTCCTTGTTCCTCCTCCCTAACACATGACTAATGGTACATTATCGGTCAGCATTTCTCAACTGATAGGCAGAATAATGCACATCCCCCTCCCCATATATCTACATCCACATCCCCAGAACCTGTGACTGTGTTACCTGTAATGGCAAAAGAATGTTGCCTATGTAAGACTTTGAGATGGGGGAAATTATCCCGCATTATCCACTAATATAACACTAGTGGCACTAATGTAATTACAGGGGCTTTCTAAAGAAACAGAGAAAAAGGAGATGTACAACTGAAGCAGAAATTAGAATAATGCGAAGCTCTGATCCAAGAACTGTGGCAGCTTCTAGAAGGTGGAAAGTGCCAGGAAATGAATTCTCCCTTAAAACCTCCAGAAGGGCTGCAGCTCTGCCAACTCATTTAGGCTTCTGACCCTCCAGAAGCCATAATAAATGTGTGTTGCTTCAAGTCATGAAGTTTGTGGTAATTTTTTATGCAGCAATGCCCTGTAGTCCTAGCTACTGGGGAGGTTGAGGTAGGAGGATCACTTGAGTCTAGGAGTTCAAGGCTGCCATGAGCTGTGATTGAGCCACTGCACTCTATGCTGTAGATGGGGGACAAAGCGAGATCCCATCTCAAAAAAAGAAAAAAGAAAAGAAAAACATATATACACCATTTTTTTTCACTATGGCCTTCTTAAGGGAACTTTTTTTTTTTTTTTTTTTTTTTTTTTGAGACAGAGTCTCACTCTGTTGCCTAGACTGGAGTGCAGTGGTACAATCTCAGCTCACTGCAACCTCCATCTCCCAGGTTCAAGCAATTCTCCTGCCTCAGCCTCCCCAGTAGCTGGGATTATAGGTGCCCACCACCACACCAGCTAGTTTTTGTATTTTAGTAGAGACAGAGTTTTACCATGTTGGCCAGGCTGGTCTCGAACTCCTGACCTCAAGTGATCCACCTGTCTCAGCCTCCCAAAGTGCTGGGTTTACAGACATGAGCCACCATGCCTGGCCAAGGAAACTTCTTAAAGCATTTCTCTAACCACTCTCCTTCCAGCATAAAATATCAATATCTAAGATATATTGTATGTCTGTCTATGTACTCTGGCTCTGAGGAGGGTCACAAACAATTTGAATAGCCAAGATTATTTTCACCTCCAAGAACCGATTTCATTCTCCTAGGGTGATGTCACCATGTTGAAAATGCATGAACTAAGTCCTATCTGTCCATCCTTCCTGGCACAGCTCCATTTTTATCTCCCCCATGAAGTTTCCTCAAATAAGCTAAGCAATTTTGAGTTGTAGGAACATTTTATGATCTCTTCTCCTATTGTCCATGGTGTGGTTTTAATGAACCATATGGCTTACATTTAAATGTCTCCTTTATCAGTCAACCTTTTCTAAAGATGAAATGTCCAGTGGCTAAGCTCTGTTCGAATGTTTTCCATACACTGAGCTGAAATCTGTCTTTCTGCAACTTCCACTCCTTGGTCTTAACCCTATCCTTTGGAAGATTCATATAAAATGCAGCCGATTCCTCTTTTTTTCTCCCAACGTCCCTTAGTTGAGGATGCTCATCTCCTTCCCAGTCATCTTCTTTTACAGGATGGAAATCACAAGTTCCTTAAATGAGTCCTTATGTGATGTTGTTGTAAGCATTTTCACTACTCTGATAATGCCATGAATGTACTGTTTCACTGGGGAGGCTGAATTTTGGGTAGTGGATTCCAGAATGCATCCTTTTGCCTCTTAAAGCTTAATACTCAGACTTGAACTCAGTTGTCTTGGTATAGTTTGACCAGAACAGAGAAGAGCAAGATCTTACCTCCCTTTTTCTAATATATTCCTCTACAAGCAACTTTTGGCAATAATAAGTATAATGTGGATGACAAAGTATTAAGTTTACTTACTGTGAACTAAAATGCTCAACATTAACTGGTGCTAAACCTGTTATATTTGGAGGAAAATTTTAGAACTGCATACTTATTCCTATTAATTTCTATTACATTAGTCTCTCTAGTCTTTTTGATGTTTATTTAGAACCAGATTCTCACATACAACATAGGCACAGTCCCCCCTCCTAGTTTTTGAACATTTTAAAATATGAATATGCCTTTATATTTCACCATGTCATTAATATAATAATACTGAACTCTCAGGATAGGGATAAGGTCAAATCCCTGAAGCACACTACTAGAATCCTCTTCAGGTAGACATTAATCAATTAACCGACTTAGCTGGGGCCAGTCAATAGTCATCTAAAAATACCTACAACTCATTGATCTTTCTTGTATTTTTTCACCTAGTCGACAAGACTTTAAAAGATATGATGCCTTTCTCATTTCTCCTAGAGGTACCTCATTTTCTGAATCTTCAGCATAGTGCTCTCAAAAGCACTGAGTGAGACTAGTCTGATACAATTTGTTTTCTGCGTAGCCAGTCCACTTTATCATCATTTCCTTCTCTCTACTCATGACTAGGACATGGTATTCCATTTTGGAATCTTACCCCAGGGACTGGGCAGATGCATCTTCGGTGTATGGACAAGGAGCTAGGCTAGGAGAGAGCTTCCTGGGGGACCCCTTTCTCCTTATATTGCTCTGGGTGAAGTCCCACCTGCTCCAAGTCTGAAGATTAGTAGAGCAGATGCTCCAGTCAAAGGCCACCAGGAGCCATGGGGCAGCTCTCGAGCCTGAATGGATTGGAGACCAACACCAAAATATGCAGGCAGCCTCCTGATCAGATTCTGAGATTTCTCTTCATATTTTTCAGTTTATGGCTAAGAAATTACAATTTTATAAGAGCCGTACCTAGGACAGAGATAATGGGCGTTTTACTGGGGAGGCAAAGGATGCTATTGAAAAGGGAAGGGTTGCAGGAGGCAGACGGTAGTGGATTCCAGAATGCAAAAGGAGGCTTTAGACCCTCACCACCTCCAAGTCTCCAACCCTTAAACTTCCTGAGCAGCATCCAGGCTTTCTGTCCTCCCAAAAGGTAGCTGTAACAGTAAAGGAAGCTCCAGGCAATATAAATGACCTCCCGGGGAAATATTATATGACACTTAAAGGGCCAAGAGTTACAAGAAAAAGACAATAAAAATAGCAATGTAACACAGCAGAAGCAGGGTTAATGATATAAGAAAATAGTAACCCAAAATAAGCTTAATAAATAGGGTTGAGGTATTCAATGAGAATTCTTACCAATATGAAGCATGAACAAGCATTAGGATGAACCAACCAGAGATATTTGCCATTAAAAATATAATTGCTGAAATAAAGAACTCAGAATGATTTTAATAACAGAATGGACTCAACTGAAGAAAGACTAGACAGGGGATTTTCAGAAACTCCCCATAGGACATTGAATAATATTAAGAGAGGTCAGAAAGAGTAAAACCAGGAGTACTGGATGATAAAAGTAGAAATTTCAATATCCAACTAAGTGCAATTATAGGGTAAAAAGAAAAGGTAAAATGAGTGTGGGTTATACTTGAAGAAATTATATTTAATTACGTCCCAGAACTTAAAAAGATTCAAGATCTCAGATTGAAAGGGCACAAAGGGAGCCAAACAATATCAATAAGAAAACATATCTTCCCAGTGCTACTTTATATCTCATTGGCCAGAACTGCCACGTGTAATATAGGAATGAGTCTTTATTAACTTACATCAATCGTATTTTACCTGTGAAGCTGGTAGAAGAACCTGCTTTCCAAGGGCTCTGTACCTGCCAACTGAACAAAATTAGGTTTCTGTTAGCAAGCCAGGACCTCAAAATAAGATGAAAGTGATATTTGGCTATTGAGCAATAAATAATGTCAGCTACAGGTATTAATTGTAAAATAAAATAAAATAAAATAATTTAAGTGTCTGAATTGCCCGTTTTTTAAAAATTTTCACAGCCATCATGAAATATATACCATAATACATATACCAACAGTGGAGATGAGGAAGATGAGGAAGAGAAATAAAATGATAATACGCACATCTTAGTAGAAAGTTTTAAATACTGATTAGCTCTAGATAGCATACTAGCTTTCTATTCTATATAACAAATAGTCACAAACTTAATGGCTTAAAACAGTATTAATTTATCACTTGCAGTAATAAGTGAGTCTGACCTCTAAAGGTCAGAGCCTAGGCAGAGCTCAGTCAGGTTCTCTCCTCAGGGTTTCACAAGGCTGAAGTCAAAGTGTCACCCAAGCTGCATTCTCAGCTGGAGGCTTGACTCAGAAAGTATCTGTCTTTAAGCAATCTCTGGTTGTTGGCAGAACTAATGGCTTTGTAGCAGTAATGTTCATGGCAACTCTCTTCAAAGCCAGCAATAAAGAGAATCTCTGCTGCTACAAGAGTCTAATGTCTAGATGCTCCTTGCAAAAGCTCATCTGATAGATCAGGCCCATCCAGGATAATCTCCCTTTTGAGTGACTCAAAGTCAACTAAGGACATTAATTCAGCTGTAAAATTCCTTACAAAACCACAGTAATTAAAAAGGTATGGTTGTGGCATAGGAACATTGAAGGAAAGCAACTGAACATGATAGAGAGGTTAGCCACTCATGTATATGTGGGAACATAATATATGAGAGGGTTTGCATCACAAATCAGTAGAAAAAGAGAAAAAACTGATTTTAACAAAGTGTTAGAATATTTGACTCACCATATGGAGGAATATTTTTAAAAGAAGTTGTAAGGAAATCATCCAACAGAGAAAATCAACTTGGATTAGAGTCCTAATTATGAAAAATACACTATAAAAGTAATTAAAAATGACATTTTTTATCTCAGAGGGAAAGGATTTCATAAGGGAAACCTCTTAAAGTACATACTATGTGTGAAAAAATTGGTGAGTTTGATTCTACCAAAGTGTCATAGTCCATTTTGTGTTGCTATAACAGAATACCTGACACCAGAAAATTTATTTTAAAAAGAGGTTTATTGGGCTTATGATTCTGGTGGCTGGAAAGTTCAAGAGAATGGCACCAGCATCTGCTCAGGCTCTGCTAAGGGACTCACACTGTCTCGCAACATGGCAGAGAAGCATAAAAGCACGTGAGCATGTGCAAAAAGACCCAACACAAGAGGCAGTCTCACTTACAACAACCTGCTTTGGTGGGAACTAATCTGTTCCCCAACGAGCAAGAACTCACTGATTCCAGAGAGACAAAATTAATCTATTCATCAAGGCAGTGCCCCCATTATTCAGAAACTTCCCACTAGACCTCACTTCCCAACACTGCTGCACTGGGAATTAAGTTTGCAACATGAGCTTTGGTAGCAACACTCAAACTATATTTAAAATTTGTTTAGTCACTGAAATCGAGGTAAATAGATTAGAAAAGAGAAAAATTAGTAACATACAAAACTAATGTGATACTAACAGACAGTTTACACAAAAACTTCTTCAGCAAGAAAAATATAAGAAATCCAGTAGAAATCTATTCAGAGGACACGCAATTTACATAATGGAACAAAAATGTCTAACAAACACAAAAACACAAGTTAACTTATGAAACTCTGATTTTTAGGGAAGTTAAAACATCAAACAGTATTTTATATCCACAAGAATGGCAAAATCACAAACTAGTAAATGACAGCAAGGATTCAAAAGATGTCCCGTTTCATTCAAAAGCCCAATATATTTTCATTGCACTATGATGTTTAACAAGAAAAACTAATTTTTTTATCCCAATAAGTAGTATTCAATTCTCTGCAGCAGATCCAGGACGAGGGTGACACAAGGGAGGTACTAGCCTTGGGCTAATTTAAGAGGGTGCCAAAAATCAGTAATGACGATATATGATATTTTAATAAATTTTTTTAAAATGGGAAAAATATTCATGATGAACAAATCATCAAGATTTTTAAATAAATGACATAATCCAACCTTGTCAATCTTTATTGGAGCCTAAAGCAAAACTAAAAATGTCTACCTGATATACGTATATCTTTATATATATTTTTGTAGTTCTTTTTTTTTCCAGGCCATTAAAGAAGTTGAGAAATTACTGAAAAATTGAAAGACCAGTGTATTAAAGCTCACATTATTTTATGTTTAAACATTTATCTATACCTAAATTGGATCTACTATAATTTCACTTTCCTGGCTTTCATAGAAGCAAATGCATCAACAATATTTTCAACTGAAAATGAGATAAGCCAAGAAGTCAATTTTGAACATCTGTGACTGGCTCTGAGTGGATGCAGTGCTGCCCAGGAGAAAGGACTGCCTACACATTTGATTCTAATCTGCACCTTATTATTCGACTCGTTTGAAATGGGAAGTACCTCCTTTGGCACTTCTTGGAGGCACCAGTGGGTAATACTGATGGCTTCTCCCTTTGTCTTTAAACAGCTTTGTTGGCTGCAGAACTTAAGAGCAGGTGTGCCTCCTGTTCATGAACTCTACAGTGCCTGCCCATCTGCAAATCAGCATTTGTTTGCAAAACTTTCCTTTTTATTTATCTAGAACATAAAATTCACTGCTGAAGCTGGGTCCACAGCAACTTTTTTGAAATGCCCTTTGTGAATCATTTAAATCATCCACTTAGAACATCTGATTAACTTAAAGTAGGTGATTGATTTTAGGCAAGTTTCTTTTTACCTATTTGTAGTAAACTGGTCTGTTAGGCAGTAACTTTGGCATCCACCAAAGGCATCCTCCCTGAGCAAGGAGTACATTAGAATTAAAGGCAAAATTCCAGGCACGGTCCAAGCATTTAAATAAAGATTTTAAAGAAACACTCAACCTATACATTTTCCAATTAATTCTAAGATAAAAATGAAACTAAGCTGGATTATCATTCCTGTTCTCCATTAGTCATTGATTTTCTACTGCTTCAAATTCTGGTAGATTGCTTTATAAGGACAAGATTGTCTGCTTATTGGAGCAGCGAGGTACTATAGTAGTGGGTCTCGCTACCATAGCCCATCAGAATTATCTGGAAAGCTGGTTAAAACACAGATTTTGAGCCCCAGTCCCAGAGTTTCTGATTCAGTAGGTCTCGGGTGTGGCCAGAGAATTTGCATCTCTAACAGATTCCCAAGTGAGGCTGATACTTCCAGTCCGTCGACCACACTTTGGGAACCACTGTACCAGAGTAATGTGTATAAAAACAGATATCTTGCCAATCAATAAGATTTAGCCAAGAAGGAATGAATACGTCTGTTGCTGTATCACAACTAAGTAGATACCTGTAATGGGGTAAAACCAAAAAGCACACACACTTACCATGTTGGTCTGGTTATTTGGAGCAATACTTCTCAATCCTTCACGTGCACTCACCCCTCGGGAGCTTGTTAAACTGCAGATACTGATCCACATGAGGGAAGGCCCCACGTTTCTCATTTCTCACCCATGAGGATGCTGCCAGTCCACAGAACACACTTTTCATAGCAAAAGGCTAAAATAAACCCCATTTAATACAGCTTTTCATTAAGTTACTTACCACTAATTCAGAACAGAAGGTTATTGTTCTTGTAAACAGCTTTTGAAACATGCTTCAGTCCAGAAGCAGGTTTTTTGTCAGTGATATTGGATTTATCAAAAAATAAATTTTTACTCTACGGCTTTGTAGGAGACAAATTCCTTAGAACTGCAGGGAGGAAAGTCCTTTTTCCTCTCAGGAAGATGCAGGAAAACAGAGGATATGGGATAGTAGAAGATGTGCTTTCATTTGCAGTTCTTTGGCCTCGAGGTCTCCTATATATTTTGACCTTGTGCTAAGCTTCAGTGAGGATCCGGCTTGTTATCCAGATTTTATACTCCAAAAAGAAAGACTTTGATTGGGCAGATTTACCACAATGTAGAAAAAGCAACCCTATCGGAAAGCGTTTACCCTTAAACAGAAGAGTCACCATTGCCTTCAGTTGGTACGCTATTATGGGCAATGAATTGTAATTAAGCTCAGCTGCCAGTGCAACTGGTTTCAGCATCACCTGCAAGCATTTGTAGAGCTGTTTCTATCTAAGCAGAGAGAGTCCCAAATATTCATATATTGGTTCATTGGTTACATTGGTTCTTTGATTCAATAGTATCAATGTTAATTTCTTGATTTTGATAATTGTACTGTTGTTACGCAGGAAGATGTCCTCATTCATAGGAAATATAAAGTATTTAAGAGAAAAGGGACAACATGCTTGCAATTTACTCTCAAATGTTTCACAAAAAATAATGTACTCAAACACATATAGAGTGAAAAAAAGAAAATTTTTAAGGTAAATGTGTTAAGATTTTCACAACTGGCCAGGCACAGTCGTTCACGTCTATAATCCCAGCACTTTGGGAGGCCGAGGCACGCAGATCATTTGAGGTCAGGAGTTCGAGTCTAGCCTGACCAACATGGTGAAACCCCGTCTCTACTGAAAATACAAAAATTAGCCGGGCATGGTGGTGCATGCCTGTAATCCCAGCTACTCAGGAGGTTGAGGCAGATGAATCACTTGAACCCAGGAGGTGGAGGTTGTGGTGAGCAGAGATCGTGCCATGGCACTCCAGCCTGGGCAACAGAGTGAGACTCTGTCTCAAAAATAAAATAAATAAATAACTACTGGGGAATGTGGATGAAGGATAATCAGAAGTTTTTGGTATTATTCTTACAATTTTTGTGTAAGTCTGGAATTATTTAAAGTACAAAGTAAAATATTTTTAACCATATGTATCAGTGCCTGGCCAGACCAGTTAAACTCAAATCTCTGAATGGGGACTATGTATCAATGTTTTAAAACTCCCCAAGTGAGTATACAGTACAAAGGTTGAGAATCTTTGCTAACCATTCAATGCCTGTTTTTCCCTATATAATTTATTTATGTATGCTCTAGATGCTTGTCAAATAATATACATGCTTTCAACTGTGTTTCCTTATTCTGGTGCATGTGGCCTACCATTAGTTTTGGTACCAAAAGTCTAGTAGCTTTCTGGAGGGAGCTGCTGTGTGAGCATAGAGAGACGGGTGCACATTACCTGAGAGCAGCCCCTTTGTATAGGTGCAAGGGAAGCTAACACTGAGCTAGAAAAATATGTAGATTTGTGTTTCAGATAAAATATTACATTTTTAACATATTTGCATATTTACGTGCATATATATTTTATACAGATGTTTCTACATATATCTATACTAATATATAAAGCATACTTTCTGGACTCCTGGGTAATTTTAAGGAAGGAAGGATTCTTTTCTTTTTGATAATGGACTGGGTCTCTCTGCCTACCCAGGCTCTTCAGAATCATGCTTTTGTTCATTCTGACTCCCTTGTTCTCCTGTTCTCCCTTAAGGTACTGTTCTACCCAAAACTGGCTAGAAGGCCTTTCTGTTTTCCCTTCCTGTGTCATAGAGACTTTACTTAAGTCATAAACTCAATGTCTTCATACCTCCTCAACCTCACTAGCACAGATCCCCAAGCCTTTACTCAATAGGTAGGGAAGCTTCTAGAATTTGGAAAACTTTTTAAACTAATAAAACGTTTATTTTCTGCTTAGTTTGGGCATCAATGAGTCTCAAAATATCACTTGAAATTCTGAACTTGTTCTAAGCAGTATGGCCCATTCCTTCAAATAATGAACATTATTGAGTCGATTGGTCAGGAAATGTGTGGGACACAAGTCATTAGAGATTTGGGGGGAGCAAAAGCTCATTGCTTTAAGATCTCAAAACTATTATCTGAATTTCACAGGTAAAACATAATCATGAGCAACAGCTACTATTTCTTCAGACACTTCTTATGCGAACCCTCTTCTTTGCTTGCTTTGTCCTAATTTTCCCTAACTCTCTCTTTCCCCTCTACCCTTCTAACACCCCTTACCATGTGCTCAATCTCTTGCTCTACTGACTCACACTGGATAAAATTCTTCTATTTTAATCCGCATTAATAAGTCTCAAACACAGCTGACTCCATGCTCAGGTATGGGGGAGGAGGGAACCTCGACTATGTACTAAGAAATTGGGGAGCAGCTTCCATGTGTTGAGTAAAGCTTACGGTCAGACAAAAGAGCATGAGTCTTAATTCATGACCAGGCTGAAAAATGTCCCAGGTTGCTGAAAATTGATTCTGGATATTTGGCAAGATAACTTCTTCAATCATATGTCAAAATGAGTTACTGATGGAAAGCTAAGTGATCAAATCTCAATAAAAAAGCTGGATGGCCCATACTGAATACTGGTTACAGAAGACAAGAAGTGCAGGCATCAGCCAGAGTTTTCTAGAACAGGTAAAATTCTGATCCCAGATCTTTCGACCTAAGAAAGTATGATGTATCCATTTTCTCCACCATGCCAGCAGGCTTAATGAATATAGATGGTTCACCTGGGCTCTGAAGTGGCAAACAGTAGTCACCCCTCCACAAAATCAATGAAAGCACTGCAGAGCTGGACTCCCAACTGCATTTGTCACAAAGAGACAACCAGCATTCATCGAAGACACCTAGAAATCCCAGCACCTCCTCATTTTTTCTAAGGTAAAGCCAAGTTTTCAATGATATTTTACTTCTTACCATTTAAGAACTTTATAGCACATCTTCTATTTTCAGGTTTATTATGTACTTAGATTCCTCAGCAAATTGGTAGAAGGTTGGAGAGAAGAGAAATTATGCCACAGTGGTATTTGACTGAAGACATATCTCTGAACTATCTGCTGCCTGATTAAAAAAAAAAAAAAAAAAGATTTTGCCAAGATAATCCATATTTACACTGGAGAGTTTGGAGAGTTTGAAATAACTGTGTTACACCTGTAGATTTAACTAGACCATCAAGCCACATTAACTTGCAGAAAACTGCCCAGGCTCTCACGGTACTCCTACTAGGTTACATGTGCATACCATAACCTCAACATTTCCTGAGAATACCACAGACTCAAAGTTGTTAAAACCAATATCGTTTTTTTATAAAGTCATTGCCTTACATACCCTACATGCTGCCTGGACCTATAGAGTCACAGATGGGAATTTTCAGCCTGAGTGCCAAGAATAGTTTTACTTTTCTGTGTGGTCAAGGGGACCCATACAACTGTGATTATCCTCTTTTGCTTGGACCTAAGAACCTCAAAGCCTAATTTTCAATTCAATTTTAATAACAATGTACAAGCCTGTGGGCCACCTATATTGTGATCTTACATATTGCTTTTCTGGTTTGTTTTTTGGTTAGCCACGATTTTCTATTTACTCCTCAGGGTTGTCTAAGGTAAGGAAGGATTGCTCTTCTGGTTTGTTTTCTTACTGGTTGTGATTTTTTTATTTACTGCTTAGGGTTGTCTAAGGTAAGGAAAGGAAAAAAGAAAGAAGGGAGGGAAGAACAGAAGTAGGAAGAAAGGAATTTGTTGAAATGAGATTAGACTATTTAAGGACTCATGAATGGACAGTATATCCATTTCTCCTGCTTGATGTCACTGGAGAACAAAAAACTTTGATCACTTTCATAGGCACCAAATTCTTCTTAAATAAATAAAAAAGATTCTTTAACACAAGCTATGTGGCTTATTTTAGCCAAATAGTAACAGAAGACTTCACCACACAAAGGAGAAAAGTGAAAGCTAGGTGACCAGGAGAAGGACATTGACCAAAACAACATAGTAAAACTCTGCACATTGCATGCTCACAGCACAAGGACCCTTTAGCCCCTTCTGGACCTTCACCACCAGCTCTCACACAGCCATAAGGAGTGACAGCAAGGGACAGTGCTGCTGTGTTAGATGCACTACCCTGGTGCTGCCCGCCCCGCCACTCAAATGGTATATCGAATGCCCCAAGTGTCTCAGCTCCCACTCAGCAGTGCGGCTATCCCTCTGGGACACTCTTTCTCTGTGATATCCTTACAACTTTAAGTGAAAGCAACAGAATCCTAGTAGAGCATAATAAAACATAGATTTAGAAACATACTGGAGTACATGAAACCTTAGTAGGCTCCTGAGAGATATAAACAGAACAAATAGCATGGTTTTTTGCAGAGCCATGGTTGAGATGGGTAGAAAAATCCCCATGGAATTGGAATAATATCCCTTTGCATGTAGGCTTTCATGGGAATATTCCCACAGTTGTTAGAGTTCTATCCAGATTATAAACCAGTCTAATAAATTAAATTTTAAAAAAGAAAGCAAGAAGAGCCACAGTCCCTGGGTAAAGTTGATTGCTACCATTTTGTAAAGGCAGCCACAGCTGCAGGATGCCAAAGCCAAGAGGAGAGTTAGACCAACAACAATGCGATTCCCATGGGTCTGCATCTGCTTGTTCCTTCAGCTGGTGTGTTATCTCCCTCCGACAGGAACATAAATAAATGTTGCCTCAGACAGAAACTGCAGCATTAAATAGAAAAGCTGTGTATTTGAAATTAATTGTTTTTTGGCACAATTCCCTAAAAAATGACATGCTTTCAGTTGAAGTGCTTCCATGTAAGGCCAATTAAACAAAAGAGTCAACAACTGGGCTGAGGTCAATAAGGGATGTTGGTGATTGCTCAGCAATGAGACAGGCTGTTCTGGTCACCATCTGTGGAAGAAAGCTAGGACGCTGTTTTCAGTAGAGGTTGCCAGTACCTGCAGGAAGCAAGATAACAAATGGAAGGAAACCAGACCTTCAGAAGAAAATGTTCCCTTTCTTCTAGTTCTGTCTTCTTTATTCATTCATCAGGGTCACCTCCATTCTTCCCAAGTCCTAATCCTGGGAATAATCGGTATTTGACATATTGACAGACTTTGGTGTGAGCATTGTTCTAGGTTTATTCTGCCCGAGTACAGCTGTCCCTAAATCATACTTGATTTTAGCAACTTAAAGTATAATTTGCATATCATAAAATTCACTCATTTAGAATATATAATTCAATAATTATAATATCACCGCAGTACAGTTTTGGAATATTTTCATCACCCCCCAAAAGATGCCTCATGCCCACTCACATTTAGTCAACCGTAGTTCCCACTACCAGTCTCATACAACCACTAATGTGCTTTCTGTGTTTATATATTTATATACAATTTGGACATTTTATACAAATGGAATTATGCTGGAAGGCAGGTAACTGACAAGGATCCACTACTCCAGGTAAAGAAAAATTAAGTTTATAAAGAAATTCTCCCCTCTTTCTTTTAGACTTGTAACGGATTTTTCACATTTAAATATTTGGTCCATTTGAAATTTATCCACAGTAAAGTTCCAACTCTTTTCCAGATATGACCCAATTGTTTAAGCTTACTTTATGAAATGGATATATTTTTCCTATTGGTTTGATATGCTACCTTTATTGAATACTGAATTCCTACATGTTTTTGCTTTTAGTATCCCACTGTAATTTTTTTTTCCTATTTCTTTACATTCCATCAATCTCTCTTTATGTGCCCTTACCACATCTTTAAAATTGTTTTTATGCCTGGTAGTACTATCTGCACTGTTAGCTCTAATTTTAAAAATTGATTCTTGCCATTTTATTCACCTATTTTTTCACAATGAACTTTATCTTTGGTGGGGAAGACCTTTGTAATGCCACTCAAAATGCAGAAATCATTAATACCATGGTATGTTTGTCTACATGAAATTAAGTTCTTCTGAAAGATGAACTAAAACAAATAAAAATCCATAAACAGAGTCAAAGTCAAAAACCAGTGCATCTTTTCAATAAACATTTTGCAACTCATATCATTGATGATGGGCTAATAATGCTAATATACAAGGAGGTCCTAGAAATAAAAAGACCAACAACTCAACAGAAAATAAGCAAAAATATATTATTGTGTAATTCACAGAACAAAGTTGTTCTTACCCACCATTAGATAGCCTCACATTTAGTCTTGCTTTTTCTTCTCTGGATGGTGGCCCTAACCAAGAGAACTGTAAACAAATTCAGCATGCTTTAGGTGAAGGAAGAAAATAGACAATCTCTGCTCCGGGGCTCCTGGTAGTTAGTGGAAGCCCACATACCAAGACCACTAGAGAAATCCACAGATGGTTGTAAACTATGATAGTATCTCAAACGAGGAATTAAGAAAGGGAAGTTATAGACTGGTTTTAGGATAATTATTAATCAAGACCTGGGCAGGGACTGTTCGGAACTTATAAATCAGATGATTTGCTGGAACAAGCAATGGTTCTATCTTTGAAACACATGGGTTCCTGCAGAGTTACTATTAAAGCAGTTTGCCTATGCTCTAATCTTAGAACATATGGGTCTGAAGGTACTGGTATTCCAACAACTGGAGTTTTGATAGTTCTGTTGCATGTCATCATTTGAAGCATTTTATCTGTTTTGTGAGTCATGGTGCAGGACTACAGATTGTGATTCCTGTTTTCATTTCTCATGGTTTATACAGCACTTGGATATCCCCCATAACTAATCTATTAGTATGTACTATCATCTTCATTGTATTGATGAGAAAACTGATGCAACAAGATTTTAAGTATTTTTGTCTACATTCTCACAGTTACTAAGTAGCAGAACTGGGTTTTAAACCCATGTTTTTCTGTCTCCAAAGCCTGCTTTGAACATTTACTCTACATGCCACTAACACAGGGATTCTTTACTTGGTGTACATGAAATATCTCCAAGATGTTTCATAATTTCTGTAATATTGCACGCTAATTTTGGAATGTGTGTATTTGTCGGGGGAAAGGAGATAATCCACTTATCCATCCAATTCTCAGTGGATGGTTAGGTCAACTAACAAAAAAGTCTAAAAAATCTTTGCCCTAGAGAAACTGTCTCCCTAAACTGAGGACAGCTCAGCCCCACCTTAGGGTAGGGAGAGGACATCTATTTATTTTAAAAAGCAAAGTGATCAGAGTGACCTCATTCAGAGCTGTTGCATGGGTTGGGCTTCTCATTTGTAGCTCTGCTGGAATTAAAATAGAGAGCTGAGGGGAAGCAGACAACGACCTTGGATTGTGAACCAACAGAAAAGAAAATCCATGGGTTCTATCTAACCAGGGAAATTGCCTTGGGAAAGTCATGCAATACATCTGAAAGTCATCCAGTGCCTCTGGCTCTCTAAATCAAGTTCATTTATCCCAGACAGATCCAAAAAGAAAATGATTTCAACAAAATTAATATATTCTCTATGTGGTTCATGCAAATTTGAAATAAAAATTAGACTTTCTAGTTTCTTCCAAGCAAGGTCTCCTCTCAGAAGTCTCCCTATTTAAAATAAATTTTAAAAAGACATTAAATTCATAGCGTAATAGGTGAGTTTGTTTTCTCAAGAACAAGAAAAATTACTTTAACTCATTTGTTCATGTGACTAAGTTTTTCAAGTACTAATAGAAAAGGAGTTGAGAATTAACAAAAAAGGAGGTGATAGCACGCGCGCGCGCACACACACACACACACACACACACCCCTCCATGAGCTTCTCCCTCATAGCTTGTTGCAAACTATGATCTCCAAAACAAAGCATATAAAATTTCTTGAAAAGAGAGATTATAAAGTAACAACAATGGCAAAAATATGCTTATAAAGATAAGAATTTAGCATCAAAACTGCCAAGCAGCTCAAAGGATGCAGCCAAAGTGAATTGTCTCTAGTTTGGTGAATGGTCTCTATTTCATGGAACCTGAATATTCTCTAGGTTTCTTGTAAGGCTTCATTTCAGGCTTTTTTTTTCTTCTGCTTATTACAATTGCATCCAACCTGCAGCTGTTATGCACATTTCAGAATAATCGGTTATTTATAATAATGTATTGTTTGTCTAAATGGAGAAGGGAGAGATCAAACTCTTTTTGTCCATCTGGAGCTGGCGAGCAGCTGGATAAAATCAAGGAGTTGATATACTTTGTTCTCTAAGTGGCTCACCACCTTAACACTCCAGCCCAGCCAGAGCTGTGTCCCTGGATGTATGCTGGTCTGTGTCATCACACCTTCTCCATTACTCTTCAGCCTTCTGACTGGGGGCTTGGAATTTTCACCTCCTGTGAAACAAGTGTCTGAGAGTTCATGAGAAGAGACTCTGCCACACTAAGGCAGAGCATCTTCAATAGTCAGAGACTGAAATTAGCCATAACCAGACGGCATGCATGCCTGCAGTCAAATTATTCATATTATAGAGGAAACACAACAGCAATTTTGTGGCTGAAAAAGATTGCTTAGATCACGCCTTGGCAAAACCATTAACAAGAATTTGGAACAAACAAAAAAACAAAGCAAAAGAAACACAGTGCGCTTTATATCCCTCAGGATGTTCAGCTGGTGGTGGGTCACATCTGGCCTGTATGCCACCAAGAAACATTGAAATGAGTCTTTGCTGGAAGCTGTCTCTGAGAGCCAAAAGATGAACTGGTAACTTCAGAAATATGCAAATGTGTACCTAATGTGAGCATTCTAAAGCTTGTCTGAGGAAAAGCACTTAAATTGGATACCTATGTTGTCCCAAAGTTTTATAATATACAGTTGACTCTTGAACAATGTGAAGATAAGGGGTGCAGATCTGCCACACAGGCAAAAACATGTATACAACTTTTGACTCCCAAAAAACTTGACTATTAGGTTGGTGCAAAAGTAACTGCGATTTTTGCCATTAAATTTAATTAAAAGTAATGGCAAAAACTGCAGTTGCTTTTGCACCAACCTAATATTAATAGCCTACTGTTGACTGGAAACCTTACTGATAATATGAACAGTCAATTAACACATACTTTGTATTTTGTATGAATCATTTACTGTATTCTTGCAATAAAGTAAGCTAGAGAAAAGTAATGTTATTTTTTAAATTATAAGAAAGAGAAGATACATTTACTATTCACTAAGTGGAAGTGGATCATCATAAAGTTCTTCATCCTCGTAGTCTTCACATTTAGTAGGCTGAGGAGGAAGAAGAGGGGTTTATCTTGTTCTTTAAGGGGTGGCAGAGGCAGAAGAAAATTCTCATATAAGTGGACCTGCACAGTTCAAACCTGTGTTGTTCAAGGGTCAACTGTACAGTTAGTTCATTTATTTTACTGTGCTGTGACATTAATATATGTAATCAAAAAATATTGAATCTAGATATAACAAATAGCCCCAAGTTGGGATCATAACCATCCAAATTATTACACTGTTTGTCCATAAATTCCAAGAGGTCCAGGTTTCAAAGTCATTTCTTTATGGTCATTATGGTCTTCCAAGTTTGCTTGTTCTCACATTTGGTACATGGTCTGTGAAGTTACTGGGGCACTGTGTTAGTCCGTTTTCATGCTGCTGATAAAGACATACCTGAGACTGGGTAATTTACTAAGGAAAAGAGGCTTAGTGGACTCACAGTTCCACGTGGCTGGGGAGGCCTCACAATCATGTTGGAAGGCATAAGGCACATCTTACATGGCAGCACACAAGCAAGAATGAGAGCCAAGAGAAAGGGGTTTCCCCTTATAACACAATCAGATGCCACAAGAACAGTATGGGGGAAACCACCCCTAAGATTCATGTTGTGGGGTCCCTCCCACAACATGTGGGAATTATGGGAGCTACAATTCAAGATGAGATTTGGTGGGGACACAGCCACACCATATCAGTCACCATAGTTTATAAAATCCTTAAGAATCTTAGTTTCAGGGACTACAATCAATACAAATACAACCAGACTTTATATTTCTGGGGGAAATTATTAGGTTATCATTCTAAGACTAGCTTACTATCTTTCACCAGTCTGGGAAAAAATGGAAATAAAATCTTAGTGCATCATACAGGACTAAGGTGAAATCAAAAATAGTTAAGGCCTAATAAGTCCTGAAACTCATCTTTGATTAAATCATGGTTATTGGCCAACATCCTGCTTGGCCAAGAGAAATATGTTAAATTCTCAATGTGGGAAGATAACATCATCCAGAGACTCTAAAATGTTTTATAAGCAATGCCTGGCATTCAATGAAAATTATCAAACATGAAAAGAACAAGAACAAATGAGCAAAAACAGACAACAGAAATAAATTCAAATGTGAACCAGATATTAAAACAATTAGACAAGGACATCAAAAAATCTGTAATATAATTAAGACAATCGGGAAGTAGATACAGAATTTTACCTGGGAACTGGTATTAATAAGAAAGAATCAAAAGAATTTCAGAACTGAGAAAATATTAGCTAAAACTAAATTAATTCAGAAGATGAGTTTAACAATAGAATCATATTCAAATCAATAGATAAATTACACTGAGTATTAAAATGTATGGGACACAGTGAGAAGTTCTAATGTACATGTAATTAAAGAACCAGAAAGATGGAGAAGTATGAAGCAATATTTGAATACATAACACCTAAGAAATTTCTAAAACAGAAATAAGGCATCAAGCCATAGACTCAAGAAACTCTGTTAAAACCAATCAGGATTAACCTAAAGACAACCAAACCTAGAACCTTTATAGTAAAACAGCTCAAACTGAAGACAAAGACAAAATCCCAAAAGCAGTTGGATTACGCATTTCTATCAAAACCTATAGAACTAAAGGATGAAACTTTAGAATGATCTTTAATGCAGTGAAGGACAAGACTAAGGTTCCCAGTTTTTCAACTGTTCATTAATTCCAAGTCTTTTCTTTATGATCATTATGGCGTTCCAGGTTTTTTGTTGTTGTTATTCAGGTTTTTTGCTTCACATTTTAGCAACGGTTTTAGAAGATAGACTTATGTAAGCGTCTACCCAAAGAAGCCACAATGAGTACAAATACAAACAGGTATTGTTACCAGCCAATACAATAATATGAAAAAGAAATTAATTGTAAGAATTTGAAAGATTGGGATTTATCCTCCTTATTTAGATGCTGTTAATCTATTGGAAAAATATTATGACCAATTATAGTGAATAAGATTAATATATAAAACTTCACAATCTTCCTAAACACCACTAACTGAATAATAACAAAATTTCTGTGGAACTTGACAAGCTTTGATAAATTGTATTTCTTCTGCAAAATTAATCTTAAGTTATTTTTGGCATTTTCATATCATTGAAATGAAAATGATATGAAAATGCCAAAAATAAGATTAATTTTGCAGAAGAAATACAAAGCATAGGAATATGATATTAATACCTACTACAAAGCATAGTGATTAATATTAATACATGTGGTATAAATATAATATGAAAAAAATAAATAGTACTTGCTATAGTTTGGATATTTGACCCCTCCAAACCTCATATTGAAATTTGATCCACAATGTTGGAGGTGGGGCCTATTGGGAGGTGTTTGGATCATGGGGCAAATCCCACATAAATGGCTTGCTGCCCTTCTTACTATAGTGAGCTATCATTCTATTCATCTTCATGACAGCTGGTTGTTAAAATACATCTTGGCATCTTCCCCCTTTCTTGTACACACTGGCTTGATTTCACCTTCCCCCATGTGTGGAACCAGCCTGAAGCCCTTAACAGAAGTAGATGCTGGTGCCATGTTTCTTGTATAGCAGGGGTGTCCAATCTTTTGGCTTCCTTGGGCCACATTGGAAGAAGGATTGTCTTGGGCCATATGTGAAATACACTAACACTAACAATAGCTAATAAGCTTTAAAAAAATTGCAAAAAAAAAAAAAAACTCTCATAATGTTTTAAGAAAGTTTATGAATTTGTGTTGGGCTGCATTCAAAGCCATCCTGGGCTGCATGTGGCCTACAGGCCAGAGTCTTGCTTTGTTGCCCAGGCTGGAGTGCAGTGGCATGATGTCCACTCACTTCAAGCTCCACCCCCCTGGGTTCATGCCATTCTCCTGCCTCAGCCTCCCAAGTAGCTGGGACTACAGGCACCCACCACCACGCCCAGCTAATTTTTTTGTATTTTTAGTAGAAACGGGATTTTACCATGTTTGCCAGGATGGTCTTGATCTCCTGACCTAGTCATCTGCCCGCCTCGGCCTCCCAAAGTGCCAGGATTACAGGTGTGAGCCACCGCGCCCGGCCAGCCTCATTTTTTAATAAATTACTCAGCCTTAAGTGTTCCTTAGCAACACTAAATGGACTATGAAAGTACTAAAAGTAATTCATAAGAATTAAAATCTTCTAGGTATTTATGGTTTTTAGCATTTTTATTATTTTATGACTAGAGATGGTTTTCTTAGAGTTTATCCTTCTTGGTGTTTGTTGAACCTCTCAGACTTGTGAGTTGCTCTTTTTCATCAAATTTGGAAAATTCTTGGCCATTACCTCTTCAAATTCTTTTTGTCCCAATGTCTCCCCTATTCTTCCTGGACACGAAGTACAACCCTATTAAACAGCTTATTACTGTCCCATGGGTCACCAATGCACTCTCTCATATTTTTTTCAGCAAGTTTCTCTCTGTATGCTATGCTTTATAGTTTTTGTTGCTACTTCTTTAAGTCCATTGATTTTTTTCTGCGTAATCCAATCTGCTTTTAATGTCATCAATATTCCCCTATCTGTTTGCTCATTGTGTTATCTTTTTCTTTAAATTTCAGGCATACTATAACTTTTTAAAAAGTCCTTGCCTGCTAACTCCAACATATCTTCTATCCCATCCTTTTCCTGTTTGTCAGGTTTTTCTTCTGGTTGTAGCTAACATTTTCTTATTTCTTCCCATATCTAGTAATTTTTCTTTGTATACTAAATTGTATATGTTATATAGTTAAGAGCCTACTTGTTGTGTGTTCCATTAAAGAATGTTAAAGTTTATTCTGACAGGTAATTGACTGGAAGATAAGCTTGATCTTGCCATGGCTTATTGTTAGGACTTCTTAGCACAGGTCTAGAGTAACCCGTATTCTAAAATAAGGTGTAACCCTACTCAAAGACAGAGTTTTTGGCATCTCAGCTAAATGCGTGGCTGAGATGCCCAAAGCTGTCTGATCAGAAATTCAACAGCTCTCAAAACTGAATGATATCTAAAATACTAGTTCAGCTTGTGGTGCCCCTGTAGCATTTCTCTGCCACAACTGAAGAAATTGCATGTGGTGCCAGTATAGTTTAGTATTAAGCCAAGAGTTAAGGGGTACCTATACAGATTTATAAAATACCTTCTCTGAATATATGTTTTCTCCAGTGCCATACTCTGTGCATTTCAGCCTTGCAGCATCCCCAAACTCTGATCTCTGTTTCTTCTACCCAGGACAGTTACTTTCTGCTTGTTCCAATTTCCTGTGCAATTGTCTGGAACAAGTACCAGCCAGAAATCCAGGGTGAATGTTGAGCTCTCCTTGACTATTTCCATTTGCTCAAGGATCAAAGCTTTGCACTGCCTATTGTTCAATATCTGAAATCAGTTGCTTCAAATATTTAATCCAGTTTTATAATTGTTTATAGCAAGAGATTAACCCTATAACTATCACTCCATCAAGGAAAGAACAAGTAGTCTATCTAATTCTTTTAGCCTCTTCCACATTTCAGTTTTACATTTATCTTTGTCTCTCCATTGCCCTCTCCATTGCATCTATTCATCCTTGAGTTCCTCATAATTTATCTTTTATTCTTAAATAGTTTTTGTCTTTTTCTTCCATTTCCTTTCTGAGTTCTACCAACTTCTATTTTATACTTCCCTGTTTTTGATTTTTTTCTACTCTGAGTCATGGTACCCTGTCACATATGCAATTGCTCATTTAATGATATTTAATTCATAAATGTATTTGTTACAATGTTCTTCATTTTCATGACTTTTTGGCAACATTTAATATGCTAAAGGTTTTGATACTAATTTACATTTTCATATAATAACTTTACACAGGTGCTGGTTTCTTATGTTTGTATTATTATTATTATTAATTATCATCATCATCATTATTATATTGGATTTTTGCAATACCAAGATTGTGGACATTCACAACACCAGGAAATTCCATGTGGAGAGGAGTTTTAGAAGTTGGGAAAGGGAGGGCAAGCGGTTTCATAATCCAGAAGTCAGAATTGCCATATTCAGTTTCTACAGTGAAAAACAGGGTTTGTCTCCCTCTTTTTTCCCCATCTTTTTTTCCCTTATTCTGGAAAACTATATTGTTTCAGTAGGTTCTTTATCTGAAATAGGAAGCCTCAAGAGATACCATCAACCTCAAGGTACCAGTAATTCTCCAAAAGAGGGACTTACTAGACTTCCACTTCCTTTTGACTTCCCAGTGACTCAGATCCACCAGATTACAGATATCTTCTTAGGATTTGCCAACCACAGTAGGACCTTTTTCTACTAGAGGTAAAATAGTTACTGTGGGGAGTTATGGTTTCTGCTTGAACATGTGAATAGCTTGGAAGTCATCATCCCCATCCTTACAAGGGAAATCTGAACAAACCAAAAATCAAAGACTTTTCTTGGACCCACCAAGAGAATTGAGGTCATAGGGCAAACTAACTCCCAAATACGGAGAGAGGTACATGCAGAAAGATATAGCAACCAATATCTACTTACTTGGAGCAGAAGCTTCTAGAGACATAAACTGGTACAAACACTTAAATGGTGATTTTGATGAATTTCTGGAGGCTAAGTGTTTACTAGCATGAGATTGAGAAGGAGCTCCCATATTTTTGTGGTCCTTCTCTTCAGTCGCTCCGCTAGGTTGACATTGCATGTATCTGAAAAATACGTCCTCATGGCTGTTTTAAGTAGAGTGGAAGAACAGCCAGGGTAAAATATGAAAGATGTTTAAAAAAAAAAAAAAAAGCCCACTTACTGGCAAAAGGATAAAGAAGTTTGCCAGCACTCAATTCTGAAGCCTTATTCCAGAAAGAGAAGAGAAATTCTTCCAGCTCATGTCTCCAGCTTTCCTATGTCACCTAAGGCAGTGGAAAACACAACAGTCCACAGAGATTAGAGTTCAAAGAAATAGATTAGGAATATTGCAGCCAGAAATGTAGGAGGGACGAGGAGACAAAAAGCTACACCACTGGAGAAACACTTGTGAAGACCACAGCCTCAAAACATCGATGTAATAGAAGGGTGAGACTTAATCAGAAAATTATACAATGCTTTACCTCCCTCACACCTAACCACCATATCAACAGGGTCCAGTATAATAACTGTGCTTACAGGTCTAAGAACTATAAGAGGGCCGGGCGCAGTGGCTCAAGCCTGTAATCCCAGCGCTTTGGGAGGCCGAGGCAGGCAGATCACGAGGTCAGGAGATCGAGACCATCCTGTGAATGGTGAAACCCTCTCTCTACTAAAAATACAAAAAATTAGCCAGGCGTGGTGGTGGGCACCTGTAGTCCCAGCTACTTGGAGGCTGAGACGGGAAAATGGCGTGTACCGGGGAGGCGGAGCTTGCAGTGAGCCAAGATTGCACCACTGCACTCCAGCCTGGGTGACAAAGCAAGACTCCACCTCAAAAAAATAAAAAATAAAAAAAAGAACTACAAAAGAAAAATTTTCCCTAAGCAACAGTACATAGAAAAACCCAAAATCAAGAAGTAAAACAAAAACAAGGATGCTACAGGAGATTGAAATGTTTAGTACCTACATCTATGAGCAACACTAAACACAACGTGACTCCTAACCAGATAAACATAAGTCCTCAATTTACCTGTTCCCTATTACTCGATATAAAAAATCAGAAGACATGCCAGAAGAAAATACACAATCTGAAAAGATAAAGCAAGCATTAGAATAAGACATATGACACAGGTGTTGGAATTATCAGACAGAGCATTTAAAATCACCATGATTAATATGTTAAGAGTGCTAATGGTAAAAGTAGCCTAAGCAAAAGCTTTAAGAAAAAATCAAAATGAAATGCTATAAATAGAGGGTGGAGCAAGATGGCCGAATAGGAACAGTTCCAGTCTCCAACTCCCAGCACGAGCGACACAGAAGACTGGTGATTTCTGCATTTTCAACTGAGGTACTGGGTTCATCTCACCAGGGAGTGCCGGACAATCAGTGCTGGTCAGCTGCTGCAGCCCGACAAGCGAGAGCTGAAGCAGGGCGAGGCATCGCCTCACCTGGGAAGTGCAAGGGGAAAGGGAATCCCTTTACCTAGCCAGGGGAACTGAGACACACAACACCTGGAAAATTGGGTAACTCCACTCCAATACCGCGCTTTAAGCAAACAGGCACACCAGGAGATTATATCCCACACCTGGCCGGGAGGGTCCCACGCCCACGGAGCCTCCCTCATTGCTAGCACAGCAGTCTGCAATCTAACCGCAAGGCAGCAGCAAGGCTGGGGGAGGGGCGCCCGCCATTGCTGAGGCTTAAGTAGGTAAGAAAAGCCGCTGGGAAGCTCGAACTGGGTGGAGCTCACAGCAGCTCAAGGAAACCTGCCTGTCTCTGTAGACTCCACCTCTGGGGACAGGGCACAGATAAACAACAACGAAAGCAGCAGAAACCTCTGCGGATGCAAATGACTCTGTCGGACAGCTTTGAAGAGAGCAGTGGATCTCCCAACACGGAGCTGGAGATCTGAGAAGGGACAGACTGCCTGCTCAAGTGGGTCCTTAACCCCTGAGTAGCCTAACTGGGAGACATCCCCCACTAGGGGCAGACTGACACCCCACACCTCACACAGTGGAGTACACCCCTGAGAGGAAGCCTCCAAAGCAAGAATCAGACAGGTACACTCGTTGTTCAACAATATTCTATCTTCTGCAGCCTCTGCTGCTGACACTGACAAGCCAGGGTCTGGAGTGGACCTCAAGCAATCTCCAACAGACCTGGCTGAGGTCCTGACTGTTAGAAGGAAAAACTATCAAACAGGAAGGACACCCACTGCAAAAAACCTATCAGTACGTCACCATCATCATCATAGACCAGAGGCAGATAAAACCACAAAGATGGGGAAAAAGCAGGGGCAGAAAAGCTGGAAATTCAAAATAGGCGCGCATCTCCCCGGCAAGGGCGCAACTCATCACCAGCAGCGGATCAAAGCTTGGCCGAATGACTTTGTGAGATGAGAGAAAGAAGGCTTCAGTCCATCAAGCTTCTCAGAGCTAAGGAGAAGATGCGTGCCGGATGCAAAAGAAACTAAAAATGTGAAAAAAGTGGAAAATTGATGGCTAAGGTAATTAATGCAGAGGTCATAAAACGAAATGAAAGAGATGAAAACCATGACACGAGAAATGCGTGACAAATGCACAAGCTTCAGTAACCGACCGATCAACTGGGAAGAAAGAGTATCAGCGATTGAGGATCAAATGAGCGAAATGAAATTGAGAAAGCAAAGAAAAAGAAAGAAATGAATAAATACGAAGTATGGGATTATGTAAAGACAAATCTACGTCTGATTGGGGTGCCTGAAAGTGAGGGGAAATGGAACCAAGTTGGAAAACACTCTTCAGGATGGCATCCAGGAGAACTTAATCTGGTAGGGAGCAGGCCAACATTCAAATCAGGAAATACAGAGGAAGCCACAAAGATGCGCTACCGAGAGAGCAGCTCAAGACACATAATTGCCAGATTCGCAAAGTTGGAAATGAAGGAGAAAAATCTTAAGGCAATGAGAGAAGATCAGGTTAACCCACAAAGGAAGCCCATCAGACTAACAGCAGACCTCTCGGCAGAAACTCTACCACAAGCCAGAAGAGAGTGGGGCCATATTCAACATTCTTAAAGAAAAAGATTTTAAGCCAGAATTTCATATCCAGCAAATAACTTTCATAAGCGAAGGAGAAATAAAAATCCTTTACGATAGCAAATGCTTAGAATTTTGTCACCACCAGACCTGCCCACAAAGAACCTGAAGGAAGCACTAAACATGGGAAAGGAACAACGGTGCCAGCCATTGCAAGCATTAATGCCAAAATGTAGACCATCAGAAGGCTAGGAAGAAACTGCATCAACTAACGAGCAAAATGACAGTTAATATCATAATGGCAGGATCAAGTTCACACATAACAATATTAACCTTAAATGTAAATGGACTAAATACTCCAATTAAAAGACACAAGACTGGCAAGCTGGATAAAGAGTCAAGACCCATCGGTCTGCTGTATTCAGGAGACCATCTCACGTGAAGAACATACATAGGCTCAAAATAAAGGGATAGAGGAAAGTTACCAAGCAAATGGAGAACAACAAAAAGCAGGGGTTGCAATACTAGTCTCTGATAAAACAGACTTAAACCATGAAAAAGATCAAAAGAACAAGAAGGCCATTACATAATGGTAAGGGATCAATTCAATAGGAAGAGCTAACTATCTAAATATATATGCACCCAATACAGGAGCACCAGATTCATAAAGCAAGTCCTTAGAGACTTACAAAGAGAGACTTGAACTCCCATACAATGATAATGGGGAGACTAACCTCACTGTCAACATTGAACAGATCATGAGACAGAAAGTTAACAAGGATATCCAGGAATTGAACTCATCTCTGCAGCAAACGAACCTAATGAACATCTATAGAACTCTCACCCCAAATCAACAGAATATACGATTAGATCTCAGCACCACATGCTTGTTCAAAATTGACCACATAATTAGAAGTAAAGCACTCTCAACAAATGTACAAGAACAGAAATTATAACATACTGTCTCTCAGACCACAGTGCAATCAAACTAAGAACTCAGGACTAAGAAACTCAATCAAAACTGCTCAGCTTCATGGAAACTGAACAACCTGCTCCTGAATGACTACTGGTGCATAACGAAATGAAGGCAAAATAAAGATGTTCTTTGAAACCAATGAGAACAAAGATACAACATACAAGAATCTCTGGGACATTTAAAACGGTGTGTAGAGAATTTATAGCACTAAATGCCCACAAGAGAAAGCTGGAAAAGATCTAAAATTGACACTCTAACATCACAATTAAAGAACTAGAGAAGCAAGAGCAAACATTCAAAACCTAGCGGAAGGCAAGAAATAACTAAGGTCAGGAAGGCAGAACTGAAGGAGATGGGAACACAAAAATCTCTCAAAATCAATGAATCCAGGAATCGGTTTTGAAAAGATCAGCAAAATTGACAGACCACTAGCAAGACTAATAAAGAAGAAAGAAGAATCAAATAGATGCAATAAAAATGATAAAGGGGATATCACCACCATTACAAATACAAACTACCATCGAGAATACTATAAACACCTCTCATAAATAAACTAGAAAATCTAGAAGAAATGGATCATTCCTGGACGCACTCTTCAGACTAAACCGGGAAAAGTTGAATCTGAATAGACCAATAGCAGGCTCTGAAGTGAGGCGGTAATTAATACCAACGAAAAAAGTCCAGGACCAGATGGATTCACAGCTGAATTCTACCAGAGGTACAAGGGAGAACTGGTACCATTCATACGAAACTATTCCAATCAATAGAAAAAGAATCCTCCTAACTCATTTTATGAGGCCAACATCATCGTGATACCAAAACCTGGCAGAGAGCACAACAAAGAAAATTTTTTAGACCAATATCCCTGATGAACATCGATGCAAAAATCCTCAATAAATACTGGCAAACTGATTCAGCAGCACATTAAAAAGCTTATCCACCATGATCAAGTGGGCTTCATCCCTGGGATGCAAGGCTGGTTCAACATTCACAAATCAATAAACATAATCCAGCATATAAACAGAACAAAGACAAGAACCACATGATTATCTCAATAGATGCAGAAAAGGAAACGACAAATTCAACAGCCCTTCATGCTAAAAGCAGCTCAATAAATTGATGATGATGAACATACCTCAAAATAATAAAATTTGTTATGACAAACCCACACAGCCGATATCATACTGAATGGGCAAAAACTGGAAAATTCACGCTGAAAACTGGCACAAGACGGGGATGCCCTCTCTCACCACTCTATTCAACATAGTGTTGGAAGTTCTGGCTAGGGCAATCAGGCAGAAAGAAATCAAAGGTATTCAGTTAGGAAAAAGAAGAAATCAAATTGTCCCTCTTTGCAGATGACATGATTGTATATTTAGAAAAACCCCATTGTCTCCTTAAAATCTCCTTAAGCTGATAAGCAACTAAATAGCAAAGTCTCGGGATACAAAATTAATGTGCAAAAATCACAAGCATTCTTATGCACCAGTAACAATGAACAAAAACAGAGAACCAAATCGGGAATGAACTTCATTCACAATTTAGCTAAGAGAATAAAATACCTAGGAATCAACTTACAAGGAGGGTAAAGGACCTCTTCAAGGAGAACTACAAACCACTGCTCAGTGAAATAAAAGAGAGGACACAAACAAATGGAAGAACAGCCATGTTGGTTGAAGTCATATGTTTTTGAAAAATATGGCCATGCCCAAGGTTATTTATAGATTCAATGCCATCCCATCAAGCTACCAATGAGTTTCATCTGTAAATTGGAAAAAAACTGCTTTTAAAAAAAGTTCATATATGGAACAAAAACAGAGCCATCTCAAGACAATCTAAGTCAAAACAAAGCTGGAGCATCCGCTACTGACTTCAAACTTTGTTACTACAGGCTACAGTAACTGTATGAAGCCAATGGTACCAAAACGAGATATAGACCAATGGAACAGAACAAGTCCTCAGAAATAATACCACACATGCAACCATCTGATCTTTTGACAAACCTACAGAGAGAAACAAAATGGGGGAAAAGGATTCCTACAATAAATGGTGCTGGAAAACAGGCTAGCCAACAAAGTAGAAAGCTGAAAATTGGATCCTTTCCTTACTCCTTATACGAAAATTAATTCAAGATGGATTAGAGACTTAAATGTTAGACCTAATACCATAAAATCTAGAAGAAAACCTGAGTAGTGTTCATTCAGGACATGAGCATGGGCAAAAACTTCATGTCTAAACACAAAAAGCAACGGCAGCAAAACCAAAATTGACAAATGGGATCTCATTAAACTAAAAGAGCTTCTGCAGCAAAGAAACTACCATCAGAGTGAACAGGCAACCTACAGAATGGGAGAAAATTTTGCAATCTACTCATCTGACAAGGGCTAATAATCAGGAACTCTACAAAGAACTCAAACAAATTTACAAAAAGAAAAAACAAAACAACCCATGAAAAAGTGGGCAAAGGATATGAACAGACATTTCTCAAAAGAAGACATTCATACAGCCAACACACATGAAAAAATGCTCATCACTGGCCATCAGAGAAATGCAAATCAAAACCACAATGAGATACCATCACGCCAGTTAGAATGGCAATCATTAAAAGTCAGGAAACAACAGGTGCTGGAGAGGATGTGGAAATAGAACACTTTACACTGTTGGTGGGATTGTAAACAGATTCAACCATTATGGAAAACAGTATGGCATTCTCAGGATCCACAGAACTAGAAGTACCATATGACCCAGCCATCCCATTACTGGGTATATGCAAAGGATTATAAACCATGCTGCTATAGAACACATGCACACGTGTGTTTATTGTGGCACTTATTCACAATAACAGAACTTGGAATCTAACCCAAATGTCATCGTGACAGACTGGATGAGAAAATGTGTACATATACACACCATGAATACTATGCAGCCATAAAAAAAGGATGAGTTTGTGTCCTTTGTAGGGACATGGATCGCAGCTGGAAACCATCATTCTTAGCAACCTAAGACGAAAACCAGAAGCCACGTTGTTCTCACTCATAGGTGGGAACAGACAATGAATCACTTGGACTGGGAAGGGGTCATCACACACCGGGGCCTATCATGGGGAGGGGGAGTGGGGAGGGATTGCACTGGGAGTTATACGGTGTAAGCCAAAGCGGGGTTGATGGGTGCTGGCAGTTGATGGGTGCAACACACCAACATAACACAAGTATACATATGGGTAACAAACCTGCGTTATGCTACATGTACTAGAACTTTTAAAGTATAATAATAATAATAAATAAATAAATAAATAAATAAAAGAAATGCTATAAATAAAAAACACAATAACAAAAATGAAGAACACCAATATACACTAATGATAGGCTCATTATTATACTTGGCACAACTGAAGAAAGAATAGATAAACTTGTTGACAGGTCAATAGAAACTTCTTGAACCAAAGTAAAAATAAAAGATTGGAAATTTAAAAATAGAACACAATATCCAATAACTGTGCAACAATTTAAAAAGATGTAACATACACATAATTGGAATGCAAGAAGGTAAAGAAAGTAAGAGCAAAGAAGAAAAAATATTTCATGTAATATTGGCCAACAATTTTCCAAAGTTAATAACAGATATTACTTAGGTAATGTTGAAAGAAAAAAAAAAAAACATTAACCCAGAATTTAGACCTATTAACTAGGAACATTAACCTTCAAAAGTGAAGGAAAAATAAATAATTTCTCAGGCAAACAAAAACTGAGGGAATTCATTAAGGGGAGTACGTCCCTGCAGAAAATTTAATAAATATAAAGGAAGTTTTTCAGTGATAAAGAAAATAATATAGGGCAGAAACTTAGATCAACATAAAGAGTATCTGTTTGAAATATATGAAGGCAAAGTAAAATCTTTATTTTCCTATTCTCAAATAAGCTAAAAGACAACTATTTGTCTAAAGCAAACATATTAACAGTTTTAAAAGAAGTATAATTGCTCTTCTAAGAGAGGAGATAAAATAGAAACATAAAAAATACTCGATAAGACCAGAAAGGACAGAAAAAGACAGAATAAAAGCAATAAATGATAAATGTAATAAATAAAAAAAAGTTTCAAAGATGGTAGATATCAATCTAACTATAGCTATAATCACTTTAAATGTGAATGGACTAAATATACCAATTAAAATACAAAGACTGTCAGGGTAAATATTTTTTTAAAAGTTATTTACCAACTCTATGTTGTCTACAAGAAACTCACTTTAAGTACAAAGCCTCTAATAAGCTAAAGTAAAAGAATGGAGAAACATATACCATGCTAACACTAATCAAGAGAAAGTTTAGCAGAGTACTAATTTTAGACAAAGCAAACTTCAGGGTAAAGAAGATTATCAAGCATAAAGAAAGACATAACTTAGTAATAAAAGAGTTGGTTCTTTAAGACATAATTTTAAACGTAAAGGCACCTATCAAAAGAGTATCCAAATATATGAGACAAAAACTGATAGAACTGCAATGAGAAATAGACAAATCCACTACACTTTCAGTAACAGATAGATCAAGAAGGGAGAAAGTCAGTTAGGGCATAGATGGTTTGAACCGCATTGTCAATCAATTGAAACTAATAAACATTTATACAGTAGTCCAGCAATAGCAGAATATACATTCTTCTCAGGTTCACAAGAACATTCACCAAGATAAACCATATTCTAAGCCCATAAAACACAATGAATTTTTAAAATATAAATTACATGAAGAATGTTCTCAGAACACAATAAAAATCAATAACAGAAAGATAGCTAAAACATTCCCAAGTGTTTGGATTAAATAACACTTCTAATAACATGTGAGTCAAAGAAGAACTCTCAAGAGAAATTTAAAAATATTTTGAACTAAATGAAAATGAAAAGAAAACTCATCAAAATTTATGGAATGCAGTGAAAGCTGTGCTTACAAGAAAATGTATGACATTCAATGCATATACTAGAAAAGAAGAAAGAGCTAAATTCAGTAACCTAAGCTCTTCCCTTAGTAAACTAGAGGAAGAAGAGCCCATTATACCTAAAGTAAACAGGAAAAAAGGAAATAATAAAAACTATAGCAGAAATCAATAAAATTATAAACAAGAAGATAATAGAGAAAGCAATAAAATCAAAGACTCATTATTTAAAAAGATTAATAGCATTGAAAAACCTTTTGCCAGACTAACCAAGAAAAAAAGAAGAAGTCACAAATTATCAATATCAGAAATGAGAGAGCGGTCATCACTACCAATCCCATGGATATTCAAGGAATAAGAAATAAATACCCACCAATAACTCAGTGTACACATATTTGATAACTTAAATGAAATGGACCAACCCTTGGAAGGATATAAACTACCAAGTTACAAAAGGAGAAAGAGCTAACTTAAATAGTACTATATCTATTAATGAAATTGAATCAGCAATTTAAAACATTTCTAAAAACAAGGAATCTGGCCCAATTTGTTTTACTGGTGAATTCTACCCAATATCTAAAGAAGAAATAATACCAATCTCTTTCAGTAAACAGAAACAGTGTTAAATTGCTGTGACTTATAATAAAATATTTCCTTAAGTAAAATGTATGTAATACTGTATAAGAGTTATCAAATAAGCATTAGCATACAAATTCAAGATCACAGAAACTTGTTTAAATTCAAGTTGAGTGCAGGAAACATCTCTACTTCTCAGAGACAAGTTGGGGAGCCTTTGCATGGTTTCCTGGATGGCCTATCTCGCTTTCACTACAGCTGAAGAGAGATCATGAGAGAGGTGAGTGGTTCACTGGAGCAAAAAGTCAGGTTCTCCATTTAATATGTTTGCACAGCAAGGGAAGATAAATAAACTCCTCAGTTGTCTACAAAAGGAAGCTAAGAGAGTTAGGGAAGAAATCTGGAGAATTTTAATAATTATCTACTGGGAAATTATGAAATGTTCTTACTTTATGATAAAGATTTATACTGAGTCTGAGAGACTATCCTCAAATTTGGGAATTAAGCAAATTTTATGAAGAATTGATTAGTGATAGTTTAGTAAGAAAACCTAATAGTTTCTTATTATTATTTTTACTATTACCACTCTAAAAACATATATAAATGTGGTATTTAATGTTTCTGTGCTGGATATTTAATGAAATAATATGATTCACTTTTAAAAGAGAGTACTACTTGAATTATGAAAAAGGAATAACTAAAATTGAATGAGGATGTCTAATAAGTACTAGATGTGAAGTTTAGCATAAAAATATGACCTCAGCAAAGAAACTCAATTATATGTTGGCAGCATACTATAATTGTGAGCAAAATGCTAAAAAGGAAATTTATAACTCTTAAAGTGAGATAATTACACCAAAGATTTTTAAATATTGACAACGCTTTTATGACATTCCCTCATTCATTAGCCTACAGTTCAGTGAAGTTTCAAATTTTTGAAATACCATCGAATCTCTTATTTTTTGTTTTATTTTGTTCTCATGTAAAAGAATACAGGATTATTGGCCAGGCACGGCGGTTCACACCTGTAATCCCAGCATTTTGGGAGGCCGAGGCAGGTGGATTACCTGAGGTCAGGAATTGGAGACCAGACTGGCCAACATGGAGAAACCTCGCCTCTGCTAAAAATACAAAAATTAGTTGGGCATGATGGCACACACCTGTAATCCCAACTACTCGGGAGGCTGAGGCAGGAGAATCGCTTGAACCCGGGAGGTGGAGGTTGCAGTGAGCTGAGATTACGCCACTGCACTCCAGCCTAGGTGACAGAGTTAGACTCTGTCTCAAAAAAAAAAGAGAATATAGGGAATATTATACCAGATATTATTAAGAGACTTCCAGACGTTTCATTGCTTAATACTTTCTTTCTTCAAGTGCCAGACAATGAGTATAAATAAAGAAATGACATAAAATGTTATATATCATAATTACCTGGGGATATTTCTCTACATGTTCTTGCTCCTTATCTCCACTCCACAAAGAAAGAAAGAGAGGGAGGGATGAAGGAAGGAAGGAGGAAAGAAGCAAGGAAGAAAGGGATGGATGGAGGAAGAGAAAGGAGGGAGGAAGGGAGGGATGAAAGTAGCTCCTCTGGGTATTTCTGAAAATCCCTCAAGCACTATCATTATCAAGAAGAAAACACTGGGATGGGAGCATGTCAAGATATTAAGTAACCCAAGGAACACAGGGCAAAGCCAGACAAGCAGCCAGTAGGCAAGGACCACCCAGAGCCAGAGGAGAAACAGAGTGGTATCGGAGGGCCAGGAAAGGGCTGGAGAGGGGCAGCAGACACGCCAGTTGAGAGTTAAAAGGAACCTGGAAACCCGGCAACATCTGCCTCAGACAAGGGACTCCCTATTCTTCTCCTTCTCCAGCATAAACCAATGACTCTGACCTCCCTGAGCACAACTAGTAGTTGAATTAACAGGAGCTAGTAGTTGAATTAACAGGAGCTATGTGCTATGACAAAGAAAACGTGGCTAACTTTTGGAAGGGGTCCAAACCCAACTGAGTAGGAAGTGGGTGTCAGTGCTGTCATTATGAAGCACACAGACAAACTGAGGGCATCAGATGCAAATGTGCAGGTTTATGAAGGAACTTAAAATTCCAACATGCAAAGACTAGATGCATTAACTGGACATCAATCAAGGAACGCCGAAGTCTCAGAGTTTCTGAAATCTGTGCTATGGGAGAATACTCAAGATTCTTCTCCATAACTCCAGATGGCAGGGGCAATATTTATGAAGGACCAGGAAGCAGGTTTGGCCTTAACATAGAGACAGCCCTTCTAACAGGTAAAGATGGAACTGCATAAATTAAACCAGATTTTCAGAGAGTACACGGCTACTTGGTGGGAATGTCGAAGCATAAGATTTAGATGCCAAGGCATTCCTTGCCCTTACTGGGATACCCTGACTTTATGTCAGAGGCAGAATACCACAGCGAGTAAAAATCAGCTTGTTCAAATCCTGGTTCCACCACTCAGCCCAGGAGATCCGTGCTAACTACTTTCAGCTTCAGTTTCTTCATCTGTTTAAAGGAACTAGTGACAGTATTTATCTCACAGGGTTGTGAGCTTCTTTAAATAAGATGATAAATGTCACCTACTTACCTTGAGCTTAGCACTGTCAGAACCTAATAATGTTTGCTATTACTATTATTTAGAAATGAATGAAGGCAATGTGAAGTAATCCAGTTTGTCTGCATCATGAGATACAAGCAATGCTGGGAAGATTCAACCAACGTCCCATGAGTTTCTCCCATGTGTGGACACGATGCAGTTAGAGAGAGAGAAAAGAAAATCCCCAAATTACAGTATCATATGATATCCGCTCTGAAAGTGAGGAAAACGCATCAGTCAGTAATCAATTTTAAGGAATGATTGCCAAGTTTATCCCTGTAAACAATAACTACAGTTGCTCGGTGTCTGTAGGGGATTGATTTCAGGACCCTCTGCAGAGACAAAAACCCACACATATTCAAGCTTTAGAGTTGGCTCCACGGAACCCATGTATCACAAAAAGTCAGCCCTTCATTTCCGCAGATTGTGCATTGAGGGAATACTACTATATAATCTGCTGTTGGTTGCGGACGCAAAACTCCCAGGTAAAAAGGGCAGGTTCTATTGGTTGAAAACATCTGTTTATAAATGGCCTGTGCAGTTCAAACACGTTGTTCAAGGGTCTACTTTATTTGCAAAAGGAGCTGAAGTAGAAAAGTGCCATTTTAAAAATAAGCATACAGAAGTATGATCTTGAAAGAAAATTTGTGACACCCTTACAAAGAGAAGTCATACATCAGATCTATAGATAAGGAGAGACAGGCAGAGAAAGATGGACCTGCCCCAGATATTACAGCATGTCAGGAATAGAGGGTGCATAAAAACTTGTAACCAGAAGCAGTGGGGTATGGCAGGGAAAACTGCACGATTTGGACCTGCACAAATGTATTTTGGACTCACTTCTGCCACTAAGTATCATTATTTCTCAAGGAAATTGCCAGGAAACTCCAGGCTATCTCAATTAATCTCTTGGAGTCTCCGTTCCATCCACTACGACATAAAATGGTACCGCTGGATGGCCTCCAGGGTCTCTTCTGGCTCTGTGCCCATAAAACCATAAACCACAACAAATCACCATTAAGTTTCCAATTTTACAGGAATCTAACTTTTTTGAGGAACAACCTGTACAATTCCAGCAAAAGAAGCACGTTTCTTTCTGTCTCTGGCATACATGGTTGGCATCATCCTGGAAACATCATGAGCAAAAATGCATGCAAAATTAAGTCATTCTAACATGGGAAAAAAGATTATAGAAATACCCTAAGAGGAGAAAAAAGGGGCAGTCATCTGCTTCTGGATGTTGGGTAAGGAGGGTTAAACACATCCCCTGAATCCTTGTCAACTGCCTATAATTACAGAATAATTTTTGCATTCTTTATACCTTTCCTTTTCAAGTGCATAATCAATTCTGTAATTTTGGTCAAATGAGCAGTCAAAATCCAATTCAAATTTAATTATTCTAAATAAAGATGCCAGAAAGAGGGGCTATTTTATTTAAAAAAAACACTAATATAGTATCACTCTATGCTTAGCTTCCTTTATCATTTTTGACACTTCAAGTATAACTGTTGGGGGAAGCATGCTGTGTCATGATAGCTCTCTAGTCCCTTTACTAACTGGGATCACACCAATAATGAGGGCCAGTGAACCCTGAAATAAGCCTCACCAAAGCAGGAAGGTGGTCAGTGATTCGATTCTTCTGGAAACATTAGGAGATACATCTCTGATATGAATTAGAAGTACCTTTACTGTTTGGGCGCTGGTTGGCACTGCCTTTGGAGTGATGTGACTTGTATTTGAGTCTTTGTTTTAACTTTTACCACCTCTCTGTTAATGCGAAAGCCAGTTAACCTCTTTGCACCTAGAATAATTAAACAGCAAAATCAGAATAATAATTCAGGCTTCATAAAGTTGTCATGAATATTAAATGAGGATTTACACCAAAATGCTTGGATAAATCAGCTTGTAAAATTAAAACGCTGCTATGATTTTGCCTAAATTAATTTTAGTATTTTGCATTCCTAATAGTATGCAAATAAGCCCAATGCCCTGACTTCATTTCAAATTTCAGTTCAGAAGCTTATTTTATTGTTGATTCCAAAGATTGCTTCAAACATCTTATCTGAACTTTCTAAAAATGAATTCTGTTGATTTCACTTGAGTTTCAACTCTAGCTATGTGATATTGGGAAGGTCACTTAAGATTCTTAATGTATTCAAATGAAAATGTGAGAGTCGGACCAGGTAATCTGCAAGGTCCTTTCCAGCATTAATTCTTATATCATGTAATCCCATAAATTGCCTGGGATATGAGATGTCATTTCTCCATTTGCTTTCTTCCTTGTTGCTACCATCAATCGACTAAATGAGGTCTCTCCATTTGTTCTGAAAGTAAGAGAGTCAAAAATCATAGTTACAACGCAAATGTACAATATTAGGTGGCAGGATTGTTCAGAAGAGGGCATCTGTTGAAAAAGATGGAGGAAGTGTAACAAAATATGTTAATAGAAATAAAATGTCGACAAATGTACAGATCACAAGAGACAGACAAAACTGCAGACATAAGGAACAATTGGCATAATTTCAACTCCGGTGGCAGGAGGGACACCTAGCACACAATGGGATTTTGATCAAGTAGCCTTAAGATTTCTCAGTGGCCCAGACATTCCTACCCTCACCTTTTGATGTTAATATTATAAAAGGTGTGAATTGCATGAAAATGGAAGAATCAGCATTGTAGAGTAGAGACAGTTGTCACCTGACTCGCCTACCTCAGAGGAGTCTGGAAATTATGCCACACAAAGGATGAGCTCATGAGGGAAAGAATCTGTGTTTTGTATAAAATTATTGAATCGAGATTGCACATGACTGAGAGAAGACCTGCTCTTTCTTCCTCTGGTTCCATGGCCACAGGTGCATAAAGAATCCCTTATCTGCCCCTATCTGTGTGCTCATGTTCCTGCTGTCTTGTTACCAGTGATTTCACTGCCTGGAGGTGCCCTGGGCTGAGAAAGTGAAAAGGCGGAATCCAGTGGCAATCCAGGGTGGCCACTGCATAGATGTTCTCTCTGCCCTTGCTGTCACCCATGACAGTAGACACTTAGTATGCCGAAATGTCACCTTATTTTTAAAAACCTGAACTCAATTAGCCCTGGATCCCCAGTTTTGCGGAGGGCAAAATCGAAACCAAAATGAAACCTCCTTACTCAAGAATTAAAAGTATCAGTCCTTTCCAGTTCAAACAATTTCTTCATTCTTAGTAATTAGTTCTAATTACTAAGTCAAATTCAAGTTTAAAATGTGGTCTGTTACAGATTCTTCCAGTCCCCTTTTCTCAATCTGGTCTGCTGGTACAGAAAATATATTGCATTTTTCTTGAGGGGCCTCAGTCATCTTGCCTTACTCATTAAACCCTGCCTTGGTTATCACTACTGATGGTCATTCCTTTAACCTGGTCCCAGCTTAAACCCTGTATTAGTCTGTTTTTACACTGCTGTGAAGATACTACCCAAAACTGGGTAATTTATAAAGGAAAGAGGTTTACTTGATTTGTACTTCCACATGGCTTGGGAGGCCTGAGGAAACTCACAATCATGGTGAAGGTGAAGGGGAAGCAAGGACCTTCTTCACATGATGGAAGGAGAGAGAAGTGAGAGCAAATCAGGGAAAGCCCCTTATAAAACCATCAAATCTCATGAGAACTCACCATCACAAGAACAGCAGAGGGGAAACCACCTCCTTGATCCAATCACCTCTCTCTCTCAACATGTGGGGATTACAATTCAAGATGAGATTTGGGTGAGGACACAGAGCCAAACCATATCAGAGCCTTTACATCAACAAATGAAAAATAAATTTGATTGTATTTCAAATATTATTAATATTATTCACCATGATACCTATCAATCTATGTTTGAATAAAGCCATATTTTGTTATGAATACTCAAGACATTAAGATGAGAAAATAAGAAGTAGAAAGGGAAAGGGAAAAGGAAGTGAGCAGGCAACTTACTTCTCCCATTTCCATCTGCACACCTTGATTACATCATGATTTATTAATGGCATTTTTCTTGGTTCAAATTTTTCACAACAATGAATAACCATGTATATATTCTTAAATATGCAAGTATTTCTATAATTATTAGAAGTAGAATTGCTGGATCAAAGGGGCAAGTGCGTCTAAACTTTTAATAGATGATGGCTTTTTTTCTGTCCAAATAAGTTATACTAAAAGGCAGATTTCGGCCGGGCACGGTGGCTCAAGCCTGTAATCCCAGCACTTTGGGAGGCCGAGACGGGCGGATCATGAGGTCAGGAGATCGAGACCATCCTGGCTAACACAGTGAAACCCCGTCTCCACTAAAAAAAAAAAAAAAAAATACAAAAAACTAGCCGGGCGAGGTGGTGGGTGGCTGTAGTCCCAGCGACTCGGGAGGCTGAGGCAGGAGAATGGTGTGAACCCGGGAGGCGGAGCTTGCAGTGAGCTGAGATCCCGCCACTGCACTCCTGCCTGGGCCACAGAGCGAGACTCCGTCTCAAAAAAAAAAAAAAAAAGGCAGATTTCGCAGAGACAATCACAGCTACTTAAGCTCCCCAGATTGAACCAGCAGGAGAGCAGCAGGAAAACAGATATTTTGAAAAAGTTGTTGAGATATTTGTGTTGAGGTTTCAGGAAGGTCAGAAAGCCCTTTCACTCCCAGGTGGCCTGGAAACACTGGCATCTCATTTGCAGAAGAGGTGCATCTGTAGGCCCAACTTTTATCCTCTGGGTCTGCGTGTACATGTTGCGCCCTGCCCTCCACTCAGAACAGCATGCTGAGGCTTTCCCGTTGACAAAACTTTTGAAGGTAGATACTTTCTAAGTCAGGCCTTTCAGACTTGGCTCCTTTAAATAAGTAACTGAGCAGAATGGGCTGTGACCAGTGATGTCATCCAAGGCAAATGATTCTTTGATACACACAGATAAATGTCTCCTTAGAAACATACACCTTGGAAAAGCAAAAACCAGCCTTCAGATGAGGCATGTGCACAGTCAGCATGAGTTACAGGAACAAGGATGGTAAATTCATTTCTTTATTTACCACCTACGGAGTCAGACTTACAGAGAGCCCTGGATTAACAAGCACTGTGTGGCCAACAGAGGGCTTTTATGCTGCAAGATAAACATGTGCTTTCTCAGGTTATAGCATGTTCAGGATATCCTCCCAGTTGAGGGAACTCACTCAGCAAGGATTTGCCACTTCCTGTTGACTCAGGGGACCACACCAACATACTTAGACTGATGACGACCTCGTTGCACCCAGAGGAAGACAGGATCATATGCAAGGGTGAAACAGGGCTATTAATGACTACACCCTGTACAACTGCAATTGTGTTTTCTCTGGTGAGAGAAAGACATCAGAACCAATATGGGAGGCTACAAATGTCCATCTCTTGAATTCAACCCAATCCAGCCAGTGGAGCAAGCTGGTGTGTGTGTGTGGGGTTGGGGGGGTGGTGGCGGGGGTGTATGTTGAGAATAAAAAATGCAAAAATATTACCATTGATGACTTTGACTCTCCTTTAATTCCATACCCAGGTACTTACTTCCTTGGGTTTCCTCCATTGACACATCTACTAACCTAGTTCAGTCTGCCCTGCCCAATATGGAAGCCACTAGTAACATGCGGCTATGTAAATTTAAATGGATTAAAATTAAGCAGAATTTAAAATTCTATTATTCAGTCATACTGACCATATTCTGAATACTCAACAGCCACTTGTCGCCCATGGTTATGATACTGGACAGCACAGATACAGAACATGCCCATCGCTGCAGAAGGTTCTGTCGGGCAGTACTGATTTCTTGAATCCTTATGTATTTTGGTCTCTATGGTGGGCTGTGTATTCTAGAAGCATACAGCCCAGTAGAGAGACAGACATTAACCAAGAACCCTCAAATAAATCAGCAATGACAGTTTTGGATAGTGCTACAAAGGAAGGTCTGGGTTCTTGGAGAGAATACAGCATCAAGTATTTTTCTTGCCTACATGATCCCAGACAACTGCGTTGAGGAGTGAAGTTAGAAACAATGCCTGAAGAATCTGAAAGAATCACTTCCCACTAGAATGTGTGGATCCGTGGCATGGTGCAGGATGGGATGGGGATAAAGGCATTTAACATGCAGACAGGCAAAAGAAGAAAGAGCAACAGAAAATAAGGATCCAGAATGTCTCCGGGCTTTTCAGTCTCTGCTTTGTTTTCAACCTCAAACAGATTCTGCTGTCTGATTCATCCTGCCCCCTAATACATCCCCAGGCTCCCAATAGAAATTAGGTTTTACCCAAGATATTAATAACTCAAACTGGGGAAAATAGGACTTTCAATTCCTAAAACTTAAATTAAATTAAAACTGCCATCCTCTGCACATCTCTAGGAAAATGTCAGGCTCAATTTGCCAACTGCCATCCTAGCTCAGGAGGACAGGAGAGGGCGGCGCACTTTTGCAGGCAGATCCAGGTGAACACAGAGAGAGAACCATGGAGTCTACAGTGACCTATGGTACACAGAGGAAGGAGAGGAAACATTAGGACAAAACTGATTCCCCCTGGGCGGAGGAAAATAAGGACAGGAGAATGGAAGCCAAATGCAAGTGAAATTAATTAAACAGAGTATCTGTAGCAGGGCTCTAAAATTAGGCCAAGTTGGAAAAGTTTTCATCTGAACATCATTTGTGGAATTATCTTATGATTTACATGTTTCCTCCCTAAACAGATGTTTTGAGGAAAAAAAAAATTGTAAAGGAAAGCCAGCATTTATAACAAAATTTCCAAATAATATGCTAGTTTGCTTAACTGAAAGAATAAATACAAGGGTAGAACTGAATGTTTAATTTTAATACACAAAAGGCTCAAGTTGGAAAACAGTTACTATTTAATGTTCTTTTCTAAAGTAGTCGAATGAAAATGTACTTTAAGCTTGCTGTTCTAATGACAGAAACAAAGAAATGATTAAAAGAAGATTCTTAAAATAATCCCAAAGTTTGTTTTAATCATTGGTTTAGGAGAAATTTGCACAAAGAATTGCTGAAAAAAGAAAGAAGCAGATAAAAATCTGTGTCGTTTTTAAAAAGCAAACAATGAGAAAAACCTACAAAAATAAGTAGAAAGATTGTAAAAGATAGGTACCCATTCAGGGCAATATGTAAAATACAATTCTATTTTGGTAAACATCAAACAAACAGAAGCCATATATTGTGCATGTTTGTGTAACTGGCTTATCAGTCATTTCTCTTTTATTGCATTTCCCATATTGTATTGGAGTTATGTATGTACAGCTGGTTTTTTCTGTGAAATCAAGTTTCTGCCCTCATCTCTGTATTTCCACTAGCCAGTGACAATCTCTGGCACACAGGAAACATGGAATAAATTGTTGTTGCATGAACAACACCAACTAGACCAAATGGCATGATTGAGGGAAAGCTACATGGGAAGGAACAGGAAAGCACAGGGCTTAGGGTCAGAGAACAGTGACTAGGGCATGAGGGGAGGTGGCCACATGGTTGTAAAGGCTCTTTATGTGACTCAGATTCTACACCAAATACAGGACTGACTCCATAATCTGCAGACCTCAGTACAAAACAGTGACTACCGAACGATAAACCAGGTATGGGCCCTTCTAAGCACAGGGGTCCTATACAAGTGCACATGTTACACACCTGTGGAGCCAGCCCTGAAGACAGGCACTAAAGGGTCCCTGATAGACTTTAAACAGGAGCACGCTGATGAGATTTAAGAAAGGTCTTTAAGAAAAATCACTGCAGACTGGACATGGTGGCTCACGCCTGTAATCCTAGCACTTTGGGAGGCTAACACAGGAGGACTGCTCGAGCTCAGGAGTTCAAGACCAGCCTAGGCAACACAGCAAAATTTTGTCTCTCCTAAAAATAATAAGCCAGGCGTGGCTGTATGTGCCTGTAGTTCCACTACTCAGGAGACTGAGGTGGGAGGATCGCTTGTGTCCAGGAGTTAGAGGTCACAGTGAGCCATGATGGTGCCACTGCACTCTAGCCTGGGTGACAAAGTGAGACCCTATTTCAAAATAATAATAATAATAATTAATAAATAAAAATAACTACTGATGCATTATAGATAATTGTTAGCAGGAGGCCTGGGAAAGCCTCTTAGAAGAAAATTGCACTAGCCATAATGATTAGAAGAACCTGAACAAACCAGTCAGTAGCAATAGAGTTGGAGAGGTACAGATGGGTCCAAGAGAAAACTAAGGAATTAGGAATTGTCATGCAAATTGCACTGTGATCGGGGGATTTGGGAGGAAAGTTAAGGGAGGAAAAGGAAGGACGGCAGAAAGGAAACCAAGTGCAAGTGAAATGAATCACTTAGAACACTTGTAACATGGCTCTAAAAATAGACAGGAAAAAGAACACTTGCAAGTTTCTTCTTCTGGCAACCAGGTAAAAGAAGGTGCAATAGAGCCAGCCCACAGCTAGTATGCTCTTGAGAACAATAATAAAATGTACAAAGGAGTAGCATGGATGTTGCCATGAAAGACTAGACATAACACGTTAACAAGCTCGGAGGAGACAAACCATTTCCTCCAAAGAACCTGGGAGAAATACAGGAATTTTCATATGGCAAAACTGGCACATATTTGACTGGCACCTGTGCTGCCTCTCTAAATGCTATCGATTTTTGTAGAAAGTGTGGTGCAGGGAGGACAGGCCAGGAGTCCAGTCAGGCATGCAGGGAGGAACAGGGTATGCAGAAGGAACAGCTGGTGTTCCGGATCAAAGCACTTCTGTGAGGCACGTGAGTCTTGCTTCCAGGTGATTAAAGTGGGGCATAAGGAAGTGAAGTGGTTTTTCCAAGTCACAAAGAGAACTAGAAAATAATGTTGCCAGACTCCTTATCCAGGGTTTTCTCTAGCAGGCCACACTTAAAATCTTCAGTCGTTGAGGCTGTGTTAATAACCGATTGAATTGTCAAACTGGCAAGTTCAACAGGATGGGTGCCAGGCATTAAGACCACCAAGAATCTGAATGGTAAACAGTTGGAAGTGAGCTGAGCTCCAGAATTAATTTACTCAGGGTAACAACAGGTTTCTGCCAAGGACTTGCCTCCTGACTTTTTAGATCAAGGTGAATCACTGGGTCAAACGCATTGCACAAGTGCTCACAAATCCGTGGAAAGATTTTTCTTAAGTTATGCATGAATGCTCAGTATTCTCATGAGAAAGGACTTGTTGCAACATTTGCTTCTTTCTTATTGATGAGCAGTTGTGGATGACAGAAACATAAGACTCAGAAGTTTCTGTCCCTCAGTCTCCCCAGTCCATTCTGGTTTAAGATGATTACACAGCGATTTTATACAACAAGAGGCAGTCGAATGGGAGAGACAAATCGTTTTATTTCTCAAATCAGTTTCATTAAGGATTACTCAAAGCATCATCTCATCTGTCTTTGCACAGTTTTATGTTCATTAGAGGTTGGAAGTGGGAAGTCATTTTTCAAAAGGCTGATCTTGAACTAGTTAGCAATGGAACTGTTAACATGAGCGCATCCTGTAAAACTGGACATCCATTATTTGAGCCCTCCAGCCTTGGCTGCCCTGCATGTTTCCATTCATCATAGCAACCCCTTGGATAGCCCAGCTGTTGCTGCGCCAGAGGACTTCAAAATGAAATCCCGACCCTGAGCAAGAAATGGTCAAGGCAACTACTTCCCAGGATCTTTCAAAAGGAGCCACAAAGTCCCTATTCCTGAGTGGCAATATCTGTTACTAGGATGACCATGTACTATATCATCCAAACACTTCTTATCACCTCCTAGAACTCTTTGGAGGGTACAAGAAGATTTTATTAATAATTGCATCAAGTTAGCAGATATAAATTAAACCTCTTTTAAGAGAAAAATTAAAACGTGTGTTCACTCTACTTCTTATCAATGTAGTTTCAGAGATGAGCCTGCAAACCTTTCCTGCTGGGATAAGCACCTTGCATCATATATGCAATATATATTATGTGTGTGTGTGTATATATATATGCACATGTATATATGAGATAGGCAATATGTGTTCAATTTATGTTTATAAATACATGTTCACTGCAGGTAGAAGTAAAATATATCAGTCAACTGACAACAGAATTTTTTTTTTTTTGAGACAGGGTCTCACTTTGTTGGCCAGGCTGGGGTGTAGTGGTGAGATCACAGTTCACTGCAGCTTCATTCTCCTAGACTCAAGCCATCCTCCCACATCAGCCCCCCAAGTAACAGAATCTTATGTTGATGGTTTTTTCTCCATAAGTTTGATTTAGTTGACTCTCAAAGAGAGTTCTTTGACTAAAAGTCAAAGGCACTTAAGTTCCAGGAAGAAATTACCCTAGCAAGTAAATATTTTTTATGCTAGCTCATTCCACTTATCATATCTAAAATTACATATTAATTGAATAAATAAATGAGATGATCAGTTAATTTCATTAAATACTCATCTGGTTGCCTCTGATGTTCTCAAAATGTTATGCTGAAAAATAAATTGGCAGTGATAGTGATTATGAGCACTTCAATGTAGGAAAGAGGGAAGAAAATGACCATTTTAATACTACATGCCAGGCAGTATTCAAGACTCCTTTTATATAAGCTCTCAATTTTAATCCTCAAAACAATCCTATTTGAGAGGTACTGTCATCCTGATCTTACAATCGAGAAAACAAAAGTTCAAGTTAGTTAAGAAATTAAACAGAACAATTGTGTGATTGTAATTCCATGTTTGTAATGTCCGTAATCCTTGGCTGTTTGATTCCACGACCCTACCCTTTTCCTCTTTTTTTTTCTTTTTTTTACAGAGTCTCACTCTGTCACCCAGGCTGAAGTGCAGTAGCACAATCTCAGCTCACTGCAACCTCCGCCTCCCAGGTTCAAGCGATTCTCCAGCCTCAGCCTCCCAAGTAGCTGGGACTACAGGTATGCACCACCACACTCAGCTAATTTTTGTATTTTTAGTAGAGATGGAGTTTCACCATGTTGGCCAGGCTGGTCTCAAACTCCTGACCTCAAGTGAGCCACTAACCTAGGCCTCCCAAAGTGCTGGGATTATAGGTGTGAGCTACTGTGTCCAGCCCCTTTTTCCTTTTCCACAATAAATATCTGCAACTATGTATTGATCACCAAAGGTTAAATTCTTTGCATTCCTAGAGAATTAAAAATATTACAAAATAAGTGTATTTGTCGATTCTCATGCTGTTAATAAAGACATACACAAGAATTGGGTAATTTATAAAGGAAAGAAGTTTAATGGACTCACAGTTCCAAAAGGCTGGGGAGGCCTCACAGTCATGATGGAAGGAGAAGGAAGAGCAAAGGCATGTCTTATATGGTGGCAGGCAAGAGAGCGTGTGCATGGGAACTGCCCTTTATAAAGCCATTGGATCTCGTGAGACTTATTCTCTATCACAAGAATAGCACAGGAAAAACTTGCCCCCATGATTCAATTACCTCCCACTGGGTCCCTCCCACGACATGTGGGAATTATGGGAGCTACAATTCAAGATGAAATTTGGGTGACAACACAGCAAAACCATATCCATAGTTAAGAGTATTAAGGTTATAGGAGGATAAAAATCAATTGAAATGCTTTATATAAAAATAAAACAAAAAAACTACTCATTATGTTAGGATCTTTTTTTTTTTTCGTTTTTCTTTTTTTAGACAGTGTCTTGCTCAGTCGCCCAGGCTGGAGTGCAGTACTACAATCACAGCTTACTGCAGCCTCCACCTCCTGGACTCAAGTGATCATTCCACCTCAACCTCCCCAGTAGCTAAGACTATAGACTACAGTCATGCGCCACTACGCTGAAATAATATTTGTATTTCTGTAAAGACAAGGTCTCACCAGTTGCCCAGGTTGGTCTGGAACTCCTGGGCTCGAGCAATCTGCCCGCTGTGGCCTTCCAAAGTGCTGGGATTATAGGCATGAGCTACCACCCCCAGCCTATGTTTGGGTCTTAAAAACGCATCTGTCTCAATCTTATAAGCTGTCTTGTTCATGAAAGAGTATATTAGGTATGAGTTCCAAGGTGCTTTGCAGTGTCACTCATGGGCCCTGTTCTTTTGAGAGTGGCATCCCTGTGTATCAGATCAATGAGAAGAAATCGTTTTCACAGCTCAAGAAATCTACTAATCAGTGAATGATGAGAAAAGCGGCCTTTTGAGGAGAACCAAAATTAAAATGGTCTCAACAGTGTCCCTGTGGATTTCTATAAAAACTTTTTTAAAAAGCAGCTAGAATTTCATGCTGGCTCAAAAGCTTTTGTTCTATGCCTTCAAGAACGTTAAACTTTTTCTTTATTATTTACTATTAGTACTAAATATCAGAGTCTTAAAAATACTAAAAACAAAACAAAACAAAACAAAAAATCTGTCTTCCTTTCATTGCTTTCCCTTCTCAAATTCCTTTTTCAAATGTGTTTTGAGCTCAGTATTCCTTAGGCACACTTCCTTACAGTTATTGAAATGAGAGTTTCCCTGTGACGATGTTTAGCCATGAATGCCACAAAGCCACTAAGATTTAAGGCATGTTGCCGATTGGAAGGTCCTCTGAGTACCATTGCCCTTTCCTTACCTATTGCAAACCCAGGGGAGGAAGACAGGGAACCAGCAATGTCAGAAGTAGCTGATATTTTGCATGGAGCTAAGACTTCCGTTCATCATTTCTCCTCTTGGAAGCAGGAAGCCGTTGAAATCCATCCCTAATGTGTCCCAAGTGTCCACCTGCTGAGGGCAGGATTGCACAAGCAGCAATCTTTTGCTCATGAAGCCTAGGGAGCACTGTCCCAGGGTATCAATTGGCCCAAAGCTGTTCTCTCCCTACAGACCATGCAGCAAATCAGAAACTAAGAGAACTTAAAGCCCTCAGCCCTGAGTTTCAATTCCAGTTCTGTATTTTATTAGTAATTAGTATCATAATTAACTGAGAAGATTATTTAGATTTATTGAGCCTCTGTTTTGTAAAATAGACTATTCATATACAACTGCAGAGAAACCAAACCCCCCAAAAAACCATTGCTACTTAATACAAAAACCTAACTGCAGGTATTTCTACTTTGTGTGGTTGACAGAATAGCCAATCACTATCACCATCAAAACAAACACCCGAACTCAACGGAGGTATTAAAGAGAATGCTGGAATCTCTGTGCAGATGAGCTGCCAAGCCCACTTTGGGATATTGAAGGGTACAGGACTTGAGGACAGCTGAGTGACACTCCCCACAAGGTGACAGCAAGAATTAAGTGACTTAGCACAGAGGAAGCTTCTGGCTCACAGCCCTTGTCCTTTCCTCAGACCTCTCCTCTGTCTTTCCCTTCCCTCTCATTTCTCATTTTGCTCACTCTGAGGGTGCCTTTGTCTCCCTTTTCTGGGTTCAAATGCCCAAGGAGAATAAAAATGTTCAACCAATTAATTTCTGACTTTCTAATCATCTACTGGACTGTTGGTCTCTTCTTGGAGATGTTGTAAAGACAAATTTATTTCCCCCATCTTCAAAGAAGACTTGGATTAATTGCAGATCTATAAAATAGTGTCATCTGGTTTATAAAATTTGCAGAAAATAAGCCTTCATATTTTAAGGAAGGCTACTGACAGATGAAGAATAATGAACAGTTGTCTATCTCCTCACAGTTTGCATGAGTTTTCTCATCCTCCTAACCTCCCTAATGTGATTTGATTCTTACAAGTACCCCAGTGATGCAATAATATTGGTGGATGTCAGTCCTAGGTCCTTGCATGCAGCTTTCATACCACTGCAATTGAAGTGGCATGTGTTTCTAGATATGCTCCAGTTTTAGATCATATGTCTCTCTAGCTCAATGGAAAACTGGAATAGAGTACAAAATTAGACAAAAACAAAAAACAGGAAGCAAAAGGCTATGCATTTGAAGCATCTCCATGTGCCTTTCTGAGTCCCACTTATAAAGAGATTACATTTTCTCCTCTCCCTCCACTTCTGGTATCCTTAAGTGTCTGGCAATGCTGGATCAGTCCACAGTGAGTCTAACCGTGGGCATGAAATAGTGAGGCAGTGATTCTGAGAAAGTGCTCCTCCTTGTTAAACCTTCTGGGAAAATACATCAGAATTTCCTGTTTGAGGTCGATGGCTTTATTTCCAAAGCTTTTCTGTCTTCTAGAGGTACGAGTTCACCTTCGTTATACGAAATTTGCAATGGTTCCACAGGCATCCACAATAATCAATTCAGGGTTAAGCTCTTAACTGGAGAAACCAAAGAAGCAGGAGGCCATTTGGTAGTCTCAGAGAGCTCCAGATGTGGTTAGCATAAGAAGGCAAGCAACTAAACATTTCACAGCTGTGCAAAAATCAAAGAACTCTTCTAGATGACAGAGAAGACGCCACAAAGTCTTTAAAATCTCATCTTGCTGGGCTGCTAAAGACAAATTGCAAAATGTATGCCCCTTGTGCCACTTACATCAATGTCTTTGAACTAGTAGTTTTTTTCAGCTAAGGGAAAATGAAAAGCGGTTACCTGGTTGCATATGTAGTTCCGAACTTCTTCCTGACGATGGCCCACTAATTTCAGCATGCTTGGGGTGCCCTTGGCCTTTCCATCTAAGAGCAGGAAAACACTGATGAACACTTCCAATGGTCATTCTGTCCTCTGTCTGAGCAGGCAAAGGCATTAATCCCATCTCAATGGATTTGAAGTCTCTAGAATGGTTCAATGATCTGGTAATGGGAACAGCAGAATAAATACAAACATATCCCCAAATGAATTCTTCTTAAGAAACTTTCTGCATCTGAGTTCATCAAAAAAATGGGAATGTAAATTAGTATAACCTCTGTAGAAAACAGTATGACAATTTCTCAAATAACTAAAAATAGATCTACCATTTGATCCAGCAATCCCACTATTGTGTATCTACCCAAAGGAAAAGAAATCACTATATGATAAAGATACCCGTACTTGTATGTTTATCACAACACTACTCACAATAGCAAAGATGAATCAACCTAAGTGTTCATCAACAGATAATTGAATAAAGAAAATGTGGTATATATCTATCTACCTACCTATCTACCTACCCACATACTCCAGAATACTACTCAGCCATAAAAAATAATGAAATTGTATCTTTCACAGCAACATTGATGGAACTGGAGGTCATTTTCTTAAGTGAAATAACTCAGAAACAGAAAGTCAAATACCACATGTTCTCACTTAGAAGTGAGAGCTAAATAATGTGTACACATGGACCTAGAAAGTAGAAAGATAGGCACTGGAGACTCAGAAAGGTGGAAGGGTGTCGGGGGGTGGTGGATGAGAAATTAATGGGTACCATGTATACTTTTCAGGTGATGCTTACACTAAAAGCCCAGATTTCACCAAAATACAATATATCCATGTAGCAAAACTACTTGTACTCTCTAAATCTATAAAAATAAAACAAAAATTAATTCCTTAATTTTTGAAAAGGTTAATAGATCGTAATTGAGGTCACATACTTACATTTTAGGCAAAGCAAAGGATGTTTATGAAAAGTCAAAAGAGTTGCTCTACAAACAATTGTCAGGGAGGAAGCCAGGAGGGAAGGGCAGAAAAGGGGAAAGAGAATGACAGCTTAAGTGTAATAAATATGCACAGATTAACTTGTCCCTCAACAGTTGTACCTCTCTCTGCCCCAGACACACCGTGACCACCTGCATGCATGCATGACTATGTATACGAGTGTCTGAGTACATTCTATGGGTCTGCATGTATTGGGGTGTATGTGGGATGCGGGAGAACATGGAATACTATGTAAGAGTGGGGTATGTAGGGGTGTGTACAGATGTGCAAGATGTTTATTTATGAAGGATGTGAGGGGTACATGAATAAGGGATGGAGGCTGTGGACATGGAGAGAGATTAGAGAGAAAACATGTATGGGGGTATATGGGCTCTGCATGTAAAATACAGATGGGGTATATTTATCAGGGTGGTAGATACCAGTGTGTGCACATCGGATGGGAGGTGTGTGCATGGAGCTGTCTATGTGTGCACATGGGGTACATGTATAATGTGAGGATGTGTGTTTAGGGACTGCATGTGGGTATGGTGTATAAAAGCAGGGCAGTGTCAGCACAACCAAAGTGACATGATTCTCTGAATAGCAAATCAAGTTTTTCTTTTAGCGCAGTGCCTTCAATGCAAGAGTGACTTCTCGCAGAGATGACTTCTTACAGAGAACTTCTTACAGAGATACAAAGCTCTTAGCATTCAATCCCCTGGAGCTTCTGAACTCCAGCTACACGTGGAATTCCACACCTGTGTCTCCTTTGCTGGGACTCAGGGGACTGATTCGCTGTGATTTATGAGGCTATAGACCTTCATTTCCCCACAGGACACAACTATCTCTGGGTTAGAATGTCTGCTGATAAATCATCATGATCATCATGATCATCACCATCACTGTCATCCTTCCCATGCACAGCACTTGGCAGTTGTCAAAATACATCCTCATACATCATCTCATTGCACTACTATATAGTAACTAAGCTAACAATGCATTGTCCTTTTTGAAAGGCTAATTCTATAATATAAAACCCAGCTGGCTGATATGTGCTAGTCAAGAAAAGACTGTCCACAATTAGCCTGAGGAGAACTCAAGACCTTCAAATCGAACAACCACCTCCATTTCTTGACCAAAGCTTCAATCTATTCACAGATCTTCTGTGTTTCTACCCTTGCATGAAAATTTAAAACAGCTTTCATTTCTGTACCTCTTCTATTACCCCACTAAAGTGCAAAATTGCAAATCCATAACACTTCTCTGGATGGCCAAGTAGTTAAATATTACTTTTTTTTTTGCTGCCAGTATGAAAATAGACTAAGTTGCCATGCTGCTAATGATAATAATACTAACAATGCCATGCCTCCAGGTTCCTGAATGGAACCCCACAGAGAACAATTTGTTCCATTATTTCTCTCAAGGATATAGCAGAAATGTTCATAGGCATCCACATTTCTCATTTTACTAAACTTCATTCCCAGGAAAGCAAAACTGGAATTACTCAAAGAGCAGCAAAACAGCAGCAATGGAGCAATTTGCATGCAAAGATACTGCCAGTGCACCCAACCTTTGATATTGAAGGCAGGGTTCCATCTCTTTAGAGAAGGGAGCCAATGGTATCTCATGGTTTTACCCGGTATTTTTTTCAAACACACTGTGTCTAGAGTTTGTTCCTTCCGGTAGGTTGATGGTCTCACTGACTTCAAGAATGGAGCCGCGGACCTTCGCAGTGAGTGTTACAGCTCTTAAAGGTGGCGCAGACCCAAAGAGTGAGGAGCAGCAAGATTTATCGGGAAGAGTGAAAGAATAAACCTTCCAAACCGAGTAAGGGGACACGAGCATGGTGCTCCTGCTGGCTGGGATGGCCAGGTTTTATTCCCGTCTCCACCCATGTCCTGCTGATTGGTCCATTTTACAAACCTCTAGCTAGCCACAGAGTGCTGATTAGTGCGTTTTTACAGAGCACTGATTGGCACATTTTACAAACCTCTAGCTAGTCCCAGAGAACTGATGGGTGCATTTTCACAGAGCACTGATTGGTGCATTTTATAAACCTCTTGTAAGACAAAAAAGTTCTTCAAGTCCCCACCCGACCCAGAAGTCCAGCTGGTTTCACCTCTCAACAGGAGAAAGGAAAGTGTCTGTGAGGGGTGTACACTGCCTCTATTTGTGCAGTGAAATTTTCTCAGATTGTAGTGGAGCAACAAGGTGGGAGTTTATTCAAACACGCAGAGAATTCAGTTCTCATTTTTTATGGTCCAGTGAGGTATGTATCCTTCTGAATGAGGAGTAGAGGTGACACATATCCCCATAACCTGCATCTCACTCCATCCAAGCCTTCACTGGAAGGAGAGCAGCTCTGACACCTTGAGCCAAAGTGTTCAGTTTGTAGACCTAATGCAGCTGCTGGCCAGCAAAATGTAGACAAAAAATTCACCAGAGCCCATATATTCATGCCATCCATTCATTCATTCATTCATCCCCTCAGCAAGCCTTTGTTGAGAGCCTGCAGTGGCCAAACATGGTTCTCAGAGTGGGGGATCCAGAGATGACTCTACCAGACTCTGCACACTCAAGGTCACAGTCTACAGACAATTCCACCAACAATTAACAAACAGAGCTAAGTGCTTCAAATGCAGCTGAAGGAGCAAAATACTGGGTAGAGCTTTCATGGGGGCAGGGAGGGCCAGAGAGCTGAAGGCCCCTTGAAGTTATGACATTTGAGCTGAGTCATGAAAGATGAGCAGGAGCTGTCCTGGCAGATGGTGACAATTCTCCATCTGTAGAGAAAGTGCTTCCAGAATATCTGCTTATGTGATCACCAGAGCAGGATGGGGCTACGGAATGTCTGGCCCAATGTTTCACAAAGGAATCACTGATAGCCCTGGCTTTGCAGTATCTCTTTGTAGACCTCTTAGAAGATGCTACTGATCACACCCACACACATCAATGGTGTGCTTTGCTTCTTCCTAGAAAGCAGAGAGCAAACATCGTGGGGGAAATGAGGCAAAATTTAGTCTGCTCTTTGAAAAAGAATACTTTTTTTTGGTCTATTGGTGCCCATCCTAAGGGCGTACAGCTGCATAATTCTGTTAGGTTTTCTTGGGAAACAAAATCATCTAAAGTCTCTGTGAAATCTTGCACTGAATTGCATTACGTTACTTTCCAAGGGATTAAGCACCATCCTGTTTGCAGGGGCATACATCCTGTCAGTCCCACATTTTGCATCTGTTATTAAACCCACTACCCTGTGCCAGCTACAGTTCTAAACAGACATAGATCTACTTCAGATTTAGTGTGGATGACAGACATGCAACAGCAAACTGCCATGCAGAGTACAGAAACCTGGAAATACATGGGAATTCCTTGGCCTTCATCAGGCCTAATTGGTTATCAATCCTTTTACTCATAATGATCATAACATATGGGTACCTCTTAATTCTAAAAGATGGCATCAATGTCAAACTTCCCTGTGCTTGCACCCAACTAAACTCTTCCACCTATCAAAGGCCAATTTAAGTTCTCTTTAACAAGTCCTTTTTTTTTTTTTTTTTTTTAAAGACAGAGTCTCGCTCTGTCACCCAGCACTCAGGCTGGAGGGCACTGGCAAGATGTTGACTCACTGAAACCTCCGCTTCCTGGGTTCAAGCAATTGTCCTGCCTCAGCCTCCCAAGTAGCTGGGACTACAGGTGTGTGCCACCACACCCAGCTAATTTTTGTATTTTTAGTAGAGACCAGGTTTCACCATGTTGGCTAGGATGGTCTCGATCTCCTGACCTCGTGATCCACCCATCTTGGCCTCCCAAAGTGCTGGGATTACAGGCTTGAGCCACCGTGCCCAGCCCCAAAAAGTCCTTAATCTCCTTTTTTCCTAAATGCTCACAACACTGGAAATGTGTCATGCCAAGTCAGCTCTAAATTATATTCTCTGTATTACTGTTGCCTATAAGGTGTCACCTTGACCTCACAAATACATTTTAAGCCCCTGAGCAAACAACAACAAAACTATATTTATAAAGCATCTGTATGCCACATGCTATTAAGAATTGTTCTTCCTTATTTCTTTTTTAAAAATTTTTATTTTTAATTTTTGTGGGTACATAATAGGTGTATATATGTATGGGGTGTATGAGATGTTTTGATATAGGAATGCATAATAATCACATTATTGAGAAGGGGGTATCCATTCCCTCAAGTATTCATGCTTTGTGTTACAAACAATCTAATTATACTCTTTTAGTTATTTAAAAATGTAAAATTAAATTATTATTGACTATTGTCACCCTGTTGTACTATCAAATACTAGGTCTTAGTCATTCTTTATCGCTATTTTTTTGTACCTATTAAGCATTCCCACCTTCTGATTTATAATGCCCTATTGCTTTTCTTTTCTTTTTTTTTTTTTATATACTTTAAGTTTTGGGATACATGTGCAGAACATGCAGGTTTTTTACACAGGTATACACATGCCATGGTGGTTTGCTGCACTCATCAACCTGTCATCCACATTAGGCATTTCTCCTAATGCTATCCCTCCCCTAGCCCCCCAATCCCCCAACAGGCCCCAGTGTGTGGTGTTCCCCTCCCTGTGTCCACGTGTTCTCATTGTTCAACTCCCACTTATGAGTGAGAACATGCGGTGTTTGGTTTTCTGTTGCTGTGTTAGTTTGCTGAGAATGATGGTTTCCAGCTTCATCCATGTCCCTGCAAAGGACATGAACTCATTTTTTATGGCTGCATAGTATTCCATGGTGTACATGTGCCACATTTTCTTTATTCTATCATTGATGGGCATTTGGGTTGGTTCCAAGTCTTTGCTATTGTGAACAGTGCTGCAATAAACATACATGCCCTATTTCTATCTGGCCATTGCAGTTCCCCAGACAGATGTTCAAAGAAAACCAGAATCTAAATACACCTAAAGTTGGAATCATCTTTCACCCCAACGTCCTCTTTACTGGTTGCCTTATTTCTTTAAAATTCTCACTTTTCTTTCTGTTAGCCTGCCCGTGCTGACATAAGCCACATCATTATCTTTCTCTCTCTCCTCCCATCTCTCACATTCATTTCTTCCTTTCCATGATTAATGCCACTACATTGGTTCTAATCTCCCATCAAGACAACGCAGAGCCTTCTAATTAATCTCCACTTAACCCTTCCTGTCCAAATCCAGTCACTCATGCAACTCAGTCATATTTAAATCCATGTACATCAGTCAGGCACGGTGGCTCATGCCTATAATCCCAGCATTTTGGGAGGCTTGGCAGGCAGATCATGAGGTCAGGAGACTGAGACCATCCTGGCTAACACAGTGAAACCCCATCTCTACTAAAAATGCAAAAAAAAAAAAAAAAATTAGCCAGGCCCGGTGGTGGGCGCCTGTAGTCCTAGCTACTCGGGAGGCTGAGTCAGGAGAATGGGGTGAACCCGGGAGGCACAGCTTGCAGTAAGCCAAGATTGCGCCAATGCACTCCAGCCTGGGTAACAGAGTGAGACTCCGTCTCAAAAAAAAAAAAAAAAATCATGTACATTACATGAATGATGTCACTCCTGTGGCTTCTCACTGTCCACTTCATAAAACACATAAATGTCTTCGCTTGGGGTAAAAAAAAAAAAAAAAAAAAAAGCCTGCAAAATCTGCTGGCTATTTTTCTAGCCATGTATTTTACTACCTCTCAGCATAAATTCCCTTTATTCTAGCAAAGCTTTTTCTGCTGCCTGAATCTTTCCAAAGCCACATCTTAGCCCTGGCTATTACTTTTACATTTCAAAACATTTTTCCAATTCTCATAATCTGGCTCTGTCTTCAAGGTGTATTCAATATGCTACATAATCTATGAACTCTTCCTAAATGAACTCCATCAGGAATTAGGCATTGTGTTCTTTTCTGAGGGCATTTCTAATTCAAGGTGATTTTATAATGCACCTAATACATTAAGGCACTGTGCTAAATATTGGAGGATTCATCTAGAAAGCTCAGTTTCCATGGAGTTAGAGTTCTAAAGCATATATTAATCGATTAATATCATTAAAAATGTCCTTGATGTGAAGGAATTCATGGTTCTTTATACTGAAAAGCACACTGAATAATAAGTAAACAGATTTATAAGTAGCTCATATGAAAAACATCTTAGTAAAACTTTGGAATTCCATGGGTAACAATAAAAGCACACAATTTTCAAAGATAAACAGAAGCCCCTTCAAAAGAAATCAATTTACACTCAGCTTTCCATCAACATCACTAGATCACTAGACAATTACTACAAATATGTTTGAAGTTTCAAAGGTAAATTGTTGGACCCATGAATTCTATATGAAAACTACCATGTACGTGAAAGATTTTTAAAAAGAAAATAGGGCCAGGCGCGGTGGCTCACGCCTGTGATCCCAGCACTCTGGGAGGCGGAGGTGGAGGATCACCAGGTCAGGAGATCGAGACCAGCCTGGCCAACATGGTGAAACCCTGTCTCTACTAAAAACACAAAAATTAGCTGGGCGTGGTGGCACGTGCCTGTAGTCCCCGCTACTCCGGAGCCTGAGGCAGGAGAACCGCTTGAACCCGGGAGGCGGAGATTGCAGTGGGCTGAGATTGCGCCACTGCGCTCCAGCCTGGCAACAGAGCAAGACTCCATCTAAAAATTAGATAGATAGATAGATGATAGATAGATAGATAGATAGATAGATAGATAGATAGATTGATTGATTTTTGTCATACAAGAATGTAGATAGTTTATCAAACCAGACCTTTTCTGAATCACTCAATGATACACTGCAGAAATATAAAAATTTAATCACAGAATACAGATGAGGAATACTCACAAAAAGTAATGATGGTTATTTCTAAACAATAGTTAATACATTCTCTTTAACAACTGATGAAAATATTTTTCACAACATGTTAGTGAGAATAAAAGAGATGGTATTTTAAAATTATTTCAGTGGTTTAAAGGAAGTACAATGACTAAATGATTATAGAAAAATATGAGTTTTTAAATGTGCAATATGCATTTAAACATAGTACCAAAAATAGATATTGAATCATAATTTCAAGCTAGAAGAGAAAGTTGGAACTAAGAAAACTCATCCAACTTCAACACACAAACACACACACGAAGACCAACAAATATGAGAAAGAAAATAAGAAGCATTGTATAGACCAAGCATAAAATTTGAGGCCAGTAATAATAAATATAAATGGTTTAAAATTTCTTATTAAAAATGAACCATCAAAAAATGTTTTAAAAGGGTTAAATTAAAATATAGTTTTATCACCTTAATGGAATACATATCTAAAATAGAATGACATATGAAAATTAAAAATTATAAAGATGGAAGAAGATGAACTAAGTAAAATTGAAAAATTGAATAAAAGGAAAATAGAAATGGCAAAACTTCATGCGGAGCCAAAATGGTATAAAGTCAAAAGCAAAATCTGGAGCAAAGATCTGGAGCAAAGCACTATTTTGTAATGATAAAGTGTAAAATTCAAAACAATGTTATAATATCTTTGAACTTTATGTAATTAGCAATACAAAATCAAAACATTTAAGATAAAAATTTTGAAGTGAAAGAGAAACTGAAAAATCTAGATTTGAAAATTCTTCCCTCTGTAAAAATAAATTTAAAAATATATAAATATAAGAAAGTTTAATTTTTTAGAACATATTTCTTTCTCCTTTTAAATTTATATAAATTTAAGTAGCACAAGTACAATTTTGTTACATGGATGTATTGTGTAGTGGTCTAGGCTTTTAGTGTATCCATCACCCAAATAACGTACATTGTACCCATTAACTAATTTCTCATCATCCATCTCTTCCTGCCACCCCTGTACCCTTCTGAGTCTCACTATCACTCCACACTGTATATCCATGTGTACACATTACTTAGCTCCCACTTTTTTTTTTTTTTTTTTTTTTTTTTTTTGAGACAGAGTCTCACTCTGTCACCCAGGCTGGAGTGCAGTGGTGCAACATCGGCTCACTGCAATCTCTGCTTCCCAGGTTCACGCCATTCTCCTGCCTCAGCCTCACGAGTAGCTGAAACTACAGGCGCCCGCCACCATGCCCAGCTAATTTTTTGTATTTTTAGTAGAGACAGGGTTTCACCGTGTTAGCCAGGATGGTCTCTATCTCCTGACCTAGTGATCCACCTGCCTTGGCCTCCCAAAGTGCTGGGATTACAGGCGTGAACCACTGTGCCCAGCCATTTAGCTCCCACTTTTAAATGAGAACCCACAGTATTTGATTTTCTATTTCTGAGTTGTTTTACCTAAGATAACATCCTCCAATTCCATCCATGTTGCTGCAAGACATGATTTCATTCTTTTCATGGCTCAGATGTACTTCATTATTTACATATAACATATTTTTTAATCCAGTCATCAAGAAGCATGATCAAAATGTGTGCGTGTGTGTGTGTATAGATATATATATGAAAGGGAAACATGTTTATAAAACTTTTGACCTAATAAATAAACCTGCTTGCTTTATACCACACGTGGACATTCCCAACTTCTGATAATGAGGTCCCAAAGAAGAGCCTCAAAAATCCCAAAGGACTACATTCACTGGATCCAAAGTTAATAACAATAAAGGGATAACCAAAAATGCATCAAGTCATTCAAAAATTAGAAACAAACAAAGAAAGAAAACATTTAATAAGCCTTTTGGTAAAACAGGAAAACAGGAATAAAATGACATACTTAGAAATAAATGAATGACTAGGAAGGCAGTGCATTTATAAGCCTATCGGATGTGGCCAAAGTGTTATTCAGAGCAACTATGTTAGAGAACACACATCATATGTGTGCTCTGTTGTGGATCTTAAAACAAAACAAAAAAAAACAGAGTACTTACTACAACCTTGAACTAACTGTTATAAAACAAGTAAGATTAAAATAAGAATTACATATTCAACACAAGCAGCTAGAAAAACGAACAGTAAGTTGAACTGAAGGATAGTAAAAGAAATAAATTAATAATTATTAAAATTTAGTTTAATTAAATAGGGAACAAAAACACTTGTTTACTAAAACTACAAGCTTCTTCTTTGGAAAAAATCCTCCCTTTTGCCTCCCAGAATGAATAAATCTTTGGCACGTGTGTTAAGTAAAAAAGAGAGAAGATACAAAAAAATTAAACATTAAAATAAATATGAAAAATCTGAAGATTTTTTAAAATATGGAAAATGGCAAGTACAAAATTTTAACAATAAATTTAAAATTTAAATAAAACCAGCTAAACAAAAATAGGACATGTAATAAGTAAGAAAAGGAAGCCTCAACAAAGTTCAAAGAATAGACACCACACATATTATGTTCTCTGATTTTATTCAATAAATTAAAAATAAGTAACAAATAGAATGCTAATACAAACGCTACATTACAAATATATGGGACAGAGCTAAAGCAAAGTTACAGGGAAATGTGTAGATATTACAAACTCCAAATGGGTATCTAAAAGAAAACTGGAAAAATTTGGCAACCTCATGTGTCTGAAGACCTTAGAAAAGATATAGATTCTCCAAACATTAATCCCTAAATATAAAGCAATTCCAATCATGGTTCTCAAAGGACTTTTTACATAACTTGAGATAATTATTCTAACTTTTATCAACATACAAGTATCTTCCCACTATTTTTAAGTGATGAGAAGGATCCTTTCTACCAGATGTCAAAAACTACTGAGAAGTCCTATAATTGAAATAATGTTGGATATGTTTATCTATAAATGGAGAGAGAAGTGCTGCAGTTTGAATTATAAAGTCTATACAATAGACTTTGGTCTATTGGTGCTGTCCAACAAATATTTCTATTATTCCTCTTCTGTATGGGGCACCAGTGCATTGCCCCACCTGCCTTGAGGTTAGGTGTGATCACATGACTTACCTTTGCCAGTGAAATGTTAATACAAGGGACCTGTGTAATTTCCAGATAAGAAGCGTTAAGACTCCAGGCATCATGCACCATGTTCTCTTTCCGTCTCATCTAGTGACTGTCACTGACAGCCCTGACACCCTGGACACCTCGGCAAGAATGGTGCTGAGCTCCCAGCCAACCCACAATGGATGTGTAACATGAGAGACAAATAAACCTTTTACCCTGTATGTCATTAAGCCAGGTTATTACTATGACATAAGTTGGTCCAGACTGAGAAATAAAGTGGATTTTCACCACTTATCTTTAAAATTCCATATTCTCTTATAGTGCTTGAATATTTCAGAAAAAAAAAATGCCTTTATGCACTCCTTCTTTTAAAAAGTCCTTACTAAAGGTCAATTAAGGGCAAAAGAAGATAACGAGAGGAGAGTACTTGCATGTTACTATAATAATTCCATCTTCTGAGTTTAATTTTTCACAACGTAGTTTATAATAAAACAGTGCTTTAGAGAAATAAAGGGTGTTGATAATCTGAGAGACTGAGAGAATAACTTCCTAAGAATCTCTTCTTATAAAATAAAATAAGCAATAATCCTGTTTCCCACCCAAACTCTTTAATTTATGGGGATTTTAATAGATGAATATTAGCTGCCCAGAAAGAGGATAAAGGATATCAAACACACAGAACTGCTCTTTCCCCCCAAGGTGCCTCCAATAGGCAATGGGAACAATTCTGAACAACCACTCCCCACCTTTGCTAAGCTCTCATCTCCAGAGCAAAAAGTCAAAGGGTCAAAGGCAATGGTTGATAATGATGGCCAATTATCCATGGAAAATACACAAGAAAAATGGCCCATAATGGACCTGACCTCTGACCGTTTGCTGAAACTTTGATTAGCAGAATTCTGAACATGTGTAACAGAAATCAAGGAAGTTTTTCTTTTCAGCACTCATTGGGAAACTATAAACAAATCAAGACCCCATGATTTGCACAGTGGATCTGTGTATCTTAAAACAAAATTTCTCCTTCTTGTAACTCTCATGCGATTGTTCTTTACTTTGTCAATATTCATATCTCAAGGCTACTGGTCCCAAACCAATTTATTTGCAATCCAGCTAGGAGGTCATTACAATATAACTGAATGAGCCATAACACATGGATAGGAAATTTTATGACGTTCAAATATTGCTGCAACACATAGATCAACTGAAGGTAAATTCCACTCAATTGATAAAATAGGCAAAGAAATTTAATGCACTTAATAATGGCCCATTTATTTAGGTACAGTGACAAGACTGTTAGCTAGTCAAGCTCTCAGCACGTGGCATAAGGATTGGGAGGAAGTTGGAGCTGTCTAATCCGCATTCACATTCTGACTCGAGCATTTTTTGAGTCGTAAATCAGTATATAAAATGTGTAGTTGTTACTGTTATTGTACAATAATCATCCGGAGTCTCAACTGTGAGAAATGGAAAACTAGGCTTGACAATTTCTTTAGTTGAATTCTCTAAGATTCTTTAAACAAGACAGTAAGACCATTTACAAGATTATTTCAGAAAAATCAGTTCCCTTTATTTAATTATCAGAGTTGATTCTAAAGCTGAGATCATTTCTCTTTAGCCAGTCACCATGATTTCTTCTCAGTTAATTAAGATAAGTTACCTCAAAAGCCTAGGGGGCAGCAAAAGTGCCCGTGGCACAGGCACTAAACAAGATTAGAAAAACGAGTGTTCAGAATGGCCATTTAATACTGAAGTTACACTACAAAGAAAATATTTTTGATTCCCAAGTGATATTACACAGATGTCTACATGGATAATAGATGGGGCAAAGAATGCAGAAGGGACTACAATTAATGAAGTGGTTATCACAGATACCCAGATCTTTTGACATTGGATCTGATCTTTCCCTGTGGCCAATGAGATGAAGGCAATGAGGGTAGAGCTGAAAGAGAGGGGACTAAGAGTCAGAGTCTGCACTTGAGACCCTGAGCAGGGCCTTTACCCTCTTTATGCCTTGGAGCCCACCTATGAGATACAACACAACCTTGATCATAAGAGTAGTTATGTGGATTAAGCAAGATAACATGCAAAATCCTTTATCAACTGCATAGCACTCCCCAGATGATCATTTTTAGAAGTCATGTAATTTGCAAGAAGGATCCAGTGAAATCTATAAGGCAAATGTGAGTCCTAATACCAAGATCTACTCTGCACCCTAGACAAAGGTAAGTTACATAACTATTCAGAAAAAGCGAATGAGTGAGAAAAAAACAAACTGAGTCCACTAAAAGCTGATGTAGGCACTCAGGCCACACTGTGTACGGGAAACAGCAAGCTCTGTTTTGCCTCCTGAAGTCAGCTGAATCCAACAGAGACCTGCCTTCCCTCTGTGAGCGCAAAGGTGCCCGAGCCCTCACGGGCAGTTTTTGGCCCCACTGGTTCTTATTGATTCTTCCCTAGATCAAATTCATGTCTCTCACGTTTTCCTATTTCACATCTTACTGCTTTTGTGAATGATTTGGTTGGTAAATTATTCAGTAAAGCAACCATAAATTATTCTATGTTATCAGTCTTACAACTGCTGAAGGAAACTGTTCAAAGCATTTCTCTTGGTACCTGCTTGCTCTATACCTGCAGCTGTCTACCACCAAGTACAACCTTGCAATGGGTCATCAGTACAGGATATCTCTGAGATCTGTTCAGCTTCAGCCAGTTCCCAGTGTGATATGAACCTCTAAAAAAATGGCCATGTTTGCTGTAAGTGCCTTCCTTGGATGATAAACACATACTAGCGATGTCATCTTAGCAAGTCATTTAACCTTTCTTTGCCTCAGTTTCCTTCTCTTTAATATAAGAATAATAATAACATCTATCTCATAGAAATGTCAGGAGGATTAAATTATAATTATACTATAAAGGGCTTAGAGGCCAGGCGCAGTGGCTCACACCTGTAATCCCAACACTTTGGGAGGCCAAGGCGGGTGGATCACGTGGTCAAGAGATCAAGACCATCTTGGCCAACATCGTGAAACCCCATCTCTACTAAAAATACAAAAAATTAGCTGGGCATGGTGGCACACACCTGTAGTCCCAGCTACTTGGGAGGCTGAGGCAGGAGAATTGCTTGAACCCGAGAGGCAAAGGTTGCAGTGAGCCGAGATTGCACTCCAGCCTAGTGACAGAGCGAGCCTGTGAAAAAAAAAAAAAAAAAAATGTCTCTTAGAAGAGTGCCTGGTATGGTGAGAGCTATGTAAGTGTTTGTGTAAAAAAATGCATTATTTGTGGGGACAATCAATTAAGAGCCTAGAATAACAAACTTTTATTCTAAGATGAATAAAAATTATATTTATATTGTTAAACAATATTACAAGGGTGACTGTACCTCTTCTGGATATATTTTTCCTACAAGGCAAAAACATACTTGCCTGTGGTATTCTCAATCATTATTAATGATGTCACGATCTGCCCAGTTATCCCAGTTGGAATTCCAAGTCATTCTCAACAACTGTTCCTTACGTACATCTCAGTTGCTATCTATTCTTGTCACTTCTACCTAAAAAAAGTCTCAAATTCTCTCTACTGAGTTCACCATTTTGAATAGGAATAGCAGGTTCTATACAAAACGGGCAGTGGTCCTGTGGCGGAGGTGACAAAAGTGATATTTATCAGCAGTACTGGAAACAAGATAGTGGACAAAGGTTCAACATCTGGTCCAAAAGTCAGGGTTGGGATATGGAGACTTGCTGAAAATGAATGACTAAAGCAGTAGCCTCATGTCAAGAGAACATCAATAGTAACAAAAGTCAGCAAACAAAGGCTCAAAGGAGTAAACACTCCCATTTATTTAGTAATCACCATGTGTCAGACACTGTTCTTAGTGCTTTTGATGTATAGTTTCATTTACCTCTTATATCCACAGAGAGTGGTTGATGGTATTACTCTTATTTTTCAAATTAAGAAACTTAAGCATAGAGAGGTTTGGTATCTTGGCCAAGGTCTTATGGCCAATACATAGTCACAATGGGTTTTGAATCCAGGCCTTTCTGGGTCCAAAGTTATAAGCCTTCACAATGATGTTCTATCTCCCCAAAAATAAAACTAACAGATGTGATCATGGAAATGGGTCTTGAAAATAGGCTAATTCTTCGATGTCAGATGTCAACACACTTTTTCATTAAACGGCCAGATAGTAACTATCTCAAGCTTTGCAGGTGACGTGATTTCTGTCACAATTATAGCAACTCAGCTCTTTATAGCACAAAAGAGTCATCGAAAATATGTCAGGAATGGATGTGACTATATTCCAATAAAACTTTATTTATTAAAATAGGTGATGAGTCAGATTTGGCTGACAGGTAAAAATTTGCCAACCACTGTTCTAAATGGTGTTTTTAAACCAGGCTTGTTTTCCTCTGACCACACGTACATATATCTACTTTTATACAACACAAAAAATGTCACCTTATGGTAATTAGCAGTACCAGATGGTACGTGTTGGAGAGATATTAAATAGTAAGATAGGTATAGGAAAATTTAGATTAATAGTAATTGTTTCTGCCCTTCCTCCATCTCATCCCCTTCAAAGTAAATGAGCAAAATAACCTATATAAGTATCATTAAAAATGTGCACATTTTCCCAGGGAGATAAATTGTACATTTTAAAATGCAATGTGATATAAAGGAAGGAAAGAGCACTGTAACAGGAGTCCAACGACCGAAAAAACAAAGTTCCTGTCTTAGATCTGCCAGTAACCAGCTCTGTGACTCCATGAGTACCTTCTCCCTTTGGGTCTCCATTGCCCCTGCACTTTACAGCTTTATCTGTCCCAAGCAAGCGGTTCCCACAAACCCTTACTTGCCTATGAGTAATGTCAGTTTCAGGTCAGGAGATTGAAGCATATGTTTTGGTCAAGGGAAGGTGGGAGAGGGAAGAATTACATGTGCCTGCTCCCATCGCTGAGTGCCCTGGGTGTTCACAGAATGCTCTAGCATCATTATCATCACAGTCTCAAGAGCCCTGATCATGGTGTTTTTCTCGAATGGGAACTATAATTGACAAAGTTTGTAAATCAGTCAGAGGCATGGCCCGGTTGATTTGGATGTGACAGGGCCTTTAGTTTCTCCCCTGCTTTAACAGATGAGAGAGCTAAGGTCCTAAGAGAGAAACACATCAGCAGGGATCATTCAACTAATAAGTGATTGAGTCAGAAGTGAGCACAGTCATTCCTCAAATCCAGTTTTTCTAATCAAGCTGGCATTTGAACAATGTGCACCATATTACAAATTCTGTATGTATGCTATATATGCTTTGGAGAATATTTTTTCTATTTGAATTCCACGGATCCTTTTGAAACAAATTTGCTTACTAGTAAAAATGTAATTGCTATAGTTAGTATTGTATAGCGAAAATGGTAGAGGTCGAGGGCAGAGTCTCAGGGCCAGAAATATCTCTGGATCGAACCCTAGTTTTGCCCCTTACCATTTTGCCTTTATTTCCACATAACAGCAATTACCACTGCAAGCATCTTTAAATACAGAGAGTATTAACACTGGCCCATCAGGACCTTAAACAAGTTCATATGCCGTAGTGAATGCTGTTGTGTGTTTGTTACCCAGATCCCACTGCAGGACCTGGGAACTCCTCCTACTAGCTGATGGGAGTGTTGGGGATTAAAGGCTCACAGCTGAGTTTCCCCTTAGGAAGTGCCCTCAGGCAAAAGGAGCTGCCCTAGGTTATGCAGTTTCCCGAAGGCAGCCCTCACCCAGTGAAGGGTCAATGCAGGAGTAAGAAGGCTTCAATTTGAGGTATCTCTGAAAGGTCATCCCAATTTTAAAGCCCCATGGGATTGGTTGCAGCTCCTATTGAAATTTCATTTAGTCCAATTCCTCCTTCTTCCCAATCCATCTTCTCTCTCGCAATCACAGGTGTTATTTCCTGTAAAGTATGACTCATGGCATTGCTTAGACACAGCTTTTAGCCCATCAAATGAAGATAATAATATCTATATCAATAATTTGTCACAAGAGTCAAAGATAATATATTACATACCTAGATGGCTCCTAGCACATGCTAAGTGCTCAGTGAAGGTACCTTTCATTTTATTATTGTCAATTTTATTTTAGTTACTAATTATATCACCTATTATAGAGTCCCACAGTATGATCTCTGTAGTAGACACTACATCAAAGGCCCAGCACAGGAATTCAAATGAGGTCATCATTGTCTGTATTTTTTATTCACTATTCCAAAGGAAGCTCTAAATGTATGTGTTAGCTATCAGTGTGATAGTTATAATAATGATAACAATGTCAATACAAATAAGAATGTCATAAGTTAAGGTTTACTTTATACCCTAGAATTCCAGAGGTTTAACAGCAGTGGGGATTTCCTGGGAAAGGGGAGGGGGTGCTTCCCAAAGAGAAAAGCACTGTGAGGGGATTGAACTCCAGTCCTCTGAGTGGAGCATGTCTGTGGCAAGATCTGGAGCTTCTTGAAGGCAGCAGAGGATGATGAATGGAGCCAGTGAGGGGACAAGTGGCTGTGCAAGGTAGGAAGCACTAACAACAATCTACATATCTTCAGTAAAGCTGTTGAATCCACCAAACCTTATTTATGAATAGATTCCTTCAGAAAAATAGAGAAGAGACTGAAATCTGTTTTGAACTGCATGGGGACAAACGGAGATGTCACATAAAGTCTCTCTCCTAAAATTATAACCTGTGGTGGAACCAGAACTGGAATCTCAGTTTTTCACTCATGTTAGTATATCACCCTGTCTTCCCAAGGTAGTAAAAGGGATCATCTTGAAAACTATTCTATTTTTTTTACCTTAAGTTACAGATTAACTTCTTCAAAACAAAAAAGAAAAACAAGGAAAGATGACTTGGAATGCAGGAAAAAAAATGGGTGAAGTCTTTGAAACTGGCCAAGCAGAGAAAATTGGACATTTGAGCTAAAGTCACCAAAATCTTCAGGATACAGAGTTGCTCCAATAATATCAGAATTACATTTGGAGCTTTTCCAGTAATTCTGAACCGAGACATACTACCATGCTACTACTCAAGAGTAAATCCTCAGCCCAGAACTGAGCCAAGAGTGTACCCTTGTTACAGCTGCCCAACAGCACAGGACAGGCTGATCATTTGTGGCCAGTGCTGGCCCTTGAAATTCCTTTTCATGCTTAGTGGAAATCATGGAAACAACACTAAGATTAGCATTATGGTCTTTTGAGATGCACTGTTTGAAACTGGAGAAATCAGAGGGAGATCAAACACGTGCATCACTAGTACTATAAAGAAGTCTGGGGAACTCGGGCAGAATAGCCAGTTCAGGAGGCTCTTGGAAGTTAGTGACTAAAGCAACCTCTAGGTGGGAGGTCCATGAACCATTAAGTGAACCTTTAAAAACAATGATAAAGAAGAAGGACCTGGCTGACTAGATACCTAGACAGGTTGTAAAACTATAGTAATAAAAAATTAGTAAAAACATCATGAAACTGGTGCAAGATCCATGCCAATGAAACAAAATGAATAGATCTATGAATAAAATAGAACACAAATATAGCATAAAGGAGTCTCTACAGATCCATAGGAAAATCATGGACCATTTAGAAGATGGGAAAGCTAGCTCCCAATATGTAGAAAAATAAAATGCAATTCTTCCTATATCTCATTAAATGGTGGACTCCAGATGAATTAAAGATCTAAATGTGAAGGCAATTAGTAGGAAAAAATGTGGGAGAATATCTTTGTGACCTCAGGGCAGGGAAATGCATTTGTAAACAAGAGTTCAAATACACAAAACTTAAGACAAAATTAGTAAGTGTCATCACATCAAAACTAAGGAGAACAGCATGGACAAAATAAATAGAAATATCCATAATACACAAGGAATGCCTAAAAATCAATAGCAAAAAGATAGCAACCCCAATAGAAAAATAGGCAAAGAATACGAACATGCAATTTGAAGAGGAAAATAAATGCAAAAGACTACCTAAGCACTCAAAGAGATGCTCAAAATCATTAGTGATTACAGTAATAGAGACATGCACATTCAAACAGCACTGAGATATCACTTACACCTATTAGAATGTCAAAAATTAGAAAGCTAGGCTGGGCACAGTGGTTCACACCCATAATCTCAACACTTTGGGAGGGTAAGACAGGAGGATTGCTAGAGGCCAGGAGTTCAAGAACAGCCTGGGCAACAGAGCAAGACCCCATCTCTGCAAAAAATAAAAATAAAAATATATCAGCTTGGTGAAATGGTGCACACCTGTAGTCCTAGCTACTTTGGAAGCTGAGGCAAGAGAATCACTGGAGCCCACAAGTTTGAGGCTGCAGTGAGCTAGAACTGCACCAGTGCATTTCACCCTGGGCAACAGAGTGAGACCTTAAGTCCAAAAAAAAAAAAAAAAAAAAAAAAAAAGAGAGAGAGAAAGAAAGAAAGAATTAAAAGGAAAAAAAGAAAAAGAAAGTTGGAAAATGTCAAGTACATGATACAGAATCCCATACATGGCAAGTGGGAGCTTGAGCTGGTGCAGCCACTCTGGAGAGTCAACTAGCATTACTCTTGGTCACACTGGGAATGTGCATATAGAGTGAGTACTTCACCTGTGTGTATATTCTCCCAAGAAATTTCCACATAGGTTCATAAGGGACTGATGTTCAATGCAGTACTATCTGTGGAGGTAGAGAGTAGGAAGCAACTGGGATGTCTGAAACAGAGAGAGTAAATTGGGATATGCGGTGGATGTATCTGAGTGTCACACAGCAATTAAAAGCCATGGATTAGACAGTAACATAAGTGAATCCTAAACATGGAGTGCTTAGTGAAAAAAAAAAGTGATAGAATGAGATATACAACACAAATCAATTTATACAGATTAAACATTCATACAAGCCATGTCATTATGGGATTAGAAATTAAAATAACAATGAGATACTGCTACATGTTTATTGGAATGGCTAAAATCTAAAAACTAACAATACCAGTTGCAGACATGGATGCAAAACAAAAGGAATTCTCATTCATTGTGAGTAGGAATACCAAATGGTACAGCCACTTTAAAAGACAGAAAACCAGTTTCTTACAAAGCTAAACACAGACTTCCCATATGATACAACATTCACACTCCTAGGTATTTATCCAACTTCTTTGAAAACTTACAACCACACAAAAAAACTTCACGTGAATGTTTATAGCAGCTTTATTCATAGTCACCAAAAGCTAGAAGCACAAGGTATCCTCCAATACGTGCATGGATAAAGAAACTAGCACATCCACACACTAGAATATTATTCAATGATAAAAAAAAAATGAGTACCAAGCCATGGAAAGACATGGATGAATTTTAGATTTTAGATGCACATTGCTGAGTGAAAGAAGTCAGTCTGAAAAGGCTACATACTGTGTAATTCTAATTATATGGCATTCTATATACAGAGATGGCATTCAAAACTATAGAGATGGTAAAAATATCAATAATTGCCAGGGAGATCAGGGGGTTGGGGGAGGTAAGAATAGGTGAATCACAGCAGACATTTTAGGGAAGTGAAACTATTGCAGTGGATACACAACACCACACATTTATATAGAACTTTATAGCACAGAGAACCTTAATGTTTACAAATCTGGAAAATTATTTAGGACATCAGGACATCCCAGGATAGAATGCACACCGTGACAAAGAATGCTAACTGTGTTATGAGACTATTAAAGAATCTCTATGAAGGGATTGGGAGAAAAAGGTACTGACCTAAGTAACTTTGGAAATGAAGCCTGTAAGGTTAATGGCAAAAAGAAACTGTACATAAACACTGTACTCTAGTTGATAAAGTTGTTTTCCACGGGAGTGGTTATTAATAATTGTGATACTGCAACACAGGTATACTGGAATAGGACAGTTAAATAAGTGAAGAGTAGATGGTAGAGGCCAGGTTTCTCACCATTAAGTGGGAGGTTACAGACAAGAGGAGGCAACCTGAATGATCCATATAATACCAGATTGTAGTTGGAGACATCAATGGAGTAGAGCTCATATTGAGGTTAATAGAGATACAGATGGTTACATATATATAATATATATAATGTTTATATTTACATATTTACAAAAATGTTAAATGTGTGGTAAATCCATACACATATATATTTCCTTGCTTTGCCAACTGAGAGGGCCTAGAAGGAACAACAGCCCAGTAGCAACACATACACATAGTGCCAAGATTTTGGTTTTTAATTCTATTCTCAATTTAAAACAAAACAAAACAGGAATCCTTATAGAAATGGCTGGTTCTAGGACAGGGGCAGGAAATCTACAAAATGAACTTGGAGCATCTTGTAGTGCCAGAAGGAAGGAAGTGGTAAAGAGACAGAGAGAGAGAAAGAAAGAGAGAGAGATGGTGGTATATTAAAAGGACAAGAAGCCAACTGAAAGCATTCCCAGAGGCCAAAGCTGAAACAATTTGAGAAATGAGATAAAATGGTATTGGATTATTACCCAGAGTGTATATATCCATGTTATGAATAAATGATTAAACACATAAATAAAGGTGAAGAGAAGAGACAAATCTCTCCTGAAAAGAATTCCAAATAATTCTGTAGCTACTCCACCCTCAAGGAGAGGGAGCACGACTTCTCATTCCTCAAGTGTGGGCTGTACAGAATGACTTGTCTTCAAAGACTACAGTTTGGAATTAAGGGGAGGTGGGGAGGGAGTAACTTGATAGCGAAGAAACCTAATGCTACTTCAGGCAGGAATCAAGGTTAACATCAGCAGTGACAAGTCGTATGATGGTGTGGACCCTTGATGTGATTGTAATGAGCATGACTTTACCTCTGTTATCTTCATCCCTAAAACTGTAACTCCAGTCTAATCATGAGAAAAACATCTGATACATCTCATTTGAAGGACATTCTACAAAGCTCTTAACCAGTACTCCTCAAAACTGTCAAAGTCATTAAAAACAGTCTGAGAAATTGTCAGAACTAAGAGGAGTCTAAGGAGGCATGATAACTACATTCAATGTAGTATCCTGGATGGAATCCTTAAATAGAAAAGGTACATCCTATTTTTAGAAATAAGGATATTGAATGCACTATGGATTTTAGTGAATATTGTATCAATAATGGATGATTAATTGTGTCTGATGTATCATACCAAGGTAATATGTTAATAGGGCAAATAGATGTAGGATATTTAGGAATTCTCTAATATCTTCAATCTAAAATCGATCAATCTAAAACTGCTGTAACTTCTAAAAAATTTTTTAAATGCATAAAACAATATACAAATACACAATATGCAAGAATATATATAAAGAAACAGATCCAGCACAAGGGGAGATGTGCCTCTTTGGCTAGGAGAAGAGAATGGCAGCAGGTTATAGAGATAAAGGAGAAAGCAGGAAGGTAGAGGCAGGGCTAACTCATCTATTGGTCCAGTAAACACAATGCCTTAGGTCCAAGATACTTTTTAAGGAGTCACAAAAAGATTTAAGTTTCTTTTAAAAGTAAAAATGAAACTAGGAACTCTTTGGGTTCATGAAAAAGTTTTAATTTGTTTTTCACACATCAGGAAAAAAAATGAAATTTTAAGGAAACACAAAAATCTATTATGGTGACAGAGACCCACAAAAACAAAAGTGACTAGGGCTCACAAAAGTCATGGTATGTCCTTGGGAAAAAGGGGGTGGAGAAGGAGCCAAAATTGCCACAAACCAGAATAATAATGTGCTGTGAACTAAAAAGAACCACTAACTCATTTCTCTGCCCCTAAGGCAACAAATTAAACAAACCAAGTAATAACTAACACTCCCACAGTTGAAAGGAAATACCTGAAGCAGTCAGAGTTACCCTGAGAGGGGAAGGGAAAAGAAGTGGCAATCGTGTCTGAGATGACTGGCCTCTCTGGACACACAGTTCTTGAGGGGCCACCAAGCAAGTGGTGAAGGCTGTGGCTGACACCTCATCACACACAGCCAGCCCTGTGGGAAGGGGTGGGCACTACACTGATTTAACTGGGGCATAGTAGGGCCTGGATGTCACCATTTTTAAGAGGATACTCAGGTGATTCTGAAATTTGGCCATGGTTGAAAGTGTCCCACCGAACTGTTTCAAGAGTAGCAATGGGGATAAGGAAAATCTTGTAGGTTTCAGCATTTGGAGCATTACGTGATCACATGACCAGCAATCTAGCCATCTTGGCAGGAATGTGTCCAACATTGTAACAGATAAAGGAGAATATGAAGAGGTATGCCCCAGAGAGAGGGAGAAAATACAGATAAAGGAGAATATGAAGAGGTATGCCCCAGAGAGAGGGAGAAAATACAGATAAAGGAGAATATGAAGAGGTATGCCCCAGAGAGAGGGAGAAAATACAAACACCAAAACCCTTTAATTATGCATTCACACTTGAAGCAAGCCACTGTATAAGGTGCATGGAGTCCACCTGGGAAAATCATGCTAGTTGGAGCACATCAGGTAACCATTTACAGTAAAGCCAAGGAATCCTCAAGTTCTCTCCATTCTCTGAAATTATTTCCAGGCTTGAAGGAAGAACTGTAACAGGCTGCCCCCGGGTGCCACAACTGAACCACTTAGGACTAGTATCACAAGGGCAGGTTTGAGGATTGAGAATTGTTCCTGGAGCAACTCAGACCTCTGAGGGCAATGCCTGGCCTGCAGGCTCCTCAAAAGGAGTCCCTTGCTCTGGTTGGAGTTGAGTTGAAAGCCACAGATTTACTTTCAATATGGCAGCCCTGATGAGAAGCAGGACCCAGGAACACACGTTCTGGCATTAATGACTTCCAGTTCTAGGGTGGTTCGGTATGAGAACGTTTTTTATCATGACCTACACTTTCCAAGCTTTTCTTTTTTTCCCAAGGAAGAGTCCTATAAGTAGATAAGGACATGTATTAATACAATATCTGACATAAGCAGATTAAAGAAGAAGAAATATGTTCTAAGGATACATGATTCTTAGCATAAGTGAATTAAAGAAGAAAAAATTCAAAAATAATGTACTTTAATAAAATACTAAAATAGAGGAATAGAGGAAAACTGTTTTACCATAATGAAAGCCATCTATTTTGATCTAAAAGTCATATTCATGTTAAATAGAAATAAAATAAATATATCTAGTTTTACTATTATTCATATTCTAGAAATTCTATTCACTGAAAGCAAAAATAAGATAGCAATAAGATACATGATAAAAAATAAATGATAAAAAATTTCTGAAAGTATGATTTCATAGTCAGATAACCCAAGAGAATAAGCTCGGAAATTATTTTAATTAACAAATGTTTGATCGGTAGCCTGATGAAAGATAAATGTATACACACATACACACTTAGAGAGAGGGAGAAAAAGAGAAAGGAGAGAGAAAAAGAAATTCTTATACAGTGACTGAAGTTATAATGAAAAAACTCCAATTCGCACTATCTTCAGAAATGCAATTATAAGCAATAATTTTAATGAGAGACACCTGTGATCTATTTGAGTAAATCAATATTTTATTGAAAGTCATTAAAATGTGAACAAGTGAAAAGCAGCATCATAATCTGAGATGAGTGGCAACATGTTTTGAAAGTACGATTTTCCCAAAACAATTTATATTCCATATAAGTTTAATCAAAATCTTAGCATGTTTCTTTTTAACCTGACAAATTGCTCTAAATGTCACCTGGAGGGAAAAGGTCATAGATTAAATATAATTTTGAAAATGTATAATTAAAGGGGAACAATCTTATCATCAGATACTAATGCATATTATAAAAATGTACTACAAAAAAGCATATAATACTGCCGGAAACTAGACAGACAGCAAAATTGAACAGGAGAGACATATAGTAACATAGAGGAATGGTTAGTGATTTACACACACACGTACACAACACACACAAACACAGTCAATAAGAATTTTGGAGAGGAATGATAATTTCCAAATTATTTAGGTTCAAGGTATGGTGTAAGGGATAATAATAGAAAGGACCTATGAGACCTGAGAATTAACAATGGTAGTTTGATAATAATTTTCCAAATTATCATCCCTAACATCATACCTTGAACCTAAATAAGTACTAGCAATATACCAAGCACATAGTGAATAAATATTTGTTAAATGTGAAAGTTAAAGGTAAAGTTTAAAACCACATAAAAAATAAAAGAAGAAAATTGTATGTGATATCTATCAGACCTCTGGAGAGGGAAAATGTTCTAGCCTACAGGAGAAAGAAGAAATCACAAGGGAAGAGATGAACAGATTTCACATGAAAAAATTTTAAATGTATATATGACAAAATATAAAACATAGCCTTGGAAAAGAAATCATATCAAATATGATATGTTTATGCTTTAACTTACAGAAATGTTTATGTAATGTAACGAGAAAAACACTCAACTATAATGGGCACAATAAAATTTTAGAAAAAAAGAAATACACCTAATTGAAAAATTTAGAAATTGATTCTCATTGTATAGTAGTCTCCCCTTACCCAAGAGAAGTATGGTCCAAGCCTCCAAAGTGGAGGCCTGAAACTGCAGACAGTACGGAACCATGTATATACTATGATTTTTCCTATAGAGGCATAGTCGTGATAAAATTTAATTTATAAATTAGGCACAGTAAGAGACTAACAATAGGTATTAATAAAATAGAACAATGACCACAATATATTGTAATAACAGTTATGTGAATATGGTTTCTCTCTCTGTGTCTCTCGAAATATCTTACTGGACTGTACTCACCCTTCTTGTGATGACGTGAGATGATAAAATGTCTACATGATGAGATGAAGTGAGATGAATTGTGTAGGCATTGTGATGTAGTGCTGGGCTAGTACTGTGGACCTTCTGATGGTAGCTCAAAAGAAGGATCATCTGTTTCAGGTGATTCTGGGCCGTGATGATGAGGGCTGCTGGGCGGGTGGCATCTACAGCATGGGTATACTGGACAAAGGGGCGGAACCAAACAGCATGTGATTTCATCACACTACTCAGAAGAGCACACATTTTAAAATGTGTGAATTGCTTATTTCTGGATTTATTTTATTTTTATTTTTATTTTGTTTTTTGAGACAGAGTATTGCTCTGTCGCCCACACTAGAATGCAGTTGGTGCAATCTTGGCTCACTGCAACCTCCATCTACCCAGGCTCAAGCGATTCTCCGACCTCAGTCTCCCGAGTAGCTGGGATTACAGGCACCTGCCACTACTGCCTGGCTAATGTTTGTTTGTTTGTTTGTTTGTTTGTTTTTGAGACGCAGTTCACTCTTATTGCCCAGGCTGGAATGCAATAGCGCGATCTCGGCTCACTGCAACCTCCCCCTCCTGGGTTCAAGCGATTCTCCTGCCTCAGCCACCCCAATAGCTGGGATTATAGGCTCCCACCACCACGCCCAGTTAATGTTTTGTATTTTTAGTAGAGAGGGGGGTTTCACCATGTTGGCTCCTGACCTCAGGTGATCCACCCGCCCCAGCCTCCCAAAGTGCTGGGATTACAGAAGTGAGCCACCGAGCCCAGCCTATTTCTGGAATTTTTATCTAATATTTTCTAACTGTGTTTTACCACTAGTAACTGAAACTGGGGAAGCAAAACAGTGGATAAGGGGGGACTACTGTATTCTCTCCTGTTCTGTGGGTTGTCTTTTCACTTTCTTGACAGTGTCCTTTGAAACACAAATATTTTTTCATTTTGAAGATACCCAATTTATTTACATTTCTCTTTGTTATTTGTGTTTTTAGTGTTACATCTAAGAAACCATTGCCTAACTCTTTCCATGCATTTTTTTAAATGAATGCATACAGTAGAGGAATCTTCCATAAGATTCTGGTTACATAAACTCTCTGCCCATCCTGTCTCCCCTTTTCTGGGTAAATGTGTAGTTGCCCTGTTAAGGGAGCCTTGGATAGATGCAGCACAATATAGAATCTCTAGAGATCACAGAGCGGTAGATAAAATCCGACCAAATACCATTGCAGCACCCACTGGCACTCCTTGTTTCTTAGATATACCTGTGATATGATTTCTAGTAAAAAATAATCCCAATGACTGTTTTTCTCCGTAGGTTCTTAGCATGGAAAATCAAAATGACTGGCTCAAATAAACTTTATCTGTAGCCTTGCCAAGTCTTCATCTTGGAAACAATGAGACTGCTTTATATATTCAACACTAGATAGACTTTTATATAACTATACTGATTGTGAAGCTGATGTTGCAGCATACAGTAAAGCTTAGTAGATAACATTGTGTAAGGAAAGGAGAGTAATCTGTAAATGTGAAGAAAAAAGACTGGAAGGAAGTACACCAAAACATTAATAAGTATTGCACAAATGCTGGAGGGAATAGCTGCCTTTTACCTTTTATCTGTACTTTATAAATTACTTCAAGATAAATAAATCATGAATTTTATTAACTTGCATTGAAAACAATTTACAACCTAGGCTCAAACTCTATTCAGTATGTCTTTTAAGCGTTCCCCCAGATCTGCTCCACTATCAAACTACCGTTGTTAATTCCCAGGTTTCACAGGTTCTTTCTATTTTTATGCCTTTGTTCACGATGTTCCCTCAGCCTCCAGTGCTTTTCCCTGTCATCTCAGTCTGACAAAAGACTGCTCATCTTTCAACACCTAGTTCTAAGACCTTGCACCATCTCTTTGAATTCTCCACTGAAAAATAAGTATTCTTTCTTCTAGAGTTATTTTATACCTTTCCTCTTACCATGTTTCCCTTTTTCACCTTTCCATGAATAGAACTGTGTTTGACTGGTTTCTCCTTCTAGAAATGGAAGCAACTTAGTGGCAGTGCTTAAGTCATAAATATTTCTGATTTTCTCCCAGTCCTTAGTAAATGTTTCTTAAGCTGCACTGGCCATGAAGTAGCATGATAGCATGAAAATAGCAAAGAGGACACAGAAAGTCAAGTGGATGTCATAGAAAAATTGTGAGCACATGAACTTCTGCATTGGATCATTCCTGCTGCTGTTCGCTGCCATACGGGGCAAGCACAGGAAATGACGATGTGTCTGCAGCATGCAAGACCACCATTGTCTGAACTCAACTACACTGCAGGTAAGAAAGAAGCCTTGCTGCAAGCAACTCACTTCCCTCTGAGAGCTGGCTAGAAACCTTTCCTCAGTCATCTGCAGCAATTCCTGGTAGTGGCAAGTTTTTGCTAATAATGATAAAACTCATAATGTTAGTTCTTCAGAACGAGATAATCTGCAGGTATCATTATTACCTCTCACAGTTGATAAGACTGAAAGTAGTAGAAGTTGTGCCTTCCTAAGAGCAATGCGTACAGTCCTTGATGTGATCAGTACTCAAGCCTGAGTCATGTGACCTCATGCCCACTGTTTTCTCTGCTTTATTCTCATTGATTGCGTTCAAAAAGTCTTGGGAAATGGAAAGTACTCAGTGTGGGCCAATGCATAATTCAAAGCCTATGGTGGAACAAGGAAGAGAAAGACAGAAATAGTAAGATACAATTCTCCCTCTCCTCATTCAAGAGATGTGTAAATATAAACTACAGCTTCTAGCAATGAGCAAAAAGCAGTCCTCTGCCAGTTTAAACGGGGCCTACCTCTTAGATTTCAATTAATAGTGTATAGAATAGTCTGAGTAACAAACATTAAAATAGTGACACATTTTCAGGCATTGGATCACAGAAATGAGGCAGGTCTTTAAAAGTACGTGAATGTATTTTCTGAAATTATGCTGCCCTGTAGTCTCATGACAAACTAAGCTTTCATTCATTCACACAGTCATTCATTTAACAAACGTCTATTGGGAACATCTACAGTGTGCCAGATGCTTGGCAGCCTCTCAGTTGTATGTAAAGCTTCAAAAAGTTCATGGACCCCAATTTAAGGACCCTTATCTCGAAGGTACAAGTATCTTATCCTCATTGAAGTAGAAAGAAGAGGGGATTAGCAAGCACAGAAGCTAAATAACAGCTTCATAAATTAACAAATAAGCTTCTCGATGGACAGCCTGATCGCCTGAAATCAGTTTATTTACATAAGTGATTCTGAACTGAATTAGCTAATAAGCTGCCTTGCAGAGCTACGCTGGAATTGGCTTCAGGACAGGTAGCTTTTGCTGAAAGGAGAAATTTGTTCAAAGAACCGGTGCCCTGCCTCTTCCCCCTCTCCTAGTAGAATTTCTTTTCTGTTTGACTTTAAATTATCCCAAGTGCCACCATCTAAAATCATGTCTATTGAAACTGATGTTTTAAAGCTGATCAAATTCCACATCCAAGCAGAACCAGAGCTGTAACAGCAATGTTGGCAAACATCTGGTCTCTAATCAATAATTACCAGGAGGCATAAAGAGTTGTTTTTACAAAATGGAATAGTCTATCTTTACATTTCACCTTCAGGACTTGTCATTGTTATGCTGAGAAGCAAACACTACATTGCAGACTTCCTCCAAAAGTTTCCTTCCCACTCTACCCCTGCCAGATGTTCCCCAAATAAATGGACATGTCATGCAAATGTGGAAGAAGTGAGCCAGGGAGTTGGCTAATGAGAAGTTGAACAAGGGAGACACAGAAGTATGTGAGAGCCCAGGAGTTAGAGGGTAGGTGGGAAAATGCTGGGAGTAACCTGATTAGAAGAGGGTAGGCCTCAGTCTAGATGGATTAGTGGTCATCTGGAGAGCAGGTCAAGGAGAGGGGCCAACAGAAGCCTGGGGCTCACCACCTGGGAATGGTCCATGCTGGGCGTGGAGCACCTTGAACTAGGAAGAGCTGGGCAAAGTGACAGGGACACCGCCATAGAGGTGGGTCAATTCCAGCACAGGGATAGAATGTGAGTAAAATTAAGAACATCTTCCATTTAAGATAATTAGGTAGAGAGAAACAGGGGTTAAAAGAGCTCAATTTAGAAGGTAAACAGAAGGATCTAGCATGAAAGCATCACCCTTTAAGATCCAGACTAAACTGGACATAGTTGGCCTTTAAATCTAGTTGAATACAATTTATACCCTGACAGAAACCTTACTGAAATAAAGGTGCTTTGTTTATCCAAGACAAATAGCCAGACAGAATGGCTACCAATGCCTCATGCAAAACACTGGATTTCATACAGAAATATACCAAGTGTTCAGTAAAAACATATTAATTAATTCTGTATCTGCAGGAAAGGATAAATCTGTCCAAATGATTCTTACCTAACATTGTTTCTTTCCTACTCAAGTACCAAACAGGGAGGGAATAAAAACAAAATCAATGTACCTTTTTCACTGAAACCTAGATATTTTAGATTTTGTTTAGCTCTTCTAGTTCCAATTCTTTCACTGGTATCCTGGCAGATATTGTATGTTATCTCACTTAACACACATCCAAAACCCCCTCTTCCAGACTTTATAATGTAAAATATTCAAATCCCCAGCCTCCCTTGCAGGTCAGGATGATTATATAACTCAGGCATTGCCAATAATAAAGACATTCCTGGAGAGGGTTGTCTTTCTTGAGCCCTGAACAGCTACTTATTGAGACTTCTTGCAACCAGACAATAATAATAATAATAATAATAACCTATTTGTTGATTTCTCATTGTCAGGTTTTATATATTTTGCAGCTCAATGTATTAGTAACCGTTATAGTCTTGTCAGCTCAAGCTACTATAACAAAATACCATAGACTGGGTGGCACAAGCAACAGAAGTTTATTTTCTCAATTCTGGAAGCTGGAAGTCCAAGATCCGCCTGCTGGCATTGTTGAGTTCTGGTCGTGGCTCTCTTCCTGGCTTGCAGACAGCCACCTTTTCACCTTTTCAAAAAGCACAGCGAGAGAGGGACTAATCCCATCATGAAGACCCAACCTTATGACGTCTTCTAAACCTAATTACTTTCTAAAGGTCCATCCCCAAATACCATCACATTGAGGTTAAGATTTCAACATACAAATGTGGGGGTGGGGGACAAACCTTCAGTCCACAACATTCATTTATGAAAATTAATTTCATGTTTCAACTTGTCTGCTGCCCAGACACTTTGTCAAACATCATTCTGGGTATGTCTGTGAGAGTGTTTGGAGATGAGATTGATGTTTGAATTCACAGACTTAGTAAAGCAGATGACCCGCCCTAATGTGAGTGGACCAGCCTCATGTAAACAATTGAACACCAGAAGAGAACAAAGAGGCTGAGCAAAAGGGTACTCCTCCTGCCTGACCGCTTTGAACTGAGACATTGGTCTTTTCCAGCCTCAGACTTGGATTGAGACATTGAGTCTTCATAGGTTTTGAGCCTGCAGACTTTTGTACTGAAACTAGACATTGGCTTTACTCATCAGTCCACTGTTTGAAGGAATTTGGGTACTATTTTCTGGTTTGCAACTTATAAAATATGTATGTGTATATATATACACACACACACACACACACACAAGTACATAAACAAAGACACTTTTTTTCATGAACTTTTATTTTAAGTTCTGGAGTACATGTGCAAAATATGCAGGTTTGTTATGTAGGTAAACGAAACACAGACACATTTTAAAAACAGTTTGTTAAGAGCCAATTCAGCTTGTGATTAAATTCCAAGTTGACTGTGGGGACAAGTGAGAATTTTACTCTAGTATTTAGTGACAAGAAAAACTCTGCCTGAGGATGTAGCACATTTAGAGTAGTGGTCATAAGCTTGCTCTCTGAAATCACTTGTAGGTTTGCTCCTATATCCTGCCACTTACTGATCACCTGAGGTCAGGAGTTTGAGACCAGCCTGGCCAACATGGTGAAACTCTTTGTCTCTACTAAAAATACAAAAATTAGCTGGGTGTAGTGGCGTGCACCTGTAATCCCAGCTACTCGGGAGGCTAAGGCAGGACAATCGCTTGAATTCAGAAGGTGGAGGTTTCAGTGAGCCAACATTGTGCCACTGCACTCTAGCCTAGGAGACAGAGCAAGAAAGAAAAAGAAAGAAAAGAAAAGAAAAGGAAGGAAGGGAAAGAGAGAGAGAGAAAGAAGGAGAGAGAAAGAAAGAAAGGGAGAGAGAGAGAGAGAGAGAGAGAGAGAGAGAGAGAGAGAAAGAAAGAAAGAAAGAAAGAAAGAAAGAAAGAAAGAAAGAAAGAAAGAAAGAAAGAGAAAGAGAGAAGAAAGAGAGAAAAGGAAGGAAGGAAGGAAGGAAGGAAGGAAGGAAGGAAGGAAGGAAGGAAGGAAGGAGAAAGGGAAGGGAAGAGAGAGAGACAGAGAGAGAGAGAGAGAAACACCCTGACACTTAGAAAGTAATAAATATTGGAATTTTTATTTCCTCTTCTGTGAATCATTTTCCTCATCTATAAAAAGGGGCAATGCCCTACCACACTAAGCTATCAAGAAACTGAAAGAAAATTTTCTATGTGATAATGACCATATTCACACTAATGTATGATATTTTTCTGCTTTCTTGACTCTGATTTTTATAGTCCAATTTAATTCACCTTATTTTTCAAATTATTCTCAAGGAAATGTGTAGGGAATGATTGAACAGGTAAATATGCCTTCCTATAAATGCATTTTGTTAGTTTGTGTATTATCTAGTGACCAAGAATTCCAGGAAACATCCTCAGTTTCCCTACTTACATTATTTGGCACAAGAACAAACTTTAATGTGGCTCAAAATGTCCCATTTGAACAAGTTAATACCCATGGCCAGTATGACCATGAGGATCCGTTATGCTTTACATGACTTTCAGTTCTTTATCTTTTCACTAAACGGAAACCCCAAGTGTCTCTTCCAGAGTACAAAAATAGAAGAGATTCATTCCAAATCTCAAATGTACCACCATGTATTTTTTTTTCTACACCTTTCTAAGTCATCATGAAAAAAATGCCTTTTGAAACAGCATGGTGTTCCTGCTCTCAATATTGCTTTTACAAAAAGGTTGAGGACCATTACCTCTTGAAGTCAAAGGAAGTTGCCAGGGAGTGTGTCAGGGGGTGGGGAAGAGGAGGGATAGGTAGAATAAGATAAAACTCTGATGACCTAACTCAGGGACTATAATTGCGAGAGCTTTCAAATTACAGCCAGGTACAAAAGAGGCAATCCCCAAAGCAGTTTGTCAACGTTTTTTGTGCTAAAATAATGTGCCTGGAGATTTGTCTTTTTGATTGCAAACAGATCAAACTTAGTTTAAGCAGCGGGTAACCTAGCATTTTCAAATACAGAAGACACTTTCTCACCTCCCACAATATCTAAAGTAGACACACCACAGGTAGAAACGGTGCTGGCACACAGTGGGTATCATTACTGTTGGGGACTACCAGCTGCCTCTCCAAATACAGTATTTCAAAGCAGCAATTTCAAACCATGCAATATAAAGTTTCTAGCTCTGCTTTTAAGTTACTTTCTATTTGTTATCATACAAGCAGAAAGCCTGCAATAAATCACTTTTGTTATTAACATTTATCTGACTTCTGTTCAGGAGAGAAAAATGTATAGTCAGTTGCCATGTACTTTGTTGATATTCAGGTAAAATCTCAAGTAAAAATCTTTGATACACCTCAAACGACTGAGGAAGAGGCAGCAGTAAGGCATATAGATAAATCAGCATCGTTTCATTATCCACTTGTTCAAACAGCTTGGAGTCCTGGCACACCTCCTTGAGCATGGCAATCCCTGAGTTGGAGGAGTTGGTTCCTGTCTACCACAGTACCTGCCATGGGTTCTCTCGTCATTCCAGAATCACTACACTCAGCAGTGTTTTACCCAAAGACTGAAAAGGGTTTCTCGTCCAGTAAGTCACCAAAACTCCAACACAAAACAAAGCAATTAATTCCTTTTTTTTTTTTTTTTTTTTTTTTTTGAGAAATGGAGTCGCTCTGTCGCCCAGGCTGGAGTGCAGTGGTGCAATCTTGGCTCACTGCAACCTCCACCTCCTGGGTTCAAGCAATTCTCCTGCCTCAGCCTCCTAAGTAGCTGGGACTACAGGTGCCCACCACCACACCTGGCTAATTTTTTGTGTGTTTTTTAGTAGAGACAGGGTTTCACCAGACTAGCCAAAATGGTCTCGATCTCCTGACCTCATGATCCGCCCACCTCGGCCTCCCAAAGTGGTAGGATAACAGGCATGAGCCACTTACGCCCGGCCATGGATTCCTTTTCAACTCATAACATACAAGGAAGAGGCTATCTTCATGGAGGGATTTTGAAGAAAGGATGTGCAGGGAACAGCAGTGTTTGTCCCACCCACTCCCACCTTGTAGGAGAGGGCAGCATTTCGATCCTACAAGGATTTCGATCAAGAGGGGGTGAATGTGACTGGAGTCCAAAGGCCACAGTGACAGTGCTGGCTCTGCTCCTTGTTACCTTTGTGTCCTTTGGCAAGTCACTTCCCCTCTCTGGGGCTCAGTTTCATTAAATCTAAATGCAGACTAATAATAAAACAAACGTAAAAATGCACTAAGTCCTTGTATGTGTTAAGCAATAAGCAAGACACTTTATTTGAAGTATCTCTTTCAATTTTTCAAGCAACCCTATGAGAGTAACATTATTATTGCTAATTTATAAATGTGGAAACTGAGGCTTAAGTAGATGGGACTAATTTGTCCAGGTCATATATGTAGTAAGTGTGGAACCTCCACATGCCTCCCAAGCCTATCTTCTCTCTCTCTCTGAAAGTAACACTGCCCCTCTGGAGATGATATTCTTCCCTTTTCCCCCAGGTACTCGTGAAAATCCCATGAGAGCAGGTGTAAAAACTGCCCTAAATGTTCAGCATGAGTGTCACATAGCTTTGTAGAGTGTCTTCATATAACACGTTACCAATAATTACAGGAAAAAGGAGGGGAGGAGAGAGGGAAGAAAGGAGAGAAGGGGAGATGGAGGGGAAGGGAGGCTTTTTGTAAGAGGAAAGAAGAGACAAAGATAACTTAGGCCAGAGTAGTCTTTGATTCCAAGGACGAGTAAATAATCACAGCCAAGGGTTTAGTAAAGGGTGATTTATGACCCTAGAATTCTAAATCTTATAAGAGGAGAAAAGTTCAAAGAGAGCCATGATCAGGAGATGCTGGGCACAGCTGTGGAAAACGTTTCCAGAGCGTGGTGCCCCATGGGTAACCCCACAGCACCCCTGGGAGCTCCTGAAGAATGCCATTTCCAGCAATGCCATGATATGATTCCGTAATTGTAGTGAGTCAGTGCCAGAAGGAAAACCCTTCTTTCATGCAAAATTGGCCCTGACTCATGCCCAAAAGGAAAGCTCACCAACCGCAATAATTGACCAGTGGCTTGTGCTCCAAAGAAGAATATGGCCTTCAGGAGCCAAATTACAGGGTTACAGTGTTTCCCAGCCATAAAGGTCCAGTCAGCAGCTTATTATGAGGGCTTTTGCTCCCCTTTTGGAAGAGAGCCCTGACAAGTCTCAAGTATTTGGAATGTTCTCCAAGATGATTTCTAGCAGCTCTTACTAATCTATACAGCATGCCCAATGGGAAGGGGGGGAGAAGAGGGGACTCTCTGCCTGCTTTGCTTTTGGTTTTTTTAATCTGATGACCTTCCAGAAAAACTAACTAGGGGAAAAATGCCTTTATCATTATTTGCCATTTTCTCCTTATATCTCTGGTTTTGGAATGGTAGTTTGCACTTAATTGATTACCAGTTTCTCTTTTCCATTTGGAACATATGCTCACCTAATCACCCAATGAAGAGCTTTTCTTGGAATTTGACCACAGAACTAAAACATATATATTTACACACAACACACACACACACACACATACATATTAGAGAGATATATAGACAGAAATATGTGTGTGCTCATTTATATACAGTACTTACATATACTTTATATTTATGCACACATTGCATATGTATACACATTACACAAACACACAAATATATATACACACACAGCAAAAGCATGAGTGATTCTTAAAACGTAAGGAAAATTGTGTATTCCTAGTTCCTTTTCAAAAAAAAAATTGTGTTTTTGTGTGTGTGCAATGTGTGTGTATAATCTATCTTTTAATAGACTTTATTTTTTAGAGTAGTTTCAGGTTCACAGAAAAATTAAGCGGAAGGTTCAGATAGCTCCCATATACCCCCTGCCCCTACCCACACAGGCACAGACTCCCCACTGTGAACATTTGCCACCAAAGTGGTACATTTGTTGTGTGTGGTGAACCTGGTTTGACACATCATTATCACCCAGACCTCATCTTTCACATTAGGGCTCACTCTTGATGTCGTACATTCTATGAGTTTGGGTAAATGCATAATGACAGGTACCTACCATTGTAGTCTTTAAAAAATAGCCAGAGTCATTTGGCCTTGGTGGCTCCCTGTGCATGACAGGGAGCCAGAGAAGACCGACTCACCCCAGCAGCAGAGCCTATGGCAGCTCTGAGAGTCCCAGGAGGTGGAACACTTCAGCAGAGCTACTGCACCTCATGCAGGAGCAGGACTAGCTGCAGGGAACAAAACCAACAAACTTAAATGTCCCAAGTTCAAAATACAAACCTGTCCAAAACCAGAAATAGAAGATTGAGCTTCTTTTTTCAAAAATTCAGCTACTCCTGGAAAGCAGCAGACTATGAGAGCCAGAGGGAAACTGCTTGAGAGACTCAAAGGCATCAGGTGGGCTGAGCTAAAATGTCTGCAGCTCCCGCTCACTATTTTGTTGTGCAGCTCGAATAAGGTTTCTGCTTGAGAACTAATATTTCTTTGAAGGCATGGGCTGACTCTGTCCCTGGGCCATAAGATGTATTAGCATTTACACAAGCAAAAACAGGCATTTGTCTAATAGGAGCTCCAGGAGGTCAGAATAGACAGAATGGGGCCAGGCGTGGTGGCTCATGCCTGTAATCCCAGCACTTTGAGAGGCCAAAGCAGTGGATCACATGAGGTCAAGAGTTTGAGACCAGCCTGACCAACATGAAGAAACCCTATCTCTACTAAAAATACAAAAATTAGCCAGATATGGTGGTGCATGCCTGTAATCCCAGCTACTTGGGAGGCTGAGGCAGAAGAATCTCTTGCACCCAGGAGGTGGAGGTTGCAGTGAGCCGAGATCGCACCATTGCACTCTAGCCTGGGTAACAATAGCGAAACTCTGTCTCAAAAAAAAAAAAAAAAAAAAAAAGGCCACCTGATTCCACCACAGGACCCATCTAGAGACACAATACAGTCATGTATCATGTGTCACTTAAGGATGGAGATGTGTTCTAAGAAATGTGTCTGCAGGCAATTTTACCACTGTGCAAATATCATAGCATGTACTTACACAAACCTAGATGGTATAGCCTACTACATACCTAGGCTATAAGGTGTAGCCTATTGCTCCCAGGCAACAAACAATGGGAAATATTTGTGTATCTAAACATATCTAAACATAAAAAAATATAGTAAAAATATATTACAATCTGAAGGGACCACTGTTGTATACACAATCCATCACTGCTGTATACACAATCCATATTTGGTGCATGACTGTATCTTCCACATGGTGAGGGAAGATATGGTTAATCCAGATGGGATACCACAAACTACCATTCAAGTGTGAGGATACAGTGAAGACATTGTAGACAGAGTTTACCTCCCACAAACTCTTCTCATTGAAAGTTCCATGAAATTGGGACTTTTTCTGTCTTCTTCCCCACTACAATCAATATTTGTTCAAAGAAGGAAAAGACAGGCTACCAAAGGATGTACTTCAGTAACATGAAAATTGAACCCAGAAAGATGCAGCCAGTTGCAAGGAGCAGTGGTGAGCAAAGAAACGTGTAAACATGTTGGTAAATCTAAATAAGCAAAGAATGTAAAAAATACATATATATAAAACTACTGGTGGTTGGATAAAAAATGCAGGATCACAAATTATTGGAAAAAATGACTTAGAAGCTATAAAGGGGTGATCAGAGTACAACAGCCTAATGTTTTCAATAGAGCAGTTGAGGCATTGATACCTTGGTATCCTGTCAGTCAGGTGTGCATGTTAAAAATCAAAGGGCAACCCGAAGCAAGCAATAACCTTGTTTGAATCAGTAAAATTTGGGAAATGTGATTCTTAACTGGAAAAATAAAAATTTTTTTAAAAATCAAGGGGCAACTACCGAAAGAACAGAATAGGAGACATAACTCTAGAACTAGTAGAAAGAGGAAGAAAGAATGAGGAAAACTCAAGCAGTTTAACAGAAACTATAAAGGTGGGGGAAATGGAAAACAGAATGCAAAACACACAAGATGAAACAAATCCAAATACATCACGAATCAAAATATGGGTAGACAAAAGGGTAGCAAAACATTTGGTAATGTTCTAGAGCTTGTAAAGTGCTTCTTACATATAAAGGTGGTGCTTCATATCTTTACCATTTTTTAAGGACCCCCTGACTCCAACATATTTTTGCTTCCAACAGCGAGCGTCTTCTACTCATTCTCAGAGGGCTGCTCCCTAAGTGACTGGAGCTGCTCTGCCCAAGTGCGTGGAGTGCCCTGGAGTGATAGACAGGAGCAGGGGTATGCAAGACACCTGTTGCCAGGCTGGTGGCCTGGAATGACTCTGTGTAACTGACACTGTAGAGTTTCCCAGAAGGGTCAGGCTGAAGTTCCTCTGTCTCTGGACTTTGGCTCAGACCACACCCTTGCTGGGCTCCCTTGTCCTGCCTGCGTCCCCCGCCCCTCTGCCTTACAGGTATCTAGGTTTCCCTGTGAGCACTTCCTGAATAAGCACAGGCATATGAAGCCTTAACTCTAAGGTCTGCTTTTGGGGAATCCAACCTGACTCAAAGTTCTAACTTAGCATATTTACTAAATAGAGAATTTCATATTCCTCCCAAAAGTAGCCAATATCACAGCACTGAATATAAACAGCACTTAGTAAAAAAGTATAAGTGATTTCAAATGCACAAGAAGACATATTAAATAGGGAAGGGAGAAAAAGTCACACTATTTTAGCTGCCATCTTAGCTAACAGACATTGGCTTTTGCTGAAGGACTTTACTTCTTACATTCTTACTGTAAAAATAAATTTTATAGTATGATTTTGGTAAAGAAAGACATTCTACCATTGGCTGTAGTCTTTCTCAGGCCTCACTAGTACTCCCTTACTCTATGAAAGAAAATGTCAACAGCCGATGGTTCACACCTGTAATCCCAGCACTTTGGGAGGCCAAGGCAGGTGGATCACGAGGTCAGGAGATCGAGACCATCCTGGCTAACACGGTGAAACCCCGTCTCTACCAAAAATACAAAAAATTAGCCGGGCATGGTGGCAGGTGCCTGTAGTCCCAGCTACTCGAGAGGCTGAGGCAGGAGAATGGCATGAACCCAGGAGGCGGAGCTTGCAGTGAGCCGAAATCGTGTCACTGCACTCCAGCCTGAGCAACAGAGCAAGACTCCATCATGAAAAAAAAAAAAAAGAACATGTCAACACCTTAGGAGGCTATGCACAAACCACAGGAAGTCTGGGCATTCCCACAAAGAGTCATTTAGCTACTGGAACACTAGATTTTTCTTCCATATCTCATCTTTAGAAACTTGACTCTCATACTCAATTTAGGATTAAATCGTAAAACTGTCAACATGGTTTTAAGGCTGATTGGATGACAGGTTATTTTTTCCTTATACCTTTATCCCCCATTTAATATCTTCTAATAATTATAATTTTATGGCTCCCACAATTATTTTGTAATAAATTATGATGATTCATATATTCATCATCTTCTTGCATGCAAAAAGAGAATCCATCTTTAGGACATAAAATGTGGGTATTTATAAAAATGATGTTTTATATTGGATTCGAGGTATAATTTACATACAGTGAAACGCAGAGTTCTAAAGGATACAGTTTAACATGGTTTTAACAAATGCACACACCTGTGTAACCCATGCAGGCTAGAAGGCATTTCTACCACTCTAGAAAGTGCCTTCCTGCACCTTCCAGCAGTATTCCCTATCTTTAAGTAAACACTGTTCTTCTTTCTTTCTTCATAGTGTGGTTTTTCCGTTCTAGAGTTTCACAGAAATAAAACCAAACCGTATGTTCTTTTTTGACTGACTTCTTTCAGTTGGCATATTCTTTTTGAGATTCATCTATATCATTTTATATATCAGTAGTTTATTCCTTTTTCTTTCCAAGCAGTATTCATTAAATGAGATCTCACAATTTGTTTATCTATTCTCCTGTCAATGGGTATTTTGGTGGTTTTCAATTTGGAGCTATTATGAATGTGCTGCTGTTAACATTTTTGTACAGGTTTTTTTGTGGACATAAGTTTTTATTTCTCTTGGGAAAATATCTAGATCACAGTATAGATAGATGTAGATTAAAACTGATAAGAAATCACCAAACAGAATTTTGAGGTGTACTTTTCACCATTTAAAATTCCCAGTGGGGCTGGACGTGGTGGCTCACGCCTATAATCCAAGCACTTTGGGAGGTCAACACAGGCAGATCACAAAGTCAGGAGATCGAGACCATGTTGGCCAACATGGTGAAACCCCGTCTCTGATAAAAACACAAAAATTATCTGGGCATGGTGGCATGTGCCTGTAATCCCAGCTACTCGGGAGGCTGAGGCAGGAGAATCCCTTGAACCAGGGAGTCGGAGTTTGCAGTGAGCTGAGATCGCGCCACTGCACTCCAGTCTGGTGACAGAGAAAGACTCTGTCTCAAATATGTGTGTGTGTGTGTGTGTGTGTGTATGTATATGTCTATATATATATATATAAAATAAATAAAAAATTCCCAGTGGTGGCCAGGCATGGTGGTTCACGCCTGTAATCCCAGCACTTTGGGAGGCCAAGGCAGGTGGATTCCTTGAGCCCAGGAGCTCAAGACCAGCCTGGCCAACATGGCAAAACTCCATTTCTACTAAAAATACAAAAAAATTAGCCAGATGTGGTAGTGCATGCCTGTAATCCCAGCTACTTGGGAGGCTAGGGCATGTAGCTTGAACCAGGGAGATGGAGGTTGCAGTGAGCCGAGATCATGCCACTGAACTCCAGCCTGGGCAACAGAGCAGGACCCTGTCTAAAACAAATAAAATAATAAAATAAAAAATCCCAGAGGCACTGCATGAGAGGTCTCATCCTTTTCAACACTTGATATTGTCAGTAGTTTCAATTTGTGCCTTCTAATGGGTATGTAATGGTATTTCCAAGGCCTTTAAATTGCATTTCCCTGATGACTGCTTATATCAAGTAATTTTTCTTGTGCCTAATGGCCATTTATTGTGAAGTGTTTGTTCAAGTCTTTCACCCATTTTTAACTGGCTTTCCTGTTTTTTATTGTGGCATTGTAAGAATTCTTTGGCTGGATGCGGTGGCTCATGCCTGTAATCCCAGCACTTTGGGAGGTCAAGGCAGGTGGATCACAAGGTCAGGAGATTGAGACCATCCCGGCAAACACAGTGAAACCCCGCCTCTACTAAAAACACAAAAAATTAGCTGAGTGTAGTGGCAGCCGCCTGTATTCCCAGCTACTCGGGAAGCAGAGGCAGGAGAATGGTGTGAACCAGGGAGGCAGAGCTTGCAGTGAGCCGAGATCGTGCCACTGTACTCCAGTCTCGGTGACAGAGCAAGACTCCATCTCCAAAAAAAAAAAAAAAAAGAATTCCTCATATGATCTGGATAGGAGTTTTTTGGTCAAACACGTGATCTGCAAATATGTTCTCCCATTCTGTGGCTTGTCTTGCCATTTTCTTAATCATGTGTTTTACAGAGTAAAGTTTTTAGTTTTAATGAAATTCAACTTTTTTTTTCTTTTATGGTTGTGCTTTCTGTGTTCCAAGAGTTTTTATGTATCCCAAGCCTGCAATGATAATTATTTGTTGTTTTCTTTTAGAAAATTTATAGATTTAGCTTATAGATTTACGTCTATAGTCCACCTCAAATTTATTTTTGTATATATTGTGAAGTAGAGGTCACACGTCTTTTCTTTTCCATGGGGATACCAGTTATTCCTGCATCACTGGTTGAACAAAATTTCCCTTCCTCAATAAGTTGCTTTGGCATAACACCTTTGTCAAACATACTTGACCGTGTACGTTTGAGTCTATTTCTGGACTTTCTATTCTGTTCCATAAATCTGTCTATCCTTATGCAAATGCTATACTGTCTTAATTTTTATAGCTCTATAATAAGTCTTGAACTAAGGCAGTGTAAATCGTTCAACATCGTTCTTTTTAAAAAATTGTTCTAGCTATTATAGGTCCTTCGACTTTTATATAAATTTTAGAATCAGCCTGTAAATTTCTACAAAAGGTTTTACTGGGATGTGTAGAACCTGTAAATAAATTTAGGGAAGATTGGCATTTCAACAGTATTGTCTTCCTTTTTTCTTACAATTGCTCTAAAAATAAACAAATAAAACACCTGAGTTTTAAAATTTGAAATAGGAAGTAGATTTAGTGAAAAGTTTCCTAAGTTTTAGTGGAAATCTGTTTACTTGTTCAAAAAGTCACTTCCTAAAAGCAAGAGTTTTGCATTAAAGGGAACCAGTTACATACAACTCATTGCCAAGAGACTTTAAAATAAATGTCTTAGGATTTTCTCTCTGGACCCATGCCTTAACCTGCCCTTTTCATTTAACAAATATTTATTGAGTGCCTGCTATGTGTCAAGCACCTCTCTCGGCACAGAAAACACTGCTGTGACCAAAACAGACAAAAATCTCTGCCTTTATGGAGATTGCATTTTTTAGTGAAGACTTTCTAACACCTCCAACACCACTTTGGAAGTGGTCCCCAAGACATCGACATTATTCCAAATCCTGTCCATTATTAAATACTGCGTTTTTGAACACATAAAGCATAACTGAAAATAAGCCGTGTGTGTGTGTGTGTGTGTGTGTGTGTACAAGATTCTCAAACTCGCTCCCTTATGATTTTAGGATAGGAACATTTTTGACGTTGGCTTTTTGTAGAAGAGCAAGCCTCCATCCAGTTCAAGAAAAAATAAAGGCAATTTCCAAAAGCCATGAATATTGGCTTCTGTACTGTTTTCATGCACAGAAGGCATTCTTATGGCAGCTATTTGCATATAAACAGTGGTTTTTGCTACCAGACAATTCCTGTTCTGACAACTACTTTTGGTATTCTGTGTGGATTAAAAGGAACATAAAGAAGTAAGGGACTTTTCACACAGGTACTAAATCAAAAGAGAAACCAGGCAAAGGGTTGAGGGTAGGGAGAAGACAAGGAAAGAGTAAGGCCAAGAGAATATCTGATTTCAGATATTTTCCAGGTACAAGCTCTCTGTTGAACTATATATGTCTTTCTCAAATGCCTGTATACTAATTTTTCTTCCTTTTTTCTGAAGGAATATCATTCTGTTTATCAGTTAAGTGTGAAATAACTGTTTAGTCATTATTTATTCATTTCAGGGATTCTGATCTTCAAACCTTTGAGGAAAGGCAAATTTCCCTCATAAATATGTTTGTTCCTTTGTAATAGAGTGGCGACAGCAGGAGCAGGGGAAAGAAAGAAAAGATTATCTTGGGGGGAAAACAACCACTCTACGCTCGTATATCCCAATTACTAATAGACTCAGCCTTGAACATAGGCGCGCTAGTGTATGCTTTCTGGAAATGAAAAGGGAAGATACAACTATGCATATGTGTAAATTTTCTGTAAAGGATCTACTAATAGCCATATATTTATAACCTGTAAAAGATATGACTATTCAAATCTTAATTCTCTGCAACACAAGAAATTCGTCTATGTTTTAAATGGAAAATATCAATCACTTTTAAATAAATTGGCCTTACACTCCCTAATTTTAATGAGACTGTAAGTTCAGGCTGATCGATTGAGTAATATAATGTACTTGAGCTCCAATGTTTAATAATTAATTGTTCATTGCAAGGGACTACTTTTGGGTCATCCCATCCCATTTTGATCATCACCTCATTACTGCTGAGTTCTTCACATCAATTTCTCATTCATTCCACATGCAGAAATTAATGAACAACTCAGAACATCTTTTATTTTCTTTGGGGGGAAATAGTTATTTTGGCAGGAAATGGATATGAGCAAATGGAATGACAGTCTAGAGCAAAGCAGCCCTTTTCTGTGTGGGATAAAAGACCAGAAGATGAATCATGAAATGTCTCAGACTGGAACTTCCAGAGGGAGGCAGCCTTCCAAGGGCCAGGAGGAAGGAAACTTGTGACCCTTCCTCTAGTTCCAAAAGGCAGATGTTAAAGGAGACAATTAGACCAGAAGTAGAGACCAGAACTTCTTGAGAGCTTGATGCAAATCAGCAGTAAAACTTGGGGGTAGAGCAGGGTTTTCTCCCAGGGCACAATGATACAAGGTCTATTTTTGTATAATGAAAAATACAGCACATCTGTTACATAAAACCATCTGAGTGCCAGGGATGACAAAGCATATCACAGGGCAAGCCAAACACATTTTGCTGAGGCAATGTCTGTCTCTATCTCTAGCCCACTACAGTGATCCACTGGGGAAATCGAGGTGGAAGATAGAAACACATCCAACACACTTTAAGCTACAAGGTTAGCAGTAAGGATTCTTAGAAAAGACCTTGAGGACATTTGATTCAACGTATCTGTTGAAGAAAAGGGAAGTGACTTGCTCAGTCTCAAACTAAGTCTTTGGCAAAACTATGTCTAGAAAAAACACTGGTCTCTTGACTGTGATGTTATGAGATGCTGTTCCTCATGTCCCTTTCGATACTATGTAGCCTACTGTATCAAAGATAAGCCTAAGTTTTTTAAAAAAACCTTGAGATAAAACTCACATATCATAAATTTCACCTATTGAAAGTGTACAATTCAATAGGTTATAGTATATTCAGAGTTATGCAACCACCACCACAATCAATTTTAGAATATTCTCGATACCCCAGAAGGAAATCCCATATCCATTAGCAGTCACTCCAAACCACCCGCTCCCAAACACCTGGTGCTAGGCATCCACTCGTCTATTTTCTGTCTCTATAGATTTGCATACTCTGGACATTTCTTATTGACTGAATCATATGCTATGTGATTTTGACCGGCTTCTTTCACTTAACATATTTTCAGGGTTCATCCACGTTGTAGCATGTATCAGTACTTCATTTCTTCATACAGCTGAATAATACTCCATTGTATGGATGTGCTATATTTTGTTTTTCCATGCATCCATTGATGAACAATTAGGTTGTTTCCCCTTTGGGGCCATTATGGTTAATACTGCAATGAACACTGTATACAAGTTTTTGGGTAGAGATATATTTCCATTTCTCTTTGGTATATATCTCAGAGTATAATTGCTAGCTAAAATGGTAACTCAATGTTTAAACTTTTGAGATATCAAACTGTTTTGCATCACTTTACTCTCCACCAGGAATGTAAAATGATTCTCCACATCCTTGTTTTTGTCTGTCTTTTTTATTACAACCATTTTAGTGGTTGTGAAGTTGTATTTCAATGCGGTTTTGATTTATTTCCCTGATGGCTAATGATGCCACGTATTTTTTCATGTGCTTATTGGCAGCTTTTATATCTTCTTTGGAGAAATATCTATTCGGATCCTTTGCCCATTTTTAATTGGGTTGTCTTCTTATTTTTTAGTCATAAGAGTTCTTCATATATTCTGGATATTAGATCCTATCAGATATATGATTTGCTAATATTTCTTCCCAATCTGTGAGATGTCTTTTCACTTTTTAATAGTGTCCTTGAATGCATTAAAGTTTTAAATTTTGATCAAGTACAATTTATGTTTTTGTTGTTGTTGCTTGTGTTTTGGGGATCTTACAAGAAACCATTGCCTAAGCTAAGGTCATAAAAATTTTGCCTCATATTTTTTCTAACAGTGTGATAATATTAGCTCTTAAGTTTAGGTATTTGATTCCTTTTGAGTTAATTTCTTTATATGATGTGAAGTAGTGAGTACATATTTATTCTTTTACATGGATACACCCAGTTGTCCAGACACCAAACACCATTTGTTGAAAAGACTGTTAATTCTTTCCCATTGACCTTGACACTCTAGTTGAAAGTCAGCTGGTCATAGGTGTATGGGCTTATTTCTAGACTCACAATTCTATTTCATTGAACTGTATGTCTATCTTTATGCTAGAATCAAACAGCCTTAATTATTATAGCTTTGTAGTAAATTTTGAAGTTGGGAAGTGTGAATCATCCAACTTTGTCATTCTTTCTCAAGACTGTTTTGGTTATTCTGGGTCCCTTGAATTGCCATATGAATTTCAGGATCTGCTTGTCAATTTCTGCAAAGAAGCCAGCTTGGATTCTACTAGGGATTTCTTTAAATCCATAGAGTATGAATTTTTGATAAACTACTATTAAAATGCAACAAAAGAACCAATAATCCGTAAGTATCCCTATATTTTTTCACACTATAATCATTTTATTCATATCTTATTGTGAGACTCTCAGGATTTTTAACCTAATAAAAAATGAAATGGACCTAACAGTCTGTAACTCCCACTACCTTTTCATCCCCAGGGTAAACACTTTTAGATCAGTCTTGCCACACTGAATTATCATGACAATCCCGTCAGAGACAGGTGGTATTATCTCCATTTTAACTACAGGGCAAAAAGATGCAGACAAGTTAAGTAATATGCTCAAATTTCCACAACCAGCAAAAAGGAAAGCTGTATTTCCAGCCTAGACCAGTGTTGTATTGTCATGCCCAAGTGCTTGAAGAGCCTGCTATTACTTATTATTATTATTACTTAAGCATTTTCTTAAAGGTACCCCTGTGGCTCTCCATTGTTGAGCTGTAGAATGTCCTTCTTTCTGGAAAAGAATACAAATGAAACTTGAATTTTCTCAAGAGATTATCAGTTAAATAGCTGATGGGTCCAGTTACTAAAGCATATGTTTTATATTTTAGTCAATGCTATGACATTCAGGAACTCTTCAGAAAAGTCAGCCAGGAGTGTTTGTATTTTGGATTCACATCCTATATTTGCACCAATCAGTGATTGTTTCTCAGAAATATTTAGGCACTCTTGAAGCTGGAAAGGTTCTTAAAGAGAAATCTATCACCACAGGATCTTAACAGAAATAAATAATATTCTTTGAAAATATTTTATCCACGATTTTGGAAAACAGTAAATTGAACAAAATGAGTTAAGTTTCTTTGTTTTCAGAGCTTCTCATTTAACATAAGCCTCCTGTGTATTCTAGAATCTGCAAAGTTTCTCAAACATGTCAGATGCTTGTTAATAGGGCTTCTCATGGACCTAGCATCTCATAGAACAAAAATTATCTTCAGGAAATGCCATGAATGTCCTATATTTTCTTAGATTTCCACAGCAATGTTTTCTTTGAATAAAGTTATTGTTCACCACTCCCCTTCCCCCAGTCCCTACTACCACCATCACCACTTATATTTTTAAATAGAAGCATTTAAGAAATTTGAAAAAGTTTCTAAATATTTACATAATTATATTTTAAAATGTCTCCATCTGTTAAATTATCAAATGTCCTGCATATAAGAAACCACATAATAAATTCTACCTGAAAACCAATGCCAAGAGAAGGTTCACCCCTTTACACAAATACATATACATTCTTTCATACTGAAAGTTACATAATACAACTTTTTTTTAATTTTTGCCTTGGTTTCTAGGAATTTATCTAATCTAAGTATCTACTCACCATATATACCGATCCCTAAAGCACTTACAGTAATCTGCTTTTTAAAGTTGTATTTGTAGGTGTCTTTTTGCCTTGCTTTATGTGTTCTAATATTGGATTCTACCTTAATTTTTATTTGTAATTGTGGCAAAAGGATATAATCCATAAATGAATAAATAAAAAATTTATATCAAAACAAAATTAAATTTTTGTCACTTTTCTAATTATCATGTCAGATGAAAGCTGCTGTACATATTCTTAAAATATGCAAAAATATGAGTTTGAGATTCAATGTATTCAAATTAAGATTCTAGTATATACATTAAAATTTGCATTAAAGGATCTTGAGAGGGGATGCGGTTCTAAGACACAGCCCAGGCCAGCTGAAACGCAGTTGCAATGACAGATTTCACATCTGTAGAGACTCGCCATGTGTACTAAACAACTATGGGCACAACAAAAATAAAACAAAGCAAAAATCAAACCAAAAAAACCCAACAGTTAAAACATGAGCTTACAAACAACAGTTACAAGAACATACAAAATTGCAGGCGTGACGTGTGATGGTGCTTATTTGTCAGATGGGCAACTTTTAAGAAGTAGGCTGCAGGATGAGTTACGATTCATGTATCAAACAAAAGCTAACATTTCTCCAGGGCAAAGTTTAAAATGCCATAGGATAGGTAAATTAATTAGTAAGCAAACAAATGTGCTATATATGAAATCAGTGTGTATTTGACCTGGCTCCTCAAAATAAAGCTTAAGACGACCTTTTTGGAAAACCCTGAATGGAAAGTTTTATAAATACATATAAACAAAATTTGGTCTGGAGATTTTCAAAGCCATCTTTGATAAGTGAATTATTTTTTAATATTAAGGTAAGGATTTAGAGTCACTTTAAGGACATTAATACTTTACATAGTACCAAGAGAGAAGTGGAAATAGTCTTTTAAGAAATCACCTTCATAATAATCAGGAAAAAACCCATAGGAGAAAAGGACGCTCTGAAAGACTCAATTTTTAAAGTTCTCCTATGGATAAATGATTGCCTTGGTTCCACCCCACCATTAACATTCCCAGTGCTAATGTCCCTTGTTACTTATGGAAGCATTTTTCAAAGTAGATGAAGTTTTATGATGCCTGAGAACCCACACTTTCTTCCCAAAACCTGATCAAAAGCTTGGGTTCTACCATATGACCCTTGGACCAAGGGCTAGTACCTCCTGAGTATTGGCTGAACTGAATGAAGATGCCTGGGGTGCAAAGATTGGTCAGGTCTATGAGTGTTTAGTTAGGATTAGTGAAGCAGTAAATTGAGGGACAGAACAGTTTTAGGAGCAAAAGCTAAAAAAGTTTTGAAAGTTTCCAGATATAGACAAGGTCTGAGAAGGCACAACAGGCTTCGGTTATACGGAACAAAATAAACCGTGATAAGGCAAGTGTGCTCTGAAGAGAAATGAGAAACTACGTGTAGAGGATTGGAAGAATCTAACAAATAGGCTCAACTGTAAATCATGACTACTGTTTGGACTGTCCTTGGGACTTTTAATTGGCAAATCATGGTTAGAACCATTGGTGAGGTAATGAGTTGTTGTTTGATTTTGCCCTGAAGGAGAAAGAGCAAAACCAAGCTGACTTTGGGAGAGACTGCACTTCATTCTTTGTTAGCTCCTGTCCTGGAGTCCTTTAGATTCCTTTGCACTCACTATAGTCCTTCTCTACCCCATTCTCCCTACTACTACAATAACAAAAACCCTAGAAGAAAATCCAGGGGACTGCCCATACAACTTAGAAATGGGTATAACATGTTAACTGAGGCCAGAAACTCAGAAACTATAAAAGAAATAAAAGACTTTTTAAACTATGTCAAAACTTCCAAATTTTTGTTTATCATAAATACACTTCAATATATAAATGATAGAGCTGGGAAAAATATTTTCCATGTAAATGACAAAGAGGTAATATCTATACAATGCAAAAAGATTTTACAAACTGACAAGCAAAAAAATCAACTGAATAGAAAAATAAGAAAAGAATATAAATAGCAAGTCACAAGAAGCTGAATCCAAATGATTATAAAAAACTAAAATTCATTAAATATTGAGAAAATTATAATTAAAGTAACATGAGATAACAGTTATAATCATCAGATTGGCAACATTTATTTTTTAAAAGTTAACATTTATTGCTGGTGAATATGTGAAAGGAATCACGCTTGCATATTTTGCCAGTTGAAATGTAAATTACTGTATGTAGACTTTTTGGAAAAGCAAACAGAAAATATCTACTAAAACTAAAAATACACATATCTTTTGGCCTAGAAATCTCACTCCTGGTTGTCTATTCTAGAGAAATAAAAACACCAATATGTATATATATATTCAACACACAAGCACATAATGTCAAAGGAATGGAAATGAAGTGAAGGTCCATGAATAAGAAAACAGTTAAATTAGTCGGGCACAGTGGCTCACGCTTGTAATCCCAGCACATTGGGAGGCCAAAGTGGGTGATCACTTGAGGCCAGGAGTTTGAGACCAGCCTGGCAAATATGGCAAAACCCCATCTCTACTAAAACTACAAAAATTAGCCAGGAATGGTGGCACAGGCCTGTAGTCCAGCTATTCGGGACTTTGAGGCATGAGAATCACTTGAAACCAGGAGGTGGAGGCTACGGTGACCCAAGATCACACCACTGCACTCCAACCCAGGTAATGGAGTGAGACTCTGTCTCAAAAAGAAAACAAACAAACAAAAAAGTTAAATTAATTATGGTACTTCCATATCATAGAGTATCACATACTTATTACAAACCACTGCTCAAGGAAATAAGAGAGGACACAAACAAATGGAAAAACATTCCATGCTCATGGATAGGAAGAATCAATATCATGAAAATGGCCACACTGCCCAAAGAAACTTACAGATTCAATGCTATCCCCATCAAGCTACCATTGACTTTCTTCACAGAATTAGAAAAAACTACTTTAAATTTCATATGGAACCCAAAAAAAGCCCATATAGACAAGACAATACTAAGCAAAAAGAACAAAGCTGGAAGCATCATGCTACCTGACTTCAAACTACATTACAAGGCTACGGTAACTGAAACAGCAAGGTACTGGTACCAAAGCAGATATATAGACCAGTGAAACAGAACAGAGGCCTCAGAAATAACACCACACATCTACAACCATACAATTTTTGATAAACCTGACAAAAACAAGCAACAGAGAAAGGATTCCCTATTAAATAAACAGTGTTGGGAAAACTGGCTAGCCATATGCAGAAAACTGAAACTGGACCCCTTCCTTACACCTTATAAAAAATTAACTCGAGATGGATTAAAGACTTAAATGTAGATCAAAAACCATAAAAACCGTAGAAGAAAACCTAGGCAATACCATTCAGGACATAGGCATGGGCAAAGACTTCATGACCCCAAAAGCGATGGCAACAAAAGACAAAATTGACAAATGGGATCTAATTAAAATAAAGAGCTTCTGCACAAGCAAAAGAAACTATCATCAGAGTGAGCAGGCAACCTACAGAATGGGAGAAAAATTTTGCAATCTGTCCATCTGACAAAGGGCTAATACCCAGAATCTAAAGGAACTTAAACAAATTTACAAGAAAAAAAACAAACAACCCCATCAAAAAGTGGGTGAAGGATATGAACAGATACTTCTCAAAATAAGACATTTATGTGGCCAACAAACATGAAAAAAAACTCATCATCACTGATCATCAGAGAAATGCAAATCAAAACCACAATGAGATACCATCTCACACCAGTTAGAATGGCGATCATCAAAAAGTCAGGAAATAACAGATGCTACAGAGAATGTGGAGAAATAAAAATGCTTTTACACCGTTGGTGGGAGTGTAAATTAGTTCAACCATTGTGTAAGACAGTGTGGCGAATCCTTGAGGATCTAGAACCAGAAATACCATTTGACCCAGCAATCTCATTACTGAGTATATATACCCAAAGGATTATAAATCATTCTACTATAAAGACACATGCACATGTATGTTTATTGCAGCACTGTTCACAATAGCAAAGACTTGGAACCAACCCAAATGCCCATCAATGATAGACTGGATAAAGAAAATGTGGCATATATATACCATGAAATACTACACAGCCATAAAAAAGGATAAGTTCATGTCCTTTGCAGGGACATGGATGAAGCTAGAAACCATCATTCTCAGCAAACTAACACAGGAACAGAAAAACCAAACACTACATGTTCTCACTCATAAGTGGGAGCTGAACAATGAGAACACATGGACACAGGGAGGGGAACATCACACACCAAGGCCTGTCAGGCGTGGGGGGCTAAGGGAGGGATAACATTAGGAGAAATACCTAATGTAGATGACGGGTTGATGGGTGCAGCAAACCACCATGGCACGTGTATACCTATGTAACAAACCTGCATGTTCTGCACATGTATCCTAGAACTTAAAGTATAATAATAAAAAAAAAGATAAATGAATTAGACCTAAGACAATTCACTCAGAATGATGTCTCCAAGATATTGCTGAATGAGATAGGCATAGTGAGAAAGATTTTTTAGCAAATTACTATTTTTGTAGTTAAGATAACAGTGACACTCATACATTGCCCGCACTAACTTCTTGGCGTTCTTTTGGAGTGTAGCCTTCATTCTTGAACTATTTTAAAAGAGCAATCAACATTCACAATCTATCCCCATCTCAACTCAATCTTAGGAGGAGTATCTTAGGAGGAGTAAACAGAAAGCTGTATCTTAGTATCTTAGGAGGAGTAAACAGAAAGCTGTTCATTCACGATCAACTCTTTAGACACAAGTTGGTCATCATTCCTGTCCACTGAGGAGGTCTGGGTGCTTCACTAATAAATAATCAAGATCATGAATAGTGATCAATTCGATTTCACTATTCTTTTTATTTGGGACACTAAGAAGGTGGCTTCTTTGTTACCTTTGGCAGAGGAATTTGAAAAAGTAGATATTGCTGTTTATAATAAAAACAAATAAAGCATTGTTATTCCTAGTATGTTAAGAGTTTCTAAAATGGAAAAGAAAAAGTTAACATCTTATTTTAAAAACAGTTTAGAGGTCAGGCACGGTGGCTCACATCTGTAATCCCAGCACTTTGGGAGGCCAAAGTAAGTGGATCACTTGAGGTCAGGAGTTCGAGACCAGCGAGTTTGAGACCAGCCTGACCAACATGGTGGCCTGGCCCAGTCTCTACTAAAAAAACAAAAATTAGCTGGGTGTGGTGGCATGTGCCTGTAGTCACAGCTATTTAGGAAGCTGAAGTAGGAGGATTGCTTGAACCCAGGATCACTTGAGGTCAGGAGTTCAAGACCAGTGAGTTTGAGACCAGCCTGACCAACATGGTGGCCTGGCCCAGTCTCTACTAAAAATACAAAAATTAGGTAGGTGTGGTGGCATGTGCCTGTAGTTGCAGCTACTCAGGACACTGAGGCAGAAGGATTACTTGAACCCAGGAGGTGAAGGTTGCAGTGAGCTGAGATCGCACCACTGCACTCCAGCCTGGGCTACAGAGTGAAACTCTGTCTCAAAAAAGAAAAAAATGGTTTAGAGATAGGACAGTCTATGGGTAAAAAATGCAAGAGGTCTTGAACTGTAGAGAAGGATGTTTGCTGTGATCTGAATGTGTCACCCAAAATTCACAAGGCAACAGTATTGGGAAGTGGGGCCTAATGTGAAGTGCTTAGGCGATGAGGGCTCCACCTTCATGAATGAATTAATGCTGCTATAGAAAGGGCTTGTGGGAGTAGCTTATTTCTCTCTTGCCCTTCCACTGTGTGACGATGCAGCAAGAAAGTCCTGAGAAGATGATGGTACTGTGATCTTGGACTTCCCAGCCTCCACAACTGTGAAAAATAAATTTCTGTTCTCTATAAATTACCCAGTTTGTGGTATTCTTTTCTAGCAGCACAAAACAGACACCAATGCTCAGCATTGCTTGCAGTAGATTTTTCTTGTGCCAACATAGATAGAGTAGAAATATATTTCTCAGAATTCCACACACTAAGCAGCTATAGATTAACATGCACCATAAGAGACATGGCATATGGGATTTAGAGGGCAGAAGGTCAGCACAAAATATCTTTCCCTTTTTTAAGCTTTATTAAAGCATATTTGACAAAAATTGTATATATTCAAGGTGCTCAATATGATGTTTTGATATATGCGTACACTGTGAAATAATTACAATAATCAAGCTCATTAACATATCCATCACTTCATATAGATATCTTGTTTTCTTTTTGTGGTGAGAATACTTAAGAGCTACATTTTTAGTAAATTTCAAGTACATAATACATAATTATTAACTGTAATCAACATGTTGCACACTGGGTCGTATTAACCTTATTAAGAGTTTGTACTCTTCAGTCAACATTTTCCCATTTCCCTCACTTCCTTCTACTCTGTTTTTGAGTTTGACTTTTTTAGAATCCACATATAAGTGAGATTATGCAGTATTTGTGTTTCTGCATCTGGCTTATTTCACTTAGCATAATGTTCTCTAGGTTCATCCATGTTGTCAAATATGGCAGAATTTTCTTCTTTTAAAGGCCGAATAATATTTGAGTGTGTGTGTGTGTGTGTGTGTGTATGTGTGCGTGTAACATCTTTATCCATTCATCTGTTGATGGACATTTAGATTGTGTTCATATCTTGGCTATAGTGAATAGTGCTGCATTGAACTGAGGACTGCAGATATTGCTTCAACATGGTGATTTTATTTCCTTTCGATACATACTCTGAAGAGGAACTGCTGGATCATAAGGTAGTTCTATTTTAATAGTTTGAGGAACCTTCATAATGTTTTCCATAATAGCTATACCAATTTACATTGACACCAACAATGTATAAGGGTTCCTTTTTTCTTCACATCCTTGCCAACAATTGTTATGTTTTGACGTTTTGATAATGACTAGCCTAAGAGGTGTGAGGTGATATTGCATTATGGGTTTGATTTGCATTTGTTATATAGAGCACCTTTTCATGTATCTGTTAGCCATTGTATGTCTTCTTTAAAAAAATATCTATTCAGGTACTTTGCTCATTTTTTACAGTCAACTCATCTTCAAAAAAGATACCAATAATCACAATAAGAAAAGGACAGTCTCTCTCTTCAATAAATGATGTTGAGAAAACTGAATATCCACATGCAATAAATAAATAAATAAATAAAATTGATTCCTTTTATTATACCATACACAAAAAATCAACTTAGAATGGGTTAAAGATTTAAACATAAGACCTAAAATCATAAAACCTGTAGAAGAAAACATATAGCGAAAGCTCCATGACGTTAGTTATGGCAGTGATTTTTTGGATATGACACCAAACGAACAGACAACAAAAGCAACAATAAGTTGGACTACATAAAACTAAAACATTTCTACACAGCGAAGGATACAATCAACAGAATGAAAAGGTAACCCACAGAATGGGAGAAAATACTTGCAAACTATGTATACTATAAGAGATTAATACCCAAAATGTATCTAAAAACTCATACACCTCAAGAGCAAAAACAAAAATAACTTGGGTCATGTTCTTTTTATACTCAGAAGGTCAGTGCAGGTAAAGACACTGCTGCCACTAACACACATTGTCTCTTACCTGTTGGTTTACCTGGTGGTGGGTCTGCAGCCAGGCTCCAGCAACTCCCCTTCTTTCTGGTTCCTCACCTTTGACTTCTCACTCTCCTGGGCAAGGGGCATTTTACCTTTGTGTCAAAGAGAAACAATTTTCCTGCAGCTAACCTGTCACCTACTACCACCTTCCCCTACCACAACCATCAGAGTCTTAGAAGAGTTAAGAGACTAAAGCAGGTTCCAGTACAATGTCATGGGTTCTGGCTAATTCTCACAGGTTCCTGTTTGTCTTTTCTTCCCACATTCCATGTTGTTTATTCTCCTAAACTGCCTGCCTTGCCGACTTTAGGCTCCAGCACCACACACAGAAGAAATAACCACACATAAATTGTTTAACCAGCTCTCACAACTACATATGGTCAAATGTAAAATATCATGGTTTGTAGGAGTTTGGTCAGGGTGGTGGGAAATGTTGTAAGGAAAAGTTATAAAGACACAGAACCTTCTTGGAAGGCCAGAAAGTTTTGCAAAACCTTCAGCCAAATTCTCTTATCTGAAGGCTGAGAGCAAAGGGCAGATAACAAGGGAATGTAAAGGAAGTTATTTAGATATATTTGTTTACTCCTATCTCCAGAAACCAACCTTTGATCATTCATGCACAGGACTGCTCTCTACTCGGGGGGTTGACAATGTTAATTACTGACAAATTGCGTTTGCTCCAAGCCTTTGTCATTAAATCTTTACTAAATAAATGCGAGTGTTGCCAGCTTAGTGGGGCTGCACTCTTGGCTACTGTACTTTCGCTGGCAGTGCTAAAGGATGCAGTCCCCAAGCTGTGCTATGAGGTAAAACACCTGTGTCTGCCTACTTCTTTCATCCACTGGCTTGGCCAGAGTGTGCGGGACAGACTCAGCAATGGTTTATTATATGTATTTCTCAGTGGTTCTGCCTTTTTGAACAAACTCTGATTGATGTCTTACTCAAAATAAGAGAAGGCAAATTAAAATTTCACTGAGATAAAATTGGTAAATATCCAAGAGTTTGATCATGTATTTTTATTTTGGATGAAAGCTATGCCAAAACAGGTAGTCATAAATTGCTAAAGAAATGAAAAAACACTATAATACCTATGGAGAAAAATTTGATAGTGAGAGAGGTGACAACATGCTAGCAGCCCTTGGCGTCCACTCTGGCAGCACTTGAGGAGCCCTTCAGCCTGCCACGGCACTATGGGAACCCCTCTCTGCGCTGTCCAAGGCCAGAGCTGGCTCCCTCTGCTTGCAGGGAGGTGTGGAGGGAGAGGAGCAGGTGGGAAGTGGGGCTGTGCACGGTGCTCACCAGCCAGCACAAGTTCCGGATGGGTGTGGGCTTGCTTGGCAAGCCCCGCACTAGGAGCAGCCAGCCAGTGCCACCCGGTCCCAGGCAGTGAGGGCCTTAGCACGCCAGCCAGCAGCTGCAGAGGGTGCGCAAGGTCACTGCACTCAAATTCTCAGGGGGCCTCAGCTGCCTCCCCTTTAGGGCAGGGCTCAGGACCTGCAATTCGCCATGCCTGAACCTCCCCAAGGAGCACCACCCCCTGTGCTGTAGCAGCGGGTCCCATAGACCGCCCAAGGGCTGAGGAGTGCAGGCACATGGCACAGAACTGGCGGGCAGTTCTGCCTGCAGCCCAAGTGCAGGATCCACTAGGTGAAGCCAGCTGGTCTCCTAAGTCTAGTAAGGACTTGGAGAACCTTTATGTCTAGCTAAGGGATTGTAAATACACCAATCAGCACCCTGTGTCTAGCTCAAGGTTTGTAAATACACCAATCAGTACTCCCTATCTAGCTAACCTAGTGGTGACCTGGAGAACTTTTCTGTCTACCACTCTGTGTCTAGTTAAAGGATTGTAAAGGCACCAGTCAGCACTCTGTCAAAATGGACCAATCAGCTCTCTGTAAAACAGACCAATCAGCTCTCCGTAAAATGGACCAATCAGCTCTCTGTAAAATAGACCAATCAGCTCTCTGTAAAATGGACCAATCAGCAGGATGTGGGTGGGGTCAGATAAGGGAATAAAAGCAGGCTGCCCAAGTCAACACTGGCAACCTTCTTGGGTTTGTTTGCACCCTGAGGAAGCTTTGCTTTTTTTTTTTTTTTGCTCTTTATAATAAATTTTGCTGCGGCCGCTTCTTTGGGTCCGTGCTGCCTTTATGAGCTGTAACACTCACCACGAAGGTCTACAGTTGCACTCCTGAAGCCAGCAAGGCCACAAACCCACCAGGAAGAATGAACAACTCCAAACATGCCACTTTTAAGAGCTGTAATACTCACCCTGAAGGTCTGCAGCTTCACTCTTGAAGTCACAGAGACCACGAACCCACCAGAAGGAAGAAACTGCAGACACATCTGAACATCTGATGGAACAAACTCCGGACACACCATCTTTTAAGAACGGTGACAGTCACCGCAAGAGATCATGGCTTAATTTTTGAAGTCAGTGCGACCAAGAACCGATGAATGTCAGACACAATACCACCTAATGAAATTATATGTAATTCACTCTCGGCTCCTCGGGCACTATATTTCAGAATTTATTCTAAAGAGACGCTGGCAAAAATATAAAATGATGTATGCACAAGCCTATTCATTTAGGCACAGAATTTAGTAACAGAAGACTCAATAACCCAAGTGTGCATCAGTAGGGAATTGGTTGAAAAATTATACTGAATCTGAACAATGAAAAAGTACAAAGTTGTCCAAGAGATTGAAGTATATATATATATATATTACCACGGATAGTAAATATAGTAGAATATTTAAAAAGTAGAAAAAAGTATGTGCTACCATGTATCTAAGACTGTATATATTCATTCACAGGTGGAAAGATCATGCAACGTACTATTAGAGAAGGAAGATGTAACAGCTAAGGATAAAAACTATACTACTTGGAATATTGATTGATTTGATTTTGAGCCCATGATAACATTTACTATAATTATAAAATCAGATTACATTTTTAAAAATTCCTGGAAATTAAAAGCAAAATTAAATAGATGTAGCTAATAAATAAATATGTTGAGGATATAACCATGCAGAGAAGAACTATTCAAATTGACATCAAAACACAGCTATTTAAGTGGTCAAGCCTGCTCTGATACTCTCAGGAGAAAAAGAATTCTTTTTAAAAAAAAAATCCCAAACTGTTTTCTGCAACCATTTTGCTGTTGGTAGTAATGGTGTTGGCCTTTTGAGATTCTTCCATAAATATTGTGGACTATTACAGGAGTAACAATTTTGGTGGTGAGAATCAGAATTTTTGACATAGCAGAAAAGAGATTCAGATGTTAGACTGATAAAATGGGTTTCAAACTTCTATTTCTGACCAGGCACGGTGGCTCACATCTGTAATCTCAGCATTTTGGGAGGCCAAGGCAGGCGGATCATGAGGTCAGGAGATGAAGACCATTCTAGGTAACATGGTGAAACCTTGTCTGTACTAAAAATACAAAAAATTAGCCGGGCGTTGGGGTGGGCGCCTGTAGTCCCAGTTACTGGAGAGGCTGAGGCAGGAGAATGGCATGAATCTGGGAGGCAGAGCTTGCAGTAAGCCGAGATCACGCCACTGCACTCCAGCCTGGGCAACAAAGCAAGATGCCGTCTCAAAAACAAACAAACAAAAGAAACTTCTAAACTTGCACTGAAATTTTAGAATAAATGTATCATTTATCTTATCTTCAAAAATATATTTCCTAGCTCTAGCTGAGAAATAACCAACTCAGTATCAATGAGCACTTTCATATCCAGATTGTGGTATCTGTGGCAAAATTATCACCAGTTTGAGAGAAAGTGCTTTAGCGTGTGATCAGTGATATAAAAAGGAAGACTCAAGCTATCAGTCTCATCACTGAGAGGGCTGGTATAACTACAGATTGCAGAGATATTAAAATCATTATAAGAAAATATTATGAAAATATGAATGACTGTATGCCAATCAATTCAACAACTTACGTGAAAATGAAAAAAAATCCTTGAAAGACACAAACTACATATGAAACCAACCCAGTAGTCTCACCTGTAGACAGTTATTTTGGATAAACATAGAAATTGGCCTTTCTGGTCTTAAGGCTTGAAACTTGTGTTTGTTTTATCTGAGTTCCTTCCTCAGGAAAGGACCTTCAGGCCTCTCAAAAAAAAGTATTAAATAACTGAAACTCACCAGATCACCACATCCAGACAATAAGACTTTGGACCCCTCCTTCATCATGATTGCTTCCTTGGCCCTCCCTAGTTCGTGTTTTCTTACACATTTTACATCTCTTCCCTGCTATATAAACCGCTAGTTTTAATCAGTCAGGGAGATGGATTTGAAATTGAGCTCCTGTCTTCTCAGCTGCAGCACCTGAATAAAGCCTTTTTCTTGGCAATACCTGTCATCTCAGTGATTGCCTTTCTGCATGGTGAGCAGCAGGACCTAGCCTGAACCCCTGGTGTTTTGGTAACACATACACTCTCTTTTAAAGAAATACAAAACTTGAATAGCCTTATATCCGTGATTCTTAATAGGGGTAATTTTGCCTACCCAGGGACATTTGATCACTTCTGGAGACATTTTTCATTGTCACAACTGGGGTGGGGACTATGGGCATTTAGTAGCTAGAGGCTAGAAATGCAGCTGGCCATACTATGATGCATAGGAGAGTCACTACACAGAATTACTTGACCTAAATTGTCAATAGTGCCAAGGTTGCAAAACCCTGCAGTATTTCCACTAAAGAAATTGAATTTGTAATTTAACATTTTTGACCAAAAAAAAAAGAAAAAAACCTTAGGCCATTTCCGAATTTACTAGTGAATTAAAGCAAACATTTAAGAAAAAAAAAATACCGGCCGGGCGCAGTGGCTCAAACCTGTAATCCCAGCACTTTGGGAGGCTGAGACTGGCGGATCAAGAGGTCAGGAGATCGAGACCATCCTGGCTAACACGGTGAAACCCCGTCTCTACTAAAAAATACAAAAAACTAGCCGGGCGAGGTGGCGGGCGCCTGTAGTCCCAGCTACTCGGGAGGCTGAGGCAGGAGAATAGCGTAAACCCGGGCGGCGGAGCTTGCAGTGAGCTGAGATCCGGCCACAGCACTCTAGCCTGGGCGACAGAGCGAGACTCTGTCTCAAAAAAAAAAAAGAAAGAAAGAAAGAAAGAAAAATAAATACCAATTCTATACAAACTAGTCCAGAAAATTAAAGAGTAAGAAACACTTCCCAATATATTCTCTGAGGCCAGCATTAACCTAATACCAAAACCCAACAAAGACATTTAAAAATCACAGACCAACATCCTCCACAAACATTGATGCTAAAAATTTTAAATTTCAGCAAACTAAATCTAACAACGTATAAAAATCATAATACACCATGGACAAGTGGTACTTAAACCAGAAATGTAAGATTTCTTTAATATTCCAAAATTCATCAATGGTAATTCACAACATTAAAAGACATTTTTAAAAACCTTATGATAATCTCAATAGATCTTTTTAAGCATCTTGCAAAATCCAACATCCATGCCTGACACATACAACAAAACTCTCACTTAATTATAGGATGGAATTTGATCAACCTGATAAAGGGTATCTGCAAAGAAGTCACCGCTAACATCTTACGTAATGCCGAAAGACTGAATGCTTCATTTACCCTAACATCAAGAATAAGGCAAGCATGTCCAGTCTCTTATTTAATAAGGTTACATAAATACACAATTCATACAAACTTAACTATATAAGTGATAACAAGACTGGAAATGAAAAAATAAAACTGTCTTCATTCATAGATTACATAATTCTCTGAATAAAATGCTATAGTATCTACAAAAATGCTTACATAGCTAACAAGTAAGAGTAGTTACGTTTTCAGAATACAAGGTCAGCGCTTGAAAATCAGTTGCATTTCTCCATACTGGCAACAAATAATCAGAAATCACAACTAATTCTTTTAAGTTTCCATTTTTGATACCAGCAAATAGTGATATATTTTAAAGACATAAAAAAGACTTCCATATTGAAAACCTCAAAATACCACTGAGATAAATTAGAAAAGATGTAAATAAATGAAGAGATAAATCAGGAGCATGTTTTTTATGAGAAAATGATAGACTGACTATGAAATTTATATGGTGTAGGACCAATTTGTAGGACATTTATAACACAAAGAATGTAGAACAACCAAAACAACTTTGAAAAAGAGGAACGTATTTAAAGGAATATCACAAACTGATCTTCAAATTCAATAGAAAAGGGCAGTAATTAAGACAGTGTGATATTGGCATAAAGATAGAAAAAGAGATCTGTGGAATATAACAGAGTGCAGGGCTGAATTCACACCTATAGTGTTAACTGGCTTTCAGCAAAGGGACAAAGGGAACTCAATGAAGAAAGAAGAGTCTCTTGAACAAATAAAGGTGAAGCAATTGGATACTATATGTATTTTTTTTAATAATAAAACAACTTCAACCTACACTTTACTCCCTAAACTAAAATCAACTTAAAATGGATCACAGACTTCAATGTAAAACCTAAAAACTATAAAAATTCTAGAAGATAGGAAAAAGCCTTTGTAACCTTGGGCTACGCAAAGATACCTCACCAACAGCATCACTGATGAAAGAAAAACTTGAAAAAGTGGGTCCTATTCAAAATTCAGAACTTCTATTTGTTGAAAGACAGTGTTAAGAAAATCAAAAGACAAGCTACAATGTGGGACAAACTATTTGCAAATCACAGAGCTCATGAAAGATGTGTCCAGCATATATAAAGAACTCTCAAAATGTAACTACAAGGAAAAAATGTGCAAAAGACTTGAGCAGGCTCTTTCCCCAAAGAAGATGTACAGGTAACAGATCAGCACATGAAAAGGTGCTTAACATTATTAATCATTCAAGATGGCAAATTAAGACCACAACATAATACTATTTTGATCATCTCTAGTTAAAATTACTGAACATACAGAGTGTTTTCAAGGATATAAAGCAACTGAGACAAACTTTGAAGTCAAAAGGTATTTACCATACCTGACCTCAAATTTTACTACAAAGCAACAAAAGCCAAAATAGGTAAATTGCACTTGATGGAAATTTAACATTTTTGTATTTAATCAGAAGAAATTATCAAGAAAGTGAAAAACGAATCTACAAGTGGAGGAAAATATTTGCAAGCCATGTATCTGATACAGTCCTAGTCTACATACTATATTGGAACTCTTAAAATTCAGCAACAAAAAAGACAATCCAATTAGAAAATGGACAAGGGACTTGAAAAGACATTTCTTTAAAGGCATACAAATGCTCAGTAACACATGAAAAGATACACGTCATTCTGACTCACTAGGGAAATGCAAATCAAAATTGCAATGAAACACCAATTCACATCCACTAGGATGGCTATAATTAAAAAGAAAAAAACAGAATATAACAAGTGTGGGCAAGGATGTGGAGAAATTTGAACCCTCATAAATGGCTGGTTGGAATGTAAAATGGTACAGACATTACAGAAAACAATTAAGCCTAGATTTATTTACTATACAACCAACAATTTCACTTCCAAGTATATACACAAAATAATTGAAAACAAGTATTCAGACATAAACTTGTCTATAAATGTTCATAGTTGAATTATTCACAAGAGCTAAAATGAGAAAAAAACACCTTAATGAACATCAACAGATGAATTCAAAACAAAACGTGGTGTATCCATACAGTGTGATATTATTTGGACATAAAAAGGAATATAGTACTGCTACATGCTTCAACATGGATGAACCTGGAAAAACATGATGCCAGGTGAAAGAAGCCAGACACAAAAGGTCACACATTTTATGATTCCATTTATGTAAAATGTCTAGAAGAGGTAAATTCACAGCAAGCAGTTTAGTGGTTGTTGGGGGCTAGAAGGAGGGAAGGGAAAGGACTGCTTTATGAGTACAGGGTTTCCTTTTGGGGCGATCAAAATGTTTTGGGTCTAGATAGAGGTGAGAGTTACACAACATTGTAAATATATTTAATGCCACTGAACTGTCCGCTTTGAAATAGTTTATTTTATGTCATATGAATTTTATCACATGAATAAAAGAAAAATATATACTGTTTGATGTCATTTGTATAAAATTCTAGAGAATCCAAACTCATTAATAGAGACAGAAAGCAGATTAGTGGTTGTCTTGCAGTAGGGGTCAAGGGTAGGCAGGAGAGAGGAATTAAAGAAAGGCCCAAGGAAACTGTGGAGGGAGGTGATGGCTGTGTTGATTATCTTGGCTGTGATGATGGTTTCACAGGTATATACATATGTCAAAATATACGTGTAGTTTATTGTATGTAATAATAAAATTCAAAATTAGTCATATCTCAATAAAGCTGAAAAAGTAAAAAATGTAAAAAGTGGAGGAGTTATCTCTAGATTAAAAGATACTTAAACATATTAAGTACTATTAAGATATACTGTGTCGTGTAAACATTGTTTATATCTTTACTATTAAAAAGCACATTGTAATAAATCAAAGAGACAAGAGACCATGTGAATGCTAACACTGGTGACACTAAGGAACTGCTGTTAGTTTTGTTAACATCATGATGGTAGTGTAGTTGTGTGATCTTAAAGCCTTCTTCTTTTGTAGATATATAATGAGATATTTACAGATGAAATTATATGAAGTCTGAGATTTTCTGTAAAATAACCCCGATGGGGTGATGAAGGGAGTGGGTGGGTAAGGTGTAGACGAAACAAGATTGTCCAGGAGTGGATCAGTGATGAAGCTTGGTGATAGATACCTGGCAGGGGTTGGAGGAGGACCAACAATTCCACTCCTAAGTGTGTACCCAAAATAAATGAAAACAGGTATTCACCTTGTCCATGAACATTCATGGCATATAATTGAAATTTTCTGTAATAAAAAAATTAAATAAGGTAAGTATGCATATGTATTGTCCTCACATAGTACTAGATTTAAAGAGAATATCTCATACTTTTATTACCTTTCTAAGTCATAAAAAATCTCATGAGAGGAGATTCTACTTGGTAGAATGGCCCAAGCCATGTTTTACCACACTGCCTTAGGGACAGTTTTAGTGAGTCCATATGTTGACAGATGAAAGAGGAATTGACACCAAGACTGCAGCCTGCTGAGGCAAGACTGTCGAGGAATTCCCCAATGTGGAATTACTATTATTTTAATACCAATCATCTCTCACTCATTAGACATCATGGCAAAGCACCCAGGTCCCACCCAGTCTGAGGTTAACCTGAGGTATTTCTTTTGTTTTTTGCTGTTGTTGTTGTTTTGTTGTTTTGTTTTGTTTTGTTTGAGACAGAGTCTCAGTTTGTCGCCTAGGCTGGAGTGCAGTGGCACAGTCTTGGCTCACTGCAACCTCTGCCACCTGTTTTCAAGTGATTCTCCTGCCTCAGCCTCCTGAGTAGCTAGGATTACAGGCGCCTGCCACCACGTCCAGCTAATTTTTTTGTATTTTTACTAGAGACGGGATTTCACCATCTTAGCCAGGTTGGTTGTGAACTCCTGACCTCGTGATCCATCCGCCTCGGCCTCCCAAAGTGCTGGGATTACAGGCGTGACCCACCGTGCCCAGCCAAGTTATTTCTTTAAAACCCCTATTTCAAGGGTGGGGGCAGTGGCTTATACCTGTAATCCCAGCATTTTGGGAGGCTGAAGCAGGCAGATCATCTGAGGTCAGGATATTGAGACCAGCCTGGCCAACATGGTGAAACCCCGTCTGTACTAAAAATACAAAAATTAGCTGAGCGTGGTGGCAGGTACCTGTAATCTCAGCTACTTGGGAGGCTGAGGCAGAAGAATTGCTTGAACCTGAGAGGCAGAGGTTGCAGTGGGGCAAGATGTGCCATTGCACTCCAGCCTGGGTGACAGAGCGAGACTCCATCTCCAAAACAAAAAACAACAAAAGCAAATAAAAACCTATTTCTACTTTTATTTTTGAATGATCTCAAATAACAGGCTCCTTCCAGGGATAATATAAACGGTTCTTCCCTTGCCTTGAATAGAATACTGGCATTTTTGATGGATGAAGAAAAATTAAACTCATTTTGGGAGAAAGAATGGAACTAAGGAAATCAATGTCTGTAAATGTTCTGGATTATATCTTCAAAAGTTTAAGACTTTTTAAAAACTGTTAACTCCTCTAAGGTTTTTCTTTTAAACATATGTGTGCTTCCCTTCTATTAAAAAAATATTTAAATAGTTCTCATACTCTTCTTAACCAATTCTATGTGATTGTCGTAAATCAATACCTTTACTGAGGACACATAGACCAAACATTACATTGAAAGTTTCTGCACAAGACGAGGATATCTTCTCTCACCATCCTATTCAACGTAGTTTTGGAAGTCCTTGCCCAGGCAATCAGGCAAGAGGAAGAAATAAAGCGTATTCAAATAGAAAGAAAGTCAAAAATTATCCCTGTGTGCAGATGGCATGATCCTATATCTACAAAACCCCATTGTCTCAGCCCAAAAGCTTAAGTTGATAAGCAACTTCAGCAGAATGTCAGAATATAAAATCAATGTGCAAAAATCGCTAGCATTCCTATACACCAACAACAGGCAAGCAGAGAGCCAAATCATGACTGAACTCCCATTCACAAATGCTACAAGAAGAATAAAATACCTAGGAATACAGCTAACAAGGGAAGTGAAGGACCTCTTCAAGGAAGGCTACAAACCACTGCTCAGAGAAAGCAGAGAGAATACAAATAAATGGAGAAACATTCCATGCTCATGGATGGAAAGAATCAATGTCGTGAAAACGGTCACACTGCCCAAAGTAATTTATAGATTCGATGCTATTACCATTAAACTACCATCAATATTCTCCACAGAATTAGAAGGAAAAAAAAACTACTTTAAAATTCATATAAAACCAAAACAGAGGCCAAATAGCCAAGTCGGTTCTAAACAAAAAGAACAAAGCCAGAGGCATCATGCTACCTGACTTCCAGCTATACTACAAGACTACAGTAACAAGTTCTTGTACTGGTACAAGAACAGACACATAGACCAATGGAACAGAACAGGGAACTCAGAAATAAGACCACACACTTACAGGCATCTGATCTTCAACAAACCTGACAAAAACAAGCAACGGTGAAGGGATTCCCTATTTAATAAGTAGTGCCAGGAGAACTAGCTGACCATATTCAGCTAGGGTATATATATACACATACATACGTATATATATTTGAGACAGGGTCTCGCTCTGTCACCCAGGCTGGAGTGCAGTGGCACAAACATGGTTCACTGCAGCCTCGAACTCCTGAGTTCAAGTGATCCTCTCTCCTCAGCCTCCCTAGTAGCTGGGACCATGATTGTATAACACCATGTCTGGCTAATTTCTTTTTTATTTTTTTAGAGACAGAGCCTCACTATGTTGCCCAGACTGGTCTCAAACTCCTGGGCTCAAGCAATCCTCCTGCCTCGGCCTCCCATCGGCTGATATTTTTGACCTAGGTAGACTTTTTCAATGAAAAAGGTAGTGCGTTGAATCCTATTCTGGTGTAACCCCTGATCTTATCACGGATCAGTCCTTTGAGTAGCTCTGAGACTAATCAGACCATACCTTCCAGCTAGGGAAGGACTCATCTTGTTTCAGTCACAGGACGTAGGAGTGGATACCTGAAGAAAATTGGGTTTCTCTTAGGAAGGAAGGAAGATGGGGTATGTTATTCACGTTCAGCCTCTCTCACACCTCCACATTTAAGCAAAATATTCCATGCCCTCCTGAACCTCCTATTGCTCCTGATTCTTTTAGACTGTCAGTTCCTTTTTGATAATATTTAACTGCATGCCCTGACACCACCAACTACCTGGTAAAACCCACAGCCCCTATATTTTCCCCTGTCTGCTGACTCAATACTCAGCTTTGGATAATTTTTTTTCTTTTCTTTTTTCACAGATGTGGAGGTATTGGCTCCGTCTTTCCAATACTAACTTCTTATCTCAGCTTTCAAGTTCCTTCTTTCTGCCAACTCTTCCACTGCCTTCAAATATGCACGATTTCCTCTGTCTTAAAAATTGGACACAGAAAACTTCAGATGATCATGTTGCCTCATCTCCTAAACCACATTCTCACCATTTCTTTCACTGTCAATTTACTGAAGCCAGTAATCTATTATTACTATTTTCTCTTTTTTTCATCATCTTTTCACTTCTCACCTGCTTGTAATCTGGTTTCCACTCTACCACATCATTCAAAATGGACTTCTAAATGCCATAAAACTCTTGTTTTGGGGTGGGGGAAAACAGAGTCTCCCTCTGTCACCCAGGCTGGAGTACAGTGGTGCCAACTCGGCTCATTGCAACCTCCACCTCCCAGATTCAAGTGATTCTCCTGCCTCAGCCTCTCAAGTAGCTGGGAATACAGGCATGTGCCACCACACTCAGCTAATTTTTGTATTTTTAGTAGAGACGGGGTTTCACCATATTGGTCTCTGGGCTGGCAGGAATTGAAACCTGCTACTCAAGGATACGCAGGCACTGTGGCTGGTCCCATGATCAAGATGGCTGGTCTATAACTCTTGACCTCAAACGATCCACCCACCTCAGCCTTTCAAAGTGCTGGGATGACAGGTTTGAGCCACCGCGCCTGGCCACCATAACCCAGTTCTAAAATTCAAGTCATTTTCTACTTCTGCAGATACTGTTTACCACTTTCCCCATTCTGTCACCCTTCCTAAAATTATCTACTCTTCCTCAGATTTTGAGATGTTCGTTTCTGCAAAGCAGTATATGTAGTTGATGTAAATTTGTCCACAGAAAATGTGGGGAAACGAAACATGAGAAGTCTTCTGAGGTGCAATCTACAAAGTCAATGCACACAGGATTTGAATGGGGATAAGCAGTGGCCCATTAAGCAGTCATGCTCTCCCACCCTGGAAAAGGCAGGAGGAAACATGTTTCATAATATGTCCAATTAGTTGCTGTTTCTTAGCTCTTAAGTAATAAATGCCAATAATCAGTGAAGTCAAAATAATGACTAAACTCACACGGGGACAATCGTGTTAAGAGTCTGGTTGGACCAGGTTACCAATTAATGCAAAAAAAGGAGAGCAGGTTTATGATCACATGGTGCATAGCATTAATTATTAGCTGAAAATACAATAACCAAGGGTTCATTTCAATGCTTTATGACTCAGATGTAGATGTTAATGGTTATATAAAGAATTAGAATAACTGTTAAGTATAAAGACACTGTATTGCAGAAGAAATAGTTAATTACCTGACTTCTGGAGTTTCACAGACAGCAAATGGATCAACAGAGACCATTAGACTGCACATTTCGTGGCTCATTTCAAGGTGCATCCTATGACATGGCCCCAAACTCAAATACCTGTGGGATCAAGTAAGTAACAAAAGTAAGTGACACTGACCTCAGGTAACTAGTGCACACACTTGTCTTCTAAATTCTCAGCAGGATTGGCTATGGAATTGTGAAGTTCAGTGCAAAATGAAAATACAAGGTCCTTTGTTCATAAAGCAGATAAAAAGTGACATTAAAAGCATATTGGGGTGAGGACTACTTGTAAGACTTATGGAATGCAGGATCCAGGAAGAATAAGAGCTCCTTCTGGCCATTCAGTATAAAGACATTGAAAGAGAAAGGGGCTGGGCTGCAGGTTCACCTTCTAAAGTCACCAAACAGGTAGAGCCTTCCACCTCCTTTGGGCCAGATGAACAAGAGGCAGAGCTTGTTTCCTTTCTCCCCACTCTGTCTCTGTCTCTCTCTGTCACTCCCCAAACACACCCATCAAAGTGTTTTTTGTTATTTAATATTGTGCTTACTCAAGCACAGGGATACTCATGAAGTAAGTGCAGACTCTGTGGTGTAAGGACTAAAATTAAGGTTCAATACTATGTGCTGCCTTGACACCTGAAGGTAGGAGGGCCCCAGATGACCTAACCAAAAGTTCCCTTCCCCTCTCTGCTCCTGGAAATAAGGTCACCCAACCAACCATCTTGATCATGAGACCAGGCACAGTGCCTGCGTATCCTTGAGTAGCAGGTTTCAATTCCCGCCAGCCCAGAGAATTACTCAAACAAGCCAATCACATTCCATGGGACCAGCAATTACCTCACCCTCTCATCACTGCAAAGCCTGCATTCCGTAGCCCCTGTTTGTTAAGTCTGTTCCCAAGTGCAATCCCCAGGGAGGGGACCTGCATGGCATGCGATTTCCTCCCCTCTGGAGTGGTGAGCATATGTAACCAACAAACTACTGTTGATCTCACGTGTCTAGTGTCATTGTTTTCAGACATCCCTATAACCCTAGGGTAGAAATCCCTCTCTTACCAATAAGGGAAGAGGAGATGATTACAACAGACTCTCACCAGTCCCTCCCTGTGATTCCATGTATACCCTGACACATGCTCCAACAACTTCTAGGATCCTCCACCCTTAAGTGGCTGGACCAGCACACCATGTCCCAACCAGGGGTGAGGAAGTTGAGCCAGCCATCTTCTCTTACTACCTACTACCCAATTCATGGCAGACAGGCAACCCTCAAATGTGCTGCTATCCCTAAGCCAAGACATAGTAGGTAGCAAGATGGGGTAGATAAGAGTCTCAACCCTGCCAAACCACCCATCAAAAGTACCATGGCACTGGCAGCCCAGCATGGAGACAACTGCCATGATACCCTGCTCTGACATGCCACAGGACATGTGTGTTAAATCTTGACCCTCCTCACATCCATGCCTAGTTCCTACTAGGGGAAGAGAATGGCAGCAATCACAGGGTGGGGATGGGGAGGGAGAGCTGGACAAGTCCTGGGGTACCAGGAGATGGGCAGCAGGCAGACAAGAACTCTTCCCAGAGACAGAGGCAGAGAGATGCTAGAGAGGGACTGCTCATGGATGTTGAGGCTGCAAATCTGGTGCATCCTCCATTGTCCCATCAGACATCACTCATTCAAGGATAAAATTGTTAAGAATTTTAAGACAGCAACCACAGACCACTAAATCTTAAGCATGGACCCATGCCCATGAAGTTGGCCATGGTTCTCAAGCATTTGACACTGAGAAGTTGTGTTTCTATGACTATTCAAGATACATACTTTCTGCTGCACCTAGAAAATCCTTTTTTATACATTTACTGTCTCCTAAAAGCTGTGATACCCAGACAATTTTTGTCACTTACTGAATTTAACAGCATTGTAATTTATTTTTATTCAAATGTAAAACCTGTTGAAATTTTAGTAATTTTATTTTCACTTGAGTAGCCCATGGTTCTTGATGTGGTTATTTCTGAAGGATGTTTTAAATTATGTCACTTTGCACAGACACAATTGGATTGTACATTAAACACCTAGGAATGTGTTTTATATGTACAGGAAATTTGCCCTCTTCCTTTCTTGCTTAAAACATGATGCCCTAAGTGTATCTTCCATTGTTCCAGTTTTGATTGAAATGAGAATGGGAAATAATTTAACTTCCTGTTAATTCTACAACATGGAAACAGCACTACCTCACTATCATGAACCTCAGTGTTAAGGGGAGAGCAGAATATGGAGAGCACATGTCCCATCTAAATGAAGCCACTCAGCCCCAAAATTGCTTCACATAGAAATCTGGGCCCAGTGTTTCCAGCACTTCAGAATTTTCAAGAAAATCCAGTACAGTTGAACCTTGAACAGCACAGGAGTTAGGAATGCCAACAGCTCATGAAGCCAAAAATCTGAATATAACTTTTGACTCCCCCAAAACTTAGGTACTAATAGCCAACTGCTGACCAGAAGCCTTACTGATAACATAAACCATTGATTAAATTTAAAAGATTTCCACAGGAAAACTGATGGCAGCAGTGGTCCATCAGAAGCGGCTGCTGTGAGGATGCCAGCTGCAGCGGGGGAGGTGCTGCCAGGGCTGTGCGCTCTGTGGATCCAGCAGAGGCCAAGAACAGGCAGAAGCCCGCCCCCCAGCCCCACCCCCAGCCAGTGGGACAGGAGCCCCACACTTTCAGGCACAGCTGCAGCCGCCCAGCCTCAGCTCCGGACTAGGGCATCCCTGAGCTCTTGGGGCCCAGGAAGCCCCTTCCTCACCCGCCAACAGGTTTGAAAGTGCCTGCCTCTACTGCCTGGCCTCTCCCTGCTCCTGGTGCCCACTCCAGTGCTGCAGTGTGGAGCAAAGTTGTGGCTGAGACCGGGCAATATCCCAACCCAGCTGGGCATGTGCACTCTCTGGGTGGTGCTGACACACCAGCCCCCTGCTGCCTCAGTTCCCTCCAGACACTGGGTGCCAACCAGCACCAGAGGGAGGCCAGGGGCTGAGGGTGGCTTGGCATTAGCCTGCGGGCACCCCTCAGGGCGAACAGCCTGGGCACTGGGGATATCATGTTGATGGCAGCAGGAAGCAGACAGGTTCCCAGGCAGGAAGTGGCGGGTCCCCGGTGAAGCCCCATCTTCAAGCCAGAGATGGCCTGAAGCCTGGGGGCCAGGCTGCCAGCTCCAGGCAGTCTGCACCCCAGAGTGAGAATTTCATTGATGACGGTTTGACTAATTGGATGATGCTTTTTCCAGGCCAACCATAGACCAGTCAGCATTTCCTCCATTCTGAGAACATAAAAACCCCCAGACTCAGTCAGACTCACACACTCGATGGACGACCTGCCTGTGGAAAGGAACTACCCACTGTGGGTCTCCCGAGAGCTGTTCTGTGGCTCAATGAAGCTCCTCTCCACCTTGCTCACCCTCTAGTTGTCCACGTACCTCATTCTTCCCAGACGTAGGAAAAGAACTCAGGAGCTACCAAATGGCAGGACTGAAAGGGGTGTAACACAAACAGGGATGAAACACACCCACTGCTCACCACGCTGCAGGTGATGAGGAGAGAAGAGCTGAGGCCGTTCTGGGAGCTCAGACGTTGGGGCTCCCCAAGCCAGGGCTGTGACATGCTGTAACACCCTCTTTGGGGTACTGCAGTTCCTGGTGTCTCCAAGCTTTCAGGGGCCATTGCATTCCCCTTGCCCAGACACTGGTGCCCACAGCAGAAGCTGCTTGTGATACATCTGGTCCAGCTGCAGATTCACATGGAGCTGGAGTCGGCGCTTGTGCTGGCGCCTGGAGAGGCCCACCCCACTGCAGCTAGCATGTATGGCTGTGCACAGTGGCCAGACCCCACACTCACTCACTCACACATCCCTTGCTACTCTGCACCTGGCTCGCCCTTGGTAGGTAGGGGATCCAGGTGGTAGCATGAGCCCAGCTCAGCCTGCTGGGCCAAGTGGACAGAACAAGTCCAGTGGACTCAAGTAAAACCCAAGCAGAGGCGCTGCAAGCCACAGAGGTTTTCAGCCAGTGAAGCAACACCCCAAAGATCCTGTGACAAAACAGTACTTATTTGTAAATGCTAATGACAGACTTTTTTAAATGCTTAAATTCGGGGTTGGCCTACCCAGAGAATATCAAATGAAACACATGTGCAGGTAGCATCCAGCTATAGACCACCATTTGATGGTCTCTGATATGGAGAAAGACTGTTACTCTCATAAAAATCTCCTGTTTATTATTCAGTCATGACACGTACCATGCCACACTGTCACTGTCTTTTTTCCTGTCTTTGCTACTAGACTCTCAGCCCCCTATTGAAAGGGATATGTCTGCAGCTGGCACAATGGCCAGCACATACCAGATGCAACAGAATTCTCCACAAAATGATTTAAATTCAGTGAATACTTGTTGAGAACTTACCATTTCCCAGGCACCAAGGTGAACCAAACAATGGAACTCATATTCTGTGAATTAATCTTTCATCTTAAAGACTTTTTTTATATCCTCAGTGAGACTTTAAAATCTCTAAGTTCTTTTTAAGGTCACATCTGTCAGGAGTAGAGGATCAGATGCTGGAATTTCTGTTCCACAGAACTGGGCCATCTACCAAGAAATACATTAAAAATCACCCTTGGCTAGGCAGGGTGGCTCACGCCTGTAATCCCAGCACTTTGGGAGGCCGAGGCAGGCGGATCACCTGAGGTCAGGAGATCGAGACCACCCTGGCTAACATGGTGAAACCCCGTCTCTACTAAAAATACAAAAAAAAAATTAGCTGGGTGTGGTGGCGGGCGCCTGTAGTCCCAGCTACTCGGGAGGCTGAGGCAGGAGAATGGCGTGAACCCGGGAGGCAGAGCTTGTAGTAGTGGCACTGTGCCTGGGTGACAGAGCAAGACTCTGTCTCAAAAAAAAAAAATTAGCCAGGCATAGTGGTGCATGCCTGTAATCCCAGCTACCTGGGAGGCCGAGGCAAGAGAATTGCTTGAACCTAGGAAGCAGAGGTTGCAATGAGACAAGATGGCACCATTGCACTCCAGCCTGGGCAACAAGAGTGAAACTCTGTCTCCAAAAAAAAAAAAAAAAAAAAAAAATCACCCTTGACAGTGGCTCACGCCTGTAATCCCAGCACTTTGGGAGGTCGAGGTGGGCAGATCACCTGAGGTCAGGAGTTCGAGACCAGCCTAGTCAACATGGTGAAACCCCATCTCCACTAAAATACAAAAAAATTAGCCAGGCATGGTGGCGGGCACCTGTAATCCCAGCTACTTGGGAGGCTGAGGCAGAAGAATTGCTTGAACCCAGGAGGCAGAGGTTGCAGTAAGCTGAAATCATGCCACTGCACTCCAGCCTGGGCAACAAGAGCAAAAACACCGTCTCAAAATAAATAAATAAATAAATAAATCACCCTTGAATTTTGATGGGAATATCCCAGGATTCTTTGAGTTTCTTATTCACGTAATACATCCACAGTATACAGATGACATGGTAACAGAGCACTGGAGTCCATATTTGATCTCCTGGCCCTTGTTTTAAAGTCAAAATCTTCCAAATAACCCCTTTCGGCATGATGCTAACCCCCAGCACATCAGACTGTCAAAGCATCTTCTGCCCTGCTCCATCAAATTGGGCCCAAATCTTTGCCTATAAGCATTTCTTCAACAAACATTAATTGAAGGCCTAATATGTATCAGGCATTATGGGAGCTTTTGGGGGCTACAAGTCTGGATAAATAGGGTCTCTTCCCTCAAGTTACTCTCATTTCTAGAAAAGATTATTTTATCTTTGTACCATCAGGCTTGCTTTTTTGGTCCAAACCCATTTTGCAAGAGGATCAGCTCTATCTCTCCATCCACCTCAGTCCCTTTTCTAAGACGTAGTCCCACTGACTCCCAGCTTGCCATAATATGACAAGTTTGGGCCAACCCAGGGTGGCCTATGCCCATGCGTTTGCACTGACCTGTTCTGTCTTAGAATATGGTGCCACATTTACCCTCATGGGTGTGCCGATGAAGACTTCACTGCTTTTATTCCAGACAATGCCTGCCTCACACCCTCATCCTTTATTGCACCTATAAGCAACCACACCCACACCAGAATTGCTCTTAACACAAGATTTTTCAGACTTTTCTAGATGATGTTCCCAGAGTAATCACACTCATACTTTCCTTGTTTCTTTTTTTTTTTTTTTTTTTTTTTTTGAGGCAGGGTCTCACTCTGTCATCCCAGGCTGGAGTTCAAGGGCACAATCATGGATCACTACAACCACGACCAACAGGCTCAAGCCATCCTCCCAACTCAGCTTCCTAAGTAGCTGGGACTACAGGTGTGCACCACCATGCCTGGATAATTTTTCTATCTTTTGAAGAGACAAGGTTTTGTCGTCTTGCCTAGGCTGGTATTGAACTCCTGGGATCAAGTGATCCACCCACCTCAGCCTCTCAAAGTACTGGGATTACAGGTATGAGCCACCATGCCTGGCCCACACTGGTACTTTTCAAATCAACTGCTACTTCCAAATTAACGACCACTATGTGTTAGTAACAATAATATGAGATGCCATTTATTGACTATTTGTTGTCTTCAACATCCTGTATTAAACTCATGGCATACGATGTCCAAAGTAGTCCTTACACGTACACATCCAGTGTCTAAAGTAATCCTTACAATAACCTGGAAAGATATCCTTTCAAGGAATCTGGGTCATGGCATCAATCCTTATTTGTATTGCACACTGTTTATAGAGGACACAAACTTTTCATTCTCATCTATATTGCAGGCCCGCTGACCTTGAGGATCTCAGATATGGGCCTCTTACGCATCACACACAAGTCATGGGAACTAGAAGGACTAGCTCTGGGTCTCCCTGCCTAACCTTCGCAAACATACTGTATTCAACGGGAGCCACAGTCGTATGTTGACCGGCAGCCCTCTCACTAGGTGGTCCCCCCAGAATTCAAATAGGAGGAAGGGAACAGGTGGTAGGGCATCAGCGCCCTCTTGTCCTCCAATCCTTTACCTTTTACTTCTTTCCTCAATCTATCTGCCCCACCTTCCTCCAGGTAAGAGTCCCTAGGTCCCTCTGAGTGACCTCATAAGCATTTTCACCCAAGTTCTCTCTGATTCTTGCCTCCACTAGCTGGCCTCCTCCTTCCCATGGTGCAAGGGCTCCAACCATTTCCTATATAATAGGATAGTCCCTTAAAACTTATATTTTCTCCTCTCAATACTGTGTCTTGGCTCTTGGTATGTTAAGAAGTATGAGTGGAATTAAGATAAACATTTTCTCTTTCAACACACCCTAGTTTCCAATGTAGACTCAACAAAATCTATTGGAAACCCAAAAGTGAGTGCTGATCTTCCTGATCTAAGTGTCCCTGAAGAAATTAATGTCTTGGGTAAATGAGTTGCCCTTTAGATAGCATAATTTATGGAGAACAAAAATACATTGGTATAACATACTTTCCAAATATTATCCCAGGGTCATGAACACTCATAGTACAAAGAGGTTAAAGCTACATTCATTCCTTTCTGCCTCAAAAAAATATCAAAAGTAAGCAGTCTTCAGAAAGAATAAAATGCAATTCATCACCTTCTGTCAGCACTTACCTTCCTGATGCCAAGGGGAAGATGGAGGAGGTAGATATGCATCTGCCACCACTCTGACTTCCCTTCTACTCCCACCCCGACTCATTTCATTTTCCCATTATCTCCACCTAACCTGCTGTTATTTCTATTATTGTACTCCAAAAATCGTCTGATTCACTCCTTTCTCCAGGTGATGCTTTTGTCTTTTTGCCTCAACATCATTATTCTTACATCAGGCCAGGAGTCTGTATTTTTAAGTTAAGAATGATTGACAAAGCCTGTTATTGTTTCTTTATTACTAATGACATACTTATTAATTGATATTTAACCATTTCTGGGCAGTGTGGATGAATCAAATTTTGGATAATGGGTATCTGGAAATGTATCTATACTTTCTAGTTTTCATTGTGTTTAAAATAGGCATTTTCAGTGTTTTCACACTAAAGTATTCTTTATAGAATGTTACATTAAGGTATAACATGAGGAACCTCTCTGTTTTCCAGATGGTGAAATTAAACCACTTGCCCAACGTGACTCAGCTAGTAAGTGGCACAGCCATGATTCAATATGTCTTACTCTACCTATAATCTGTGTCCCTAAGTACTAAGATAGACTACCTCCCTATAAATCAGACCCTGCTTTATGCCTACAGTGCTGTTCTTTGGGACAGCAGGGCAGTTTGCTTCACAGCCAGAGTACTAATACAACAACACAATAAATGACTACCTGCAGAACATCCTGTGCCTTTCTTAGACGTTACTCTCTCAAAACACCCTCCACCATAAAGCCAATTAGAAATAACAGTCTGGCAGAATCCTGCAAATTTCAATCTCTAGACCATGTATCAGCAGACAAAAAATGACCTGTTGCAAGGATGTCCTAAGCAAGTAAAAAGTCTTCAGAGGACTGGGCGTGATGGCTCACGCCTGTAATCCCAGCACTTTGGGAGGCCAGGATGGGCAGATCACAGGGTCAGGAGTTCGAGATCAGCCTGGCCAATATGGTGAAATCCTGTCTATACTAAAAATACAAAAATTAGCCAGGCATGGTGGCACGTGCCTGTAGTCCCAGCTACTCAGGAGGCTGAGGCAGAAGAATCACTTGAACCCGGGGGGCAGAAGTTGCAGTGAGCTGAGATCGCACCCCTGCATTCCAGCCTGGGTGACAGAGTGAGACTCTGTCTCAGGGAAAAAAAAAAAACCTCTTCAGAACAGAGCCTCATCTGGCATTACCTTCAGCCCAAAACTCTCAGCAGCAGGTCCCTGGAACCCATCTCTGCCAAATTCATGGTGTTCAATGGTGAGTCTTTGAGTTATGCATTTGATGTGTTGATTCATTTTATTTTCCCATTATCTCCACTTAACCTGCTGTTATTTCCATTATTATACTCCAAAAATTGTCTAAATCCTTTCTTAGAATGAGGGGGTACATAAACATTAACCAGATCAGCCTAGACTGCTCATAAAAAATTCTAGTAAGTGCAAACTTAGTGTTAGAGTTAGGAAGCGGCAACCCCATTCTGTAATATTCCTTCCTTGGTAGTTGAGTGCCATTGACCCAGCTGATAAAGCCCAGACCCCTCCTGAGCTGGAAGCAGGGCAGAGTTCATGGAGACAATGTCAGAGGCTGCAGAAGATTCCTAGAGATGGTGGGAAGAAACTTACAGGAGACTTACACTGACCACCCCATGACTGAATCTGTCCTCCTGCCTATTGACATATTAATGCAGACAGCTTCCTTCACGGGGAAGGGCTATCAAAACTCTTACATGTTTCTCAGTGTCTGCCAATGGGCTCATTTCTAGTCCCTAGGAAGCAGCAAGGAACATTGGAAAATAAGAGATTTGAAACTAAATCACAGTATCAAGTCTTACTGGTCATGTGACCTTGGGAAGTTACTTAAAGTCTCAGACCTTATGTTACCGCATCTATAAATTGAGTTAGTACTACCTTCTTGCAGGATGTCATAAAGAGCAAAGGTAAATGAACCTGGTTCTGTGTAGAGATTGGTTGACAGTAGATAGGGTGTGTCCATTACCCTGTTGCTGCCCTTTCCAGACAACCTGGCCCCAACTCTGCCTTGTAGGCTACGGACTGAAATACTTATTACTAATCCCGGTCCTTCACACTGCCTAGGTTGCATGTCTACTCATCTTTCATTTATAAAAAGACTAACATTAGAACAAATGAGTGTGTGTCTGTATGTGTGTGTGTCTTTTTTACTACATTGTACCAGTTGACTGAATAGGTTAAATTCTTTATGCATTAACAGAGGATGAGGGCAAGGGCAATTATGTGGTTTGGTGTTCATTGAACACAAGCCAGACTTTGAGCTAGAACCTCTAACTTCTGTTGAAGGACTTACTACGTGCTGATACTTTTAATACACTCCCTCGTTTTATACACACAGCGCCCCTGGAAAACTGATTGTATAGACTGAAGCACAGAGAAGTTAAATTTATCTTGCATCAAGAAAACAGCAGACTGGGAGGTCAAATCTGATCTCCTTCGCCTGTGTGCTTTCCCAGACAATGTTCTTCATTTTAAAATATTATGTGCTACATGAAATGTCTTAATTTAAAATAGTATAGTAGGTCTCAAATGCATTCTGTTATACTAACCCACGCATAAGGAGGAGTTGTTAGGCAAATAAAATCAGAATCATCCTGCATTTAAGGAATTCACAAAGTACATTCCTTTCAGAATAAATGTCGAGAAAATATGTTGGCACTGTCAAACATAAAAATGTGAAGACGGGGGGAAAAGTGAAAACAGTAAGAATTGCTGCTGTTCACTGTTTCTTGAGAGATTCGGAAATGTAAATTTCACAGCAAATTTGGTGTTTGTAGAATTTGTTATTCGGTTTTCTTCTTGCTGTGTGTGCTAAAGTTAATTTCATATCCCCAAAATGTCCCAGATCAGTGTGTAGAAATGGTTCTCAAAACTTGATTTTGTAGAAACATATGTGTTAATAAACTTATGTCAATCCTGTTAAGGAGGACGTGAGGGCAATTGTGTTAAAATACACCTTCCTCTGGTGGTTGGAATGTAAAAGAATGCCAACTTAGTCATCAAATGATGAAAGATTCACTCACCCTTTCATGTTCTCGTGTATGGTGTGTCTGGGCAGTGAGTCTGCTCAGGGTCTGAAGAACAAGTAGGTAGGCTGTCATCAGAGTCTGGGGGTCAGGCAACTGTTGGAGACTGAGATTCAAGTTGGGGGTGGTGGGCCAGAAAGGCAAAGAGGCAGGATGAAGCCAAGACCCATACTGGGAGGTCACAGGAGATGCCAAAGTCACACAGGGTGGGTCAGAAGACAGCAGCCAACGTCCCTGGAGACAAAGCACAGGAGAAAATCACTATGTGTACCAGCAAATCTTTCAGCAGACCACTCTCAACCAGAGCAGTGTTTACCCCAGCATACGAAGGTACTACCCCAAAAATGACATTCTGAAAGTTACGTTGTTCTAGGCATACTGGGCACACACTGTGAATAAAATGACTTCAGTATCATTCCCTGGTCCGCCCTGCCCAAGACAATGGCAACTCCATCTACCCTTTACATCACTTTTCTATTTATTCTGTTTATCACATTCTATTACACTTACCTGCCAAGTGTCTCCAGAATCCCTTCTCTCTCCTTCTTTCTTTCTGCCCTGGTCCTTGTCACATCCTGCCCAGATTAGTTTCCTTATGAGCAGACTTCCTACTGCTGTTCTGATTTACACTCCCCTGGCATCCTCACCTTTAATCATATTATTTCTTTGCATAGAGACTCAGAACATACGCTCTACAGCCCTTTGCTGCTGAGGTTCATTCTGGTGCTGATACGGATGAGATGCCGTGTGCCTGGCACTGCCACAGGGACAGAGAATACTTCTTCCCCCAAAGAGTTCACCATGTTTTCAAGGATGAAATCCAGATTCATCTCCTCCCATTCAACCCTGTTCACATAATATTCCTACCACAGCATATTCATCCATCCTCTTTAATACCTGCTGGCCTCTCTCTATTATTCCTCCGCTTGTCAAACTCCTACTCATCCTTAAATACCTAACTCCCTAATTACCTTGTGCATAAAACTTTTCCCAGTTCCCTAAGCAGAATTTGCTCCATGCATATTTCCAGACCCCTTCTCTCTATACAGCATTAATTGGAAACCCCATTAATTATGAATATTTCCTTAAAACTTGTTCTCTACTACTGGACTGCATCAGTTTCTTAAGCGCAAGAATCATATTCTGCCCACATTCGCGTTGCCAAAAACCAAGCAGAATGCTAAAATACATTAGGCATATAAAACACAGCTTTGAAAATTAGTTTGCTAACTAATGCAAGAATGCAAGACAAGGTTTGGGAAATCAGATTGAAATTGACACAAAATAACCACACCCACATCTGTATTTCACTTAGTGTACTGAATATTACAGATGGAATGCAAGGGAAAACACCCACAATGTTTGCGGGGGAAGGGTGGGTGGGAGTCTTAGGAATGCAGCAACCATATTTCTAAATGACTTGAGAGGAATTTTTACATAAATTATTTTCTCCAAAAATATTCAAATCATATTTCTAATTCTTATCAGCAAATTCATCTATTCCTGCCTCCTTAATCTCTTCATTGACCTGCTGTTGAATTGATTTTTATTAGATAATTTTTCCTTATCTAATTAAAGCCATATTTCAAGAGGTGGGAAGTGGGTCCAGCTCTCCCTCATCTCCTGCACTATCCTGTGAACATCCCCCAGCAACAAGAGCTTGGATACCAGAGGCGGAGAGAAAGTCAATAACAGACAGCAAGGAAAGAAGCTGAGGCATTGATCATCTCATCAGACTTAGGACTTGAGACAAAGCCACAGAATTCAACATCACATTAACTCTGCTTGCGCTGGAAGGGAGAAACACTTTTAAACAGGTTCAGGTTGCAAACATGGGCTACATTTTAAGGCAATTTAACCTAATCCAGGGTTTCTAAACCTTAGCATATGTGACATTTTGGACTGGATAATTCTCTGTCCTGTGCATCGTGGGATGTTTAGCAGCACCTGCGGCCCAACCTACTAGATGCCAGTTGCAACCACAGTTGTGACAACTAAAAATTTCTCCAGGCATTGTCAAATGACCCCTGGCAGGGGCACAAAACTGACTCCTCGTTGAGAACCCCTGATCTAACCCACCACAAACAAACAAAAATGCCTCCAACTCCATAAAGAAAGCTGCCTTTTCAAATGCTTTAATAATAAAATGTAGAATAGTGTTACATTTATATTTGCACAAAAGATGTTGCACATATTATCCTAGAGATAACCCCTAAACTCCTCTGACAGAACATGGAGCAGAACCTGACATAACCTCAGTCAACTGAGGTCTATTTTCGGAGAGCAGCTGAGGCAGTTTGCCATGGCAGGAGGCTTTTCCTTCTTTGATATTTCTGGAGGGCATGCTGCTGCATGCTCTGCAGCCAAATCAGAAGCAAATAACATGATTTCTGTTTTAAACATGAAGCAAAATTCAAAGGAATGTTTTTTACCTGAAAAAGCAGGCTGCAAGAATCCCTGATTTACAATGGGAGTCCTCAAACACCATGTGACTGATTCAGCCCCCCTTCAATCCACTGTGCCTGAAATCAGTGAAAATCAGACAAAAGGCCCAATTAACATCAATTCAACAGAAAAAAAAAAAATTATCTTTTAAAAACATAATCTTTTTATAAATTATCCAGGCCTTAATTTCCTCACCTTTAAAATCAGGTCATAAGACCTGTTTCATAGATTTACATAGAAACTAAATGAGACATTGCACATGAAGGCATCAGTTGGCACTTGGTATGCATTTTAATAACCGCTTAAGGCTAGGCACGGTGGCTCACGCCTGTAATCCCAGCACTTTGGGAGGCCGAGGCAGGCGGTTCACCTGAGGTCAGGAGTTTGAGAACAGCCTGACCAACATGGCAAAACCCATCTCTACTAAAAATATCAAAAAATATTAGCCGGGTGTAGTGGCACGTGCCTGTAGTCCCAGCTACTTGGGAGGCTGGGGCACCAGAATCACTTGAACCTGGGAGGCAGAGGTTGTAGTGAGCAGAGATTGCACCACTGCACTCCAGCCTGGACGACAGAGCGAGGCTCAGTCTCAATTAAAAAACAAAACAAAACAAAACCCTAAATAAGCAATTTTAATTTTTTTAAATCAGTTTTTCTGGTATCAGGTAACAGCTAAAACTAGAATTTGTTTTCTTCTTTTTGTAGAGATGGAGTCTCACTATGTTGACCAGGCTAGCCTTGAACTCCTAGGCTCAAGCAATCCTTCTGCCTTGGCCTCCAAAAGTGCTGGGATTACAGGTATGAGCCACAACACTGTGCCTTAGAATTGGTTTTCAACCTCCTCTTGCCTACCTGAACAATCCAAAGCATTAAGAAAATAAAAGTTGGACGCAAATTAGGACACGAATCACTTACTAATGTGTGTACTTTTGTGCCTCAAGAAAATACAAAAGATATTGAACAAATGTTTTGTGTAAAATAATCTTCTAAACCTAACTTCTTAAAATTTAACAAGTATTGGTCTCTAAGCTGGTGACTGGCCTGACATTTCATCTCCTAAAATCATTTAGCTTACAAGATGTATTACTTTAAATAATGGCAATTTTATATTGTATTTGTTTATTAATATACTGTTCTCAAACCCATAGCAAAGGGCCTGTTTGTTACAAGGTTTATGGAATAGAAAATAAGAACCAAGAAAATAAAGACAATTTGATATGGGAATCAATGGGATCCTTTTTTTTTTTTTTCTCATTTTAGAACAATGATAAAGTACCTAATTTTCTATTATAAAAGATGTGTATGCTTATTAGCATATTTGTAAAACATAGGTAACATCAATTAAAAAATTGAAACAACCTTCAGTCCTAGATTATATGGTATATGATATTATTTTAGAGTATCTAATTCAAAGAATGGCAATTTTTAAAAACTATTAATTAATTAATTTATTTATTTATTTGGAGATGGAGTCTCACTCTATCACCCAGACTGGAGTGCAGCAGCGCAATCTGGGCTCACTGCAACCTCTGCCTCTCAGTTTCAAGCGATTCTCCTGCCTCAGCCTCCCAAGTAGCTGGGATTACAGGCACCTGCCACCATGCCCAGCTAATTTTTGTATTTTTAGTAGAGACGGGGTTTTATGTTGGCCAGGCTGGTCTCGAACTCCTGACCTCAAGCGATCTGCCCATCTTGGCCTCCCAAAATGCTGGGACTACAGGCATGAGCCACCATGCCTGGCCTCAAAAAATGGCAGTTTTAAACATTCAAAATCACATTTCCTTTCAACAAATATTGATACTCATCAAATGTATGGAAAATAAATCAAAACTAGATCTAGAAGAGCCTATTTTTAATGCACAGACATCAAATAAAAATAATCATGCTAAATAGCTGGATGGGGGAGGTGGGGGCAGGGTTGAGGCTGAAACAGGCACCAAGCCAAGTCTTAGACATAGACTTTTTGGTGTTTTACAGTGTGTTATATTGTGATTTTATCCTTCATGGCAATTTTTATTATTCCATCTTCCAGATGAAGAAACTGAAGTTGAAAGATAGTAAGTAACTTGAACAAGCTTACACGCCTTAGTGGAGCTGGGATTGGAGCCTAGGCACTCGGACTCCAGAGCCCATGAGAAGTGATGCCTCTGTAGATGTCAACAGTGAGTACAGAGACCTGCGAGTTTCTCTCCACTAAGTTAGCACTGAGGCGGTGACTGAGACCAGTCCTGTGAAAACATGACCACCTAAGGATCATGCTGATTTCAGTGCCCAGCAAATTAGTCTCAAGCTGAAACCATCCGATTTTCCCATAGAACTAATATTTATGATTTTTGAATAAACATAGAAATTGACCCTCCCTTGTCTTAAAACTTGAAACTTACATTTGTCTCACCTGAGTTCCTTCCTCAAGAAACTGACCCTCAGGCAAGGGAATGAAACTCATCAGATTTTGTGAAACTCATCAGATCACCACATCCAATGAGATGCCAGTTTCCTCATCTATCATGATTGCTTTCTTACCTGTCCCTAATTCCTGCTTTCCTGCTTTCCTTGCTATATAAATCCCCCAATTTTCATAAGCTGGGGAGACAGATTTGAGAATTTATCTCCCCTTCTCCTTAACTATAGCATCTGATTACAGGTGACTAAAGCCTTCTTCCCTGGCAATACTCATTTGTCTCAGTGATTGGCATTCTGTGCAGCAAACAACAGGGCCTAGACAGAACCTTTGGAGTATCGGTAACGAATCTGGCCCCGGTTAATGAAAACAAAAATCATGAAACCTGAGTTTCTCATAGACAAGCCTATCTTCCCCATAGATAAGTCACCAAACAGGAAAATCAAATGGACTCCTCTTTCTAAAAGATTCTTCTCAGTTGGAGATTTCTAAGTAGGTCATTCTTTTGGATTGACTCCACAAAGCGTACAGACCCTTTATTATTCTATGCAGGATGTTGGATGCATTAGGGCTCAGAATTTTTTGGCAATGAAAAATTTGTTCTAAACCAAAAGAGTACGTCAGTCATGAGCCTCTTAAGAACCTTGTAATGCCAAGATCCAATGGAATCTAATTTTAAGATAACAATTTCCATAGTCAACCCTAAAACAGTATCAATAACCAATAAATATTAACTTATCAATATGTCATATGCATGGATGCTCAAATCTAAAAGACGAATGCGTCTCAAAGTTAAAGTTTCAACCCAGACTTTTGTCAAAGCACCTATTAGACAAATAGCATGCACCATGATAGGTACCAGAAATTCAAACATAAATCAAGGTAGAGTTCCTATCTCTACCGCTTATCACGGAAGATGATATGCAAATGAGTATCAATAGTAAAATAACCCAGAATGATAAACGTTATTGTAAAATATGTACAACATTATAAGAGATCAGAGAGGGGTAGATCAATTAATTATTCATGTCAAGAAGCATGAAGAATTACAGAAAGGAAATGGCATTTGAGCAGAGTCTTGACAGATGGGAAGGAGCTTGCCACACAAATGAGTAATAGTACAGTTATGTCGGAGTTGGGGTAAACAGTTCTACCTTCCTTGAAAAGAAATATACGGAAAGGAGAGTCCAGACACGGGACTTGGCACATGGGCTGAGGCAAGGATGCAATGACCCAATTCAAACATTTTTGGAAATACCCTAACAATAATAATGAGAGGCATCAGAGGAGCTCAATGCCAGGAATAAGAATGAACCTATCTGAGTTAGAATGAACCTATCTGAGTTAGAATGAACACAATGAAGGCAGGGGACTCAATTAGAGACAGAAGAATAGGGACAGAAAGACCAACTAGAAAGCACCGTTACCATATTTCAGGAGGGAGTTAAGTCTCAGGGCACAACAGATAAACAAGTAGGGGGTGCTGGAAGTTGCTGAAAGAAAGAAATCAGGGAGATAAGGGGACACCCCACAAGAGAAATTGGATGCTCACTGGCCCTTTGAAAATTGCCAAAAATAACTCCATATTTCACAAGTATACCACGGGCATCTATACACATCGTGCATAAAATGGGGACACACCATATTAATGTCAATAGAAGACTTAGATGTCACCACATTAGACAAGGGCCCTAATCCTCAGGAACATCAGTGCTCTGCCAGACACTGCACTGGATATTTTGCACAAGAAATGTACTCCAGGAGCTTGCTGGTGTTCTCACCCACTGGCAAGGCGGACCATCCACCTCTCGCATGGGCTGGCCCTAGGGATCCATCAAGAACAGCCTCATTTTACTGTTTCTCTCACCCAGCAGCAAAATGAATCACTCTTTTTGTGGCAGCAGCCCTACAAATCAATTCACTTAAAACTGGCTCTGCTAAAACAAAACACAAGCCAAGGGTTTCGGGTCTCTTTTCCTCCCAATGGTTTGCACAGATCAAAAACTGCTCCAAGATTTCTAAAGAGAAGAGCTCGGGCTCCCCCCGCCCAGCACCAGTCTGGGCTTGAATGAGACCAGACCACCCTGGGGGGCAACTGAGATGCTCCTGAAATGTCAGAGGCAGCACTGCAAGCCTCTGATCCTCCACCACCTTCTGTGCTATGGATATTGATTTCAGACACTGTTACAGGGCATAACTCCAAGTCTGTACCTTTACAGCTTGTCATTTGGGCCAGCCTTTCACAAGGGACTTTGCACCAGCAGCCTTGTGTCTGGTACTTTTGAAAGCAGAACCAAGCCTTCCGAGGCTTGTTTTTTCACTCCATGAGGTTTGATCAATTTCACAGCCAGACATTTTCATTATTTTGACAAGCATACATAGAGCGCTCAGACCAGGAGACAATGGAAGGCCTCCAGCCATTGGTGTGCACAAGAATTAAGAAGAATAAAAATGTCAACATGCTCTGATGTCTCCATCTTGACACTTTTGAGGGAGCTGTTATCCTTTTGAGACAGTCTGCATTTATTGAACAGACATGTGTTACACACTGCCACAGACTTTGGGGTGGGAAAGAGAAGAAGATGAACAAGGGAAGTCCATGACTTAAAGAAATTTGCAATGCAGTTTCTTTAGAAACTTGATTGAAAAACGGATGTGGCTATAAATGCTACAAGAAAGCAAATCGAAGTGGATGGGGAATGTGATCTGGGCTGCATTGGTGCTGGGATAAGTGAAATTTTTAGTCGTGTCCCACCTGCCTTATTAAAGGGAGAGAACATTAGGATCAGAGAAGAGGCTGGTGTGCTGATGCCCGTTTGATGGTGAAATGCTAATATCAAAAAAAGAGCCTTCAATCTTGAACTCATGATCACATAGCTTATCTAGCTGGATATCCTTTCCACATTTAAAATCCAAATAGCATGGTTATATTGATCCCAGTGTCTCAAGTTTTAGAACCCTATGTTTTGATATAAGATATGGTTTTTTGCAAACCACATTTTTGTGAAAAGAAGCAGAATGGGACAATAAAGAAACCTACACATAGGAATGCGTGCCATGAGCAGTGAGACTGATATTGAAAATGACCTTGAGGTTTCTCTCTTCAACCTCAGAGGACCACAGGAAGAAGCAGCAAAACTAATGGTGGAAATAAAGTAAGATAGGTGTTTAAAATGTCTACAGTGCTATCTATTTTTAATGATCTCGGATGCTAGAAACCAAGGAAGGGAAGTCAGTTTTAAAAATAACCTGTGAGCCTTTACCTAGTATCATATTTCACAAAGTTTTTAAACTTCCCTGTATCAACTTTCATGACATTATAAGGATATTAGTAGCCCCAGTGCTTGGGATTAGACAGAGATGAGGAGAAGGAACGCATAAGGGAAAACATATAATCAAAGATCACTTAACGTAAACAAAATTAATAAATAAATGGAGCCAAAAGTCAACCTACATTTTTGCAAAAGAATCTTCACTATTTGCTCATACATCCTTTCATTCAGTCAACAAAACTGAGCTGAGCGTTTGGGATTCCGGAAGCTTCTCACCTGGTAAGGACATACTAGGAATCTCTATTGATTTAAATTGTGGGTAAATCATGTCACCTTTTTCCAAAAATTAAAAATGTGATAGTCGTCCTACTTCTATTTCTCTCTCATTCATTCAGACAGTCAGTTACTTATCTTACAAAGATTTAAGCATTTAATCTATACCAGGTATTTTCCTAGGCTTAGAGGATACCAAAATTAATAGAATGCAGCATCTACCCTTTAAAAGAGTCAGTCAAGAATTTCCAGTAATGCCAGTTAAAGGTAATTGATATGGCTTGGCTGTGTCCCCCCCCAAATCACAACTTGAATTGTATCTCCCAGAATGCCACATGTTATGGGAGGGACCTAAGGGGAGGTAACTGAATCATGGGGGCTGGTCTTTCCCATGCTGTTCTCATGGTAGTGAATAAGTCTCACAAGATCTGATGGGTTTATCAGGGGTTTCCGCTTTTGCTTCTTCCTCATTTTTCTCTTGCCACCACCATGTAAGAAGTGCCTTTAACCCCGGCCATCATTCTGAGGCCTCCCCAACCACGTGGAACTGTAAGTCCAATTAAACTTCTTTTTCTTCCCAGTCTCCGATATGTCTTTAACAGCAGCATGAAAATGGACTAATACAGTGATCAATACAATAATGTTTACATAAACAAAATGCTATAACAGGTACAAGCAGCAGTGAGGAAGGATTTTTTGAGACAAGAAAAAAGAAGAGTAGCATTTGATCCAAGTCACCAAATATGTAGAGACGTTTCCCGGGCAAAGAGAACAGAGGAAGGGCATGCTCCATGGAGAGCAAGACATACGCTGCTGAGGGAAAAGAGGGCATAGAGTGTCCAACAGGAGCAAGGAGTAAGTTGTGTGTCATTGGGAGCAGTGTGACTTGGGCAGGTGAGCTGATTCCATACCACAAAGGTAGGCACCAACAGGAAGATCTTGGCAGCTCTCCCAAGGTGCTTAGACTTGATTCATGTCAACGGTGGGGCTGCTATCAGACACTTTCACCCCCATTCTATCTGGTGAAGCCCAGGAAATTTAAGTAACTTGCCCACGAACAAGTCTGTCAACAGTCAAATGGCTATCTGATTTTACTTACAGAACGAAAAGCTGCCATCCTCCAAGTTGGACTAAGTTTTGAGTAGATTGAAATGTTGAGCTTATGGGGACACACAAGCCATCACTATAATGCCCTATCCTAAGATTTGCATGTCATTCTTCCATGCATTTATTCAGTAGCTTTACATCAGTCTCTGCTTGATGTCAGCCACCGTGTTAGGCCCTTGAAGTACAATTGTAATGGAAATAGACATACAAGAGCTTGATGGTAAAGTTGAGAGGAGGCCAGGCAATACAATAAGTACATGGCATCGAGAATCCCCACAGCAGGGACTCTTGACCTGGCCTAGGGGAGAGGTCCACTCGTTAGAAGTGAAGTGCCCTGGAGAGTTGCCTTCTGTGCCTCACTCTGCAAGCCCACTTGGATGTGGGCCAGACAAACCTAATAGCCAACATCCCGCCAACCAGGACCGCCACGTGGAGTGGCTGCATCTCCCCTAGATGTGCGTTCCTGCCTGAATGTGCACTGACAGGAAGCAATGCCAGTCCTTCTGCATGTGGCAAAGCTTATTCCAGTCACCACTTTCTCTCAGTCTAGAGCGATCTTTGAAACTTGTCCATAAAACTAATTGAAAAGGAAAGCAAATTCATTTCATTGAAAGGAAATCACAATGCTGTGGCCGACGCCATCATTTTTGTCAGTACATGGGAAATTCAAGTGCAACTCCTATATATAATTACCCATCATGTCTTGAATACAAAATTATAGCTTCCACAAGTTAAACACATTTCACACACAAACATTGCCATTGTATAAAAAGATAGTTAGGCAATAAATTCCATAAATGGAGTAGGTGAGCAGAGATTTTTTAAATCACTAATATATTTTATACATTATGATGATATGCATTCTGCAAATTTGTGATGTCCTTTAGGATAGGATTTCTATATTAGATTTCTTTTCCAATTATCACAAAATCTCTCCCACCTTTACTTATTCCCCCCTAAAAGCATCCCAGATAGGCAACAAGAACACCGGACCAGAAGTCAGGAAATGTGCATTATTTCTTAGATTCTATCACAAATTACTTTTTGTTGGCAATTTATTTAATCCCTGCTTAATGTTCTCATCTACAAAACATGAACAGTAGCGCCTACTCCGTGGAACTCCCAACCTGCTGGGAAAAGCCCTGGATTTGGAGTTAAGAGGCTGAAGTTTGAGTTTGACTTTGCCACTGACTGGCAAATGACTGGGTAAATAACATAAACTCCCCGAGACCAAGGTAATTCACCAGTAAAGGGGGCATAATTCCACCTGCCTCATAAATTTGTGCTGAGAGTTAAATAAAGTAAGCCAGAGTGTTTTATAAACCACAAGCACTTATAGTAGCATAAGGTATTATTAATTAGGATCAAATAAGATCACAAATAAGATCTTATAACTGTAGTGTTTTGAGATGCACATAGCGCATGTGTCATTGAATTTTTTTTTTTTTTTTTTTTAGACGGAGTCTTGCTCTGTCACCAGGCTAGAGTCCAGTGGCGCGACCTCGGCTCGCTGCAATCTCCACTTCCTGGGTTCAAGTGATTCTCCCACCTCAGCCTCCCGAGTAGCTGGGACTACAGGTGCACACCACCATGCCCAGCTAATTTTTAGATTTTTAGTAGAGACAGGGTTTCACCATGTTGGCCAGGATGGTCTCGATCTCTTGACCTCATGATCCGCCCACCTCGGCCTCCCAAAGTGCTGGGATTACAAATGTAAGCCACCATGCCCGGCCGTCATTGAATTTATTATGCAGCCAACCATGCTGGGTGTATTTTCCACAATCAACCTTTAACCTCTCGGACATTTTAGGGTTACCTCCTTTTATCATCCATGGGGAAAGACCAGAGAATCCTATGCAGCAGGCTTCCTGAGCAGCTCAAGTTGCCTTGCAGTGAGCGTGTCATAGGAAGCCTGGATAACACCAAGACTCATCGACTAAGGAGCCCGGACCCGGCACTACTCCTGTGCTGGAAAGGTGGCATGGAAAAATGAGGAACTCCTTTCTGCTCCAGGAATGATACGGTATGACAGCAAAAGGGGTTTTGTGTGATCTTCCGTTGCTACAGCCAAGCAAGTTCAGGGCTCAGGCCAAGACTTGTTCAACGAGAACCAGGTAGAACCTTTCAAGGCTAATGGCACATGAGATTGACTTCAGACACAGTCTGATGAAGTTTCATTTCCTAAACCCAAGTTCATTCACCTCACGGCCCCACTTCAATCTGTCAGATATTCTAGAAGCACTCAGCTTTCTCCATGCTGTCCGAACCTCTTCGAATGTCCCCAGCATGCCAGACTCCTTGACCAGGAGCGGTAGAAATAGCACTGGCACGTTCCACCTTTGGCCTTGATTTGCAGTAATGCGTGGGTGGCATCCACAGCACCCAGTGCCAACCCAGAGCACGAGGACACGGGCATCAATTTCACAGCCTGAGTTCCCCGAGGTAACTTTTGTAACTCTGCTATAGTAGTTACTTTTTTAAAGGTCAAGATTTACATGTTTATTTTGACTAGTGCTTCTTGGAATAAACCAGATTGAAAAAAAAGAAAGAAAGAAATTGACAGAAACAGTTTAATCTTGTTTGCAAGTGAAATCTACAGCTCATTTTGGGAAATCTCCTGTGAGAATTCTTCTTGATGTCATCGAGAGGGAGAAGAAAGAATGACATTTCAGTTCAGCATGGGACACCCAGGGGGCCAAAAACACCAGTCCCACAGAAGAACATCTGGTTGGCGAACACAAAGGAACATAACACCTGCGAACTCCTCATGTGTTTACTCTGTAACTAGTTGTCCATTATCCACACAAAATATGTTTTGGGGCTGGAAACTGGTTTGTTCCTGCCAAGAAAGTCTGGAGTGATAACGCAGCCTGTTTACCTTGGAATTTTCCCCATCCTAGCTAGCATGGGTGGACCCTGCTGAGCCAAGACAGCTTTGGAACATTTTTCTGCCTCATGCCTGTTTGCTGAGACCTCTATAAGTTTGGAGCTGGCGATTGGGACAGGGTGTTGGAGAATGAGAGTGTGGAGAATAACTGTTGGGCTTCAGGAGAGGGTTATGATATTATTTATTCCTCAGTGATGATTTTCTGGCAGGACGTTTCATGTCTTAGCCTCTGGAAGGAGTTGCATGTATCAAAAACAACACCAAAACAAACCATTTTAACACCCACACTTACAGGAAACTCTACCCCAGGGGTTGAGAGTTCTTCTAAAGGAACAAGAAGGCCTGCCGTGTGCAACTCTGCCCTTGGCAGTACGGTTGTCAGCCCCCAGCACAATTTATTGGTCCTTCTTTGAAGCGCTCTTGGCCTCTAGAAAGAAGCGTCCCCCAAAGAGACCCAGCGGGAAGCAGCCCTTGGCCGAAGAGTTCCCGCCATAATTCAGTCCCTCTCATTGTCAGGTGAGACGGCCAAACACCGCGTCACTCCCTGTCACCACCTTGAGTCAAAATTTTAGCAGGAGACTAATGGGAACAGTGAACGCCATTGGCTTGTGGACAAATCGAAGCCTACAATGAAGAAGTGAGAAGAGGTATGTGGAAAAATAGCAGAACTCACATTTATTTGAATCCCAGCTTTAAGCCAGGCTCAATGATTAGCACTTTGCATGCTCTTTCTCATATAATTTTCATAGTAACTCTATTCTCCTACTAATTATGTAGGCTAAAAAAGAAGGAACTCTCCAGGGTCAAGTTATTTCGCCAAATGGAAAAGCTGGGGTTTCCACCCACGTCTCTCTGGCTTTTCTCTGCTACATCACACAGCCTGCAAAATTAAGGTTGACAAGCACTGATACTCCTTTGCCTCCAAATATATCCAAAAAGTTCCATTGTAGTGCTGAGTTGTTTGTCTGTTTGTTTCAGATGGCTTAGCCTAGTCTCTATTCCTCCTTATCTCACCCTGAAAACAGGAAGAAAGTTAAAAGATCATGGGGACTGTGTTGAACTAGGAGTAAGAAGGGCTATGTCCCAGGCTTGCTTCTCTCACACTGCACTCAGGTCCTCAGTTCGCACTTGCTTCACATGAGAGAGTGCAATATGTGCTGTGATAGATGTTTGCTGTATTGTTTAAGGATGTTCAATGCATCTCTAGAAAATAACAGAAACAGGCCAATGATCATAGAAGAGATGAAGTAGAGTGAGAAGAGTTACGTAAAGATAAGGTACACTGAGCACATGGGTGCAGGTGGAAGACGGGAAGGATGGAAGGACTTGAGGCACCAAATATTCAGAATTGCACTAAATATACTTGAGGCACTTAAAATTCACCAGGACTTAAATTGGCCACTCATGGGGAACACCCATTTTGGCTCTGCCTGTCCTCTAGCTAAAACTGGGGTCCTCAACCACTGGACTACTGCCTGTAAGGAACTGGGTTCCACAGCAGGAGGTGAGCAGTGAACAAGCAAGCATTAACCCCTGAGCCCTGTCTCCTGTTAGATCAGCCAAGCATTAGATTCTCATAGGAGCACGAACCCTACTGTGAACTGTGCATGCAAGGGATCTAGATTGCGTGTGCCTTATGAGAATCTAACGCCTGATGATTTGTCACTGTCTCCCGTCACCTCCAGATGAAACTATCTAGTTGCAGGAAAACAAGTTCAGGGCCCCCATTGATTCTACATTATGAGGAATTGTATAATTATTTCATTATGTATTAAAATGTAATAATAGAAATAAAGTATACAACAAATGTAATGCACTGAATCCTACCCCACCCTTGAGTCATGGAAAAATTGTCTTCCATGAAACTGCTCCCTGGTGCCAAAAAGGTTGAGGATCATTGGCCTAAAACACGGATAAAAGCCAGCAGGCTCACTGGCAAGCTGTGGCTGGGACCGAGCACACCTGTCTCCATGCCTCACAAAAACAAATGTGTGTGTCTGCCTCAGGTACCTTCCATCTGTTGGCCCCCTTGTTATTAAATCTTGTCCTCTTCATAACCCCAGTGTCAGAGTGAGAGAGTGAGAGAGAGACACAGAGAAAGGAGGTGGGGAGAGCTATACATATTGTCTAACACAGCCGTGGTCCTCAACCTTTTTGGCAGCAGGGACTGGTTTCGTGGAAGACAATTTTTCCAAGGACTGGGGTGACAGGGTGATAGTTTCGGGATGATTCAAGCACATTACATTTGTTGTGCATTTTGTTTCTATTATTATTATATTGTAATATATAATGAAATAATTATACAACTCACCATAATGCAGAATCAGTGGAAGCCCTGAGCTTGTGTTCTGGCAACTAGACAGTCCAATCCAAGGGTGATGGGAGAGAGTGAAGATCATCAGGCATTAGATTCTCATAAGGAGCACATAGCCTAGATCCCTCACATGCGCAGTTCACAATTATCATAGGATTCCTGCTCCCATGAGAATCTAATGCCATCATTGATCTGACAGGAGGTGGAGCTTGGGGGTAATGTGAGCTATGGGGACTGGCTGTAAATACAGATAAAGCTTTGCTTGCTCATCCGCCCACTGCTCCCCTCCTGCTTGTGTGGCCTGGTTCCTAATAGGCCATGGACTGGTATTGGTACCAGTCTATGGCTGTGGGATTGGGGACCCCTGTAATACAGGACTCAGAGTTTGGCCCTTTCAACCCTGCCTGTACCCTACTCCAGGTGTGTTAGTCTTCATCTCTTTCCCCTTACTTCTGTGTGTATTAAACCAGTTTATTAAGCTGTCTGATGAGAACGTCTTAATTTGGTATTTGAGGCTTTCTGTTCCCTTGCTTCTGGAATGGCTTGTTTGGTAATTAATGCACTTGAAGGGCCCCACTGCATCCAGGTGATTTCCCACTTCACACGGGACCTCCGAGACTCTGTGTCCCTTTAGCATTCTGTGGCTCTCGATCCTCAAAAGAGAGCAAATCCTGGTAAACCAGAGAAGATTAACATGATTTTTATTTAAAAACAATGCTTATGAATTACTTCATGTCATTGGAATTTGTATTCGTTTCTATAAAACCCTCTCAGTGTACTTTGGACTTAGCCTGTCAGTTGGTGTTTTCACCATCTCAAAGCCCTCTCACCCTGTGGCACCTATGTGAGCATCACACTAACCTTGTAACGTTCTCAGCACAGATACTATTATTCCTGTTGCACAAGTGAATAAACTGTGCTCAAGCAAGTACCATGAATTGCCCAAGGGTAGACTACTAGTAAAAAATGAGTTCAGACCTAGAATACTACACAAAGATTCTTTCCACTATACCATGTGTACGCTGCAATGTATTTAGATTCCTATCCACATGCAGTAGAATTGAAAGGGAAGATAAAGCTAGGGAGGGAAGGAGAGACAGAGAGAGAGACGGTGGTCATGGATGATATATATTTTACTTATGTGGTATACATACTGCCATTTGTTGAAGCCCTATTTTGTGTCCAGTAATGTTTTATGTGTCTTATCCACAGCATCTCTCTTTCTCAAAGTGCTAAGAGATCATATCACTCTCACTTCATCGCTGATGAAAGGGAGACTCAGAGATGCTCCTTCAGTAACATGCTTGATGACAAGGAGAAAATGCAGATTTCCAATGTAAGTCTGCTGACCCAAAGACCTGCTTTCTAAGATGCAATCATCATAATGATCACTACCAATTAAGAATCCATAAACTTTTTGAGTATGTTCTGTGTACTGGGTAGGGTTAAGCATTGTACGTACACCATGTTAGTTTTTCTCATCAGGGTCCTCAGAAAGTCCCTGCAACAAAGTGTCTCTTTTGTAAAAGAGTGAAAAGTTGATGTGTTAAAGGTAAATGCAGGTGTTTAGACACTTAAAAATATGCAATGGAGAGCAATCAAAATACCAGTCAAGACAGGGACAATCTTTAACCTTTGACCTTGCCTTTTGACTCCTCCCAAACTGGGATAAGAAGAGGAGAGTATGAACCCAGTGATCAGGACTTGTCTTGGCAGAACAAATTGGGAAGGGCAGAATTGGTGATTGAAAGAACCAAAGGTAATGTATAGGCTTTATTTGGATTCTGATTCTAACAAACCATATATAAAAAGACATCGAATATGAACTGGGTGTTAGATGACATTAATAAATTCTTGGGTTTTTATTTTGTATAGTATGATTAAGTTACTGTGAATATTTAAGATGTTCTTATATTTTAGTGATACATATGTACATGAGGATGAATGAAATTCATGATTGCTTAGATTTGCTCTAAAATATTTTAGCAAAAAAAAGATGAAGAATATATGATAATGAATGTTAATAATGTTAATAGTTGTTAATTCCAGTTGATGTATATATAGTGTTCACTGTCATATTCACTCTGGACTATTCTACCTTTACATGTTTGAAATTCTCAAAATAAAAAGGAAAACTTTATGTTGTTGGGTGAATAAGGTTAGAGAACAGAGCCAGGAAGGAAACACTGGGGCTACCTAGAAAGACAGGGAAAATAATAAAAATAAGAAATGAACTTCCTGAGTGAAAGGCTTAGTCTGGTAAAGTAGGGAATTGGGAAGGGTATACTTAGGGTTTCAGATTGTGACTCCAGGGATTCACTTAAGCAGTAGTATTGACAAGAAATCAAGATAGCCACTTAGAACCTACCTCAGAATGAGTCAAGAAGAAAAGACTAATTGACCATTCAGTGTGCAAGTCACTGAGTATGTACTGTTTCATTCATCCCTACCAACACCCCAAGAGGTGCACATAATTGTGCCCAAATGACAGATGAGAACACTGAGGCTCAGAGAGTTAAAGACCTTTGCCTAAAGTTCCACAGGCCCTGAATTAGAAAGTAGATGTGTGGAGAGGGGACAGGAGAAGCCTGTTGGGCAGGGGCTTTGGATCCAATGGAACTTCTATGAAAGCCACAACCAGTTTGTTTTCACATTAATCTTCATTTGAAGATAAGGTTCTTGTAGCTTAAATAGATAACAAAAATCAAAGGGTTGGAGGACTGAAGCTGAATGGATTAGCTTGAAAGACTTAACCCAAAGGTTACTGCAAACGAAAAGGAGAATCACAAATGAGAGTGCCCATAAGGTGATTTTTACATTTTCTAAACCTCTGTCAATCTCAGCCTCACTGCAATTACCCAGCAACTGCATGCCATTTCTACCCAGAAATTCCCTAACACTGTAGTAGCTTGCTTATGAACTTGAAATTGCATGGCAGCAGGAGGAACGGGGATGAGAAGAAGGGAAGTGGGAAAACAAACAATAAATTAACTGGGCAGGGCCACCCCTTGGGGTGTGGGCTTTGAAGAGGGTGCAACCCAAAATGCGGCTGCATTGGAACAAGAGCCTCCAACTGGGGAAGCCTTCAAGTCATGTGCAAAATGGCCTTTTAATGGATGGAGGAGGGTATTTCTCTGCTTTCCCTTTTCCACTGGGGAAATCGAGTCATATAGAGTCCTTGAGCCAGATGCAGAGTTCTGCACTGAAGTTCCTTGCATCCATTTTCAGTGAATGAGATTAGCATCCCATCTGCCACAACTGAGGAACTCCCAGAAACTTTGCAATTTAAAAAAATAATAATAATAATAAGTTTGGGTTCATGCTTTGGTGGAATCTTTTGCTCACTGTGTGGCCCTGAGCCAGTCAGGTGACCTGTTTGTGTACTGATAAGTCAAACCAGCTGGAAAATTGAGTAAGAAGCAAGGACTTCACTAGAAAACAGATGCTACAGCTGAGCTGAACTTTTTTTTCTTTTAAGCAAATAAAATGGGGGCCAAGCGGGGAAGGGAATGGTGAGTTGCTTTGAACATTCAAGAGCAGCTCCAAGTTGAGAAACAGAGAGTGTTTATTAGACCCTCCTTCCATCACAGATTTTCTGTGGTCAGCCTGGCTGCCCGCTCCAGGGACAGCGAGCATAGCCCGTGGCCCTGTTAAGGTCCAAAGATCCTCTGCAAGCACAATTGGACCACACTTGCCCTCCCTTTAAACAACTTAGCCCTTGAAGTGAAGGCCCCTCTGGGGTCAAATTTGTTAAAATAGCACCTCATTGCGGCTTTACTGGCTCCCTATTGTAAACTACAAGCCCCTTTCCCGATGTTTATTTTTCACCAGAGCCTTAGTTGCTACCTATCATTTAATGTGTACAATTGTTTATGTTCTGTCTCGCCGGTAGGATGGAAGCTCCTCAAGGGAAGAGACTTTTGTCCGTTTCATTCACAACTATATCACTAGCTCCAGGAACAGTCTCAATAACCAATTTGTTTTCTCTGGACTTGAAAGCTGGGCATAGTGAGTGTCAGAGTCAAGGCATACAGAAAAGCCACCAGTGTGATTAATAAATAATTGGTCCAGCCTGTCTTTAAGTAACAGAAGGCATCCATCAAGTGCTCTCAGATTACAGCATACCCCAGACATCATAGCAACAGACCTACCTAAGGCCACGTGGTTCACACTTGGGATGCTGGGACCAGACTGGACTTTTCCAATTTGTTCCTGCCTCCAGGCTCACTACCCTCCAATCCACCTCCACCCTGGTACCAGCAGGCTCTTTCTAAAAATATCAACCTGAATCCATGGGTTCCCTACTGCTGCTCATCCCTTGAAAGAGAACTCCAGGCGCCCAGAAGGCTCTTTCTAGTCTGTCTCAACCCACATTTCTGTCCCGTTCCTGCCCTACCTCCATAACACCCTCCGTGCCAGACATACTCTCTTCCCATTGCACTTTGCTGGACATATTGTGCTCTCCCTGCTTTCAAACATTGTCTCTGCTCTGCCCTGCCTAAAACGCCTGTCTCAGCTTCCAACACCTACTGGTTTATACTGCTGAGCTCCACCACCAACTCTTTTCCAAATTCTTCCCTGCTTATTGTTCCCCTTTCTCCCAGAGGTTCCCCTGCATCTTGGGCAAACTATGATGCTGTGTGGCATTGTATTGTAAGTGCTTAGATGTTTCTATCCCCTGGTAAATGGGTAGGGTCTTGAGAACAGGAATAGTCTTATTTATGCCTGTGCTTAGTCCAGGGCCAGACCTACATCTAGAGTCTCTGCAACTATCAAATTAATGAAAAATCAACTTACTTTTCTTTCTCAGTTTTACTAGTTCCCTGATTTTCTTCACCTTCCCAGATCATTCTAATATATAGAATGGGTAATGAAAAGCAGCTCTAATACTGAAAAATACTTCTCCATCAGTCTGAGGCTCCATCCAATGTGATATTCTGTGATTCTCTAACTCCCAGACAGAAAGTTAAGGTTAGGGAGGCTGAATTTCTTTAACTTAAAGGACTAAATCAAGCAAGTCTTTAGATTTGCCATAGTATGTCACTGGAAAGCATTAGTATATCGGGGGAAGCGGGTAGGGCATGGTGAAAGAGAGAAGAAAGTAGACGCTTAGTACAGCAGCCCAAGGAAAATCAAGGACCTGTAGAGGAGTGTGGATTCAATTCACCCCAACAATCCTCCACCCCAGCATCATGCCTTGTTGAAGTTCTCAAGGGCTTTAGGGCCTCCTGGTGGTCTCCAAACATTCCCCCAACAGCTCCCACAATGGTAGAAGCCCCCTCCCTGGGAACAGAAATTGCATGCTTACTCCACCTGCAGAGGGAGGCCCCCCACTGAGAACCGGGCCCTGTGGGCACCCTTAGAGAAGGAGCTAATACTGAACCATGATTTAATGAATCTTACAAGTATCTACAAGATCCTTCAAGACTCCATTTCTCATGCCTCCAAGTGTATATATTGCAACACATTTTTAAGGGCTGGCCTTTGTTTCAAGAGAAATAGTTGCCAAGTGGGATTCATTTTCAAAAATTAATTTTGTTCAAGGCCAGAGGCAAGAGCTATCTAGAAACAAATGGATGAACTTTACTTTTCAAATGAAATGCACTGAAAAAAGATTTGCTTTTTCTCCAGCCTTTGAGGCTTACGCTCAGGGAAGAATTAACAATAGTAACACAGGCATTATTATTCAAAGCCCATCCCATTCCTGAGGAATTCACCTTTGACAGGAGATCTGGCAAGTTCCTAACTGCAGGGGGGCTAACAGTGACAGTGTGTGGATTCGGAAGAGCACTCAAAGACTTGGGATGGGGCCTTTGTCTCCCCGTTCCCCACAACACTCCCCCATGCCTTGCTTTTGCTGTCTGTTCCTCAGTCTAATGCCACTCAAATTACTAAAACATTGTCCTTTCCCACTTCTGTGAATCTGAGTTATTCTCCTACACGGCTCAGGTCTAAGCTTGCTTCTTAAACAATGGATCTAAGTACCATGTGGGCAGGGACTGTGTGCTCTTTAGTGAACCATGCATTGGCTCCAGTACCCAGCCAGCTCCTGGAACAGAGCAGGCACTCAGGAAATGTTTGCTGAAGAATGAAAGCCAGGCTGCATGATTTTCCTTGTTAATTCTGACCCCTCTGCCTCAATTTCAAGCCAAGAAAAGGTGGCCCAACGCCCCAGCATGTGTTCTTCAAAATGCCTTTACAACTGTTATTTTCCAATTGACTGTGAAAATGATTAAACTCCCCTGACCAGCAGGAAAGAAAGAAAAAACTTGCTTCCATGGCCCCAGGGCCAGCAAACCCACTGGTAGTGATGGAACAATTTACAAAATGCCCATCCCAGGCAATCAGGTGAAAAAAAGATTACTATTACCCTAGTCATTTTCTTTATTCAAGATAGTAGCTTTGCTTGAGCTGGTTTCATCTCACTGATCTTCCTTAGAGATCATATCTCTTTCCTTTTTTTTTTTTTTTTTTTTTTTGAGATGGAGTCTTGCTCTGTCACCCATGCTGAAGTGCAGCAACACCATCTTGGCTCACTGCAACCTCCACCTCCCGGGTTCAAGTGATTCTCCTGCCCCAGCCTCCCCAGTAGCTGGGATTACAGGTGTGCCCCTCCACACCTGGCTAATTTTTTATGTTTTTGGTAGAGATGGGGTATCACCATGTTGATCAGGCTGGTCTTGAACTCCTGATCTCAAGAGATCCGCCTGTCTCAGTCTCCCAAAGTGCTGGGATTACAGGCGTGAACCACCACACACAGCCGAGATCATATCTCTTACTTAAAAAACAGTCGGTGTTTTCAAACCTTTTCTACCTATTCACCTCTTTCTTTCTAAAGACTTTAATTTATATCACAATTTGCAATATTCACAAACCTTCCCTTAGGTCCTGGAATCAAAAATCCTTCACAGGTCTTTGCATCAGTTTCCTAGGGTTGCTGTCATAAAGTACCACAAAATAGGTGACTTAAACAACAGAAACGTATTCTCTCACAGTTCCAGAGGCTAGAATCCAAAGTCAAGGTGCCAGCAGGGTTCGTTCCTTCTGAGGGCTATGAGGAATGGGTCTATTGTGAACTTCTCCCCTTGGCTTGTAGATGGCCACCTTTTCCCTGTGTCTCTTCACGCTGTCTTCCTCTGTGTGTGCCTGTCTGTGAGTCCAAATTTCCCCTTTTTATAAGGACACCAGTCATACTGGATTAGGGCCCACCCTAATGCCCTCATCTTAACTTGATTACCTCTGTAAAGCACCTATCTCCAAAGAAGGTTTCATTCTGACATACTAGAGGCTGGAATGCCAACATATTTGGGGAAAGAGGGATGCAGTTCAACCTATCATAGTCTTTCTGCATAATTTGAAGCACTCATACTAAGAGTTAGAGAGACCACATAAAGACACCGTGGAAAAAGAAAAATCGTAGTAATGCTGAAAATTAGCTCGTTGTGGAGATTAACAACTCCTTCAGCTCCAACCCTCAAACTATAAATAAATACACACATAAATAAATAAACAACCATATCCCCAAATGCCTAATTGAAGGAGCCCAATCCTGTCTGCTGTACTTTTTCACATCTGATGGCTCAATCACCTTTGCTCCTCCTACTTTATCAGACCCAATTTTTGATAAATATCAGTAATGTTAAATATATATATTAATATTAAATAATATTAAGAATAAATATCAGACCCAAATTCAGGCCTGTGAACACAAAATAAATCATAGGGTTTGATTATCATTAGGTAAATTGAACCAAAGAGGAATGCTTTCCTAATGAAGGGTCAGTAAATTAGGCACAAATTGCACCATGCAGCCGATGAAGCCAGCAAGCAAACAGACCTGCTCCCAAGGGTTCCCATGAAGACTGGGAGAATGGCCGGCACATCACATCCAGGCTGAGTGGCAAAGGCCAAGCTCAGTGGTCAGAGAAGGACACCAACAAATGGTAGGAGTAGAATTACCCAGTCAAAGGGTAGGCATGTATGTACTTTGAATAGGTAGCACCAAACAGTTATACAAAGCTGTAGTACATGCTTACACTCCCATCAGTAGGATCTGAAAGTCCCAGTTTGAAGAATAAAGCTGGATGCAAGTTGCCCTCAGCATCCCAATGGGCAACTAGGAGTCCACCCAAGGGGATGGAGAAGCTTGCAAAGCGTCAAGCAACTCCTCATGATTTTCTAATCTACTGTCTGACCAACATGCTATTCCCTCCTCTAGAAGGCTGGATGGAGAAACGTAACTCAATGTGCTAACAGGAAGTGCGAGCTGAGCAAACAATAACTGGATGCAAAGCCAGACCAGGAGGGCTGACCTGAGGTCAACTGGGTGCTGCATACTAATACTAGTGCCTTTGGATACCTTCTCTTACAGAAGTCCTACAGAGCCAAATATTTCTCAGAAGGTCTACTTCATCAGTTATCAGCCATTCAGCAGGTGGCCATGAGTGCAGGGTTGGGACTATCACAGCTCCATGGGGGAAATGCCAAGGAAATTACAGTGCTCTCAAATCTCTGCCACAACCAACATCAGCACACACTGGAGAATATGTTCCTTTCATATCTATTACAATATCAAGTAAGAGAGATAAAAAGTAAGACCAAACCCACTAGTCAAATATCCTTGCTGAACCCTCAAAGATCATTCATAGGACAGCAAAAATGGCTATTCTTCCAAAATATTCAGGTTTCCTGAAAGGCATGGCAGCAGGAGAACACATTTAACAGTGAATTCTTTAACAATATAAGGAGTAATAACAGACGAAAACATCAACTGTGGTCTAGCACTTTTCACATATGCTATCCTTTACTCTTCA